>NC_057864.1:133095071-133405071 GCF_019393635.1 Dromiciops gliroides
CTAACCCTCTCCCAAACATCCCTATTTCTGTCAAAGGCACCATCATTCTTCAATCTTGGCATTATACTCAACTTCTCACTCTTCTTCACCCCACATATCCAAGCCACTGACATACCTTTCCATTTCTATCTCTCCATATCTTGCCTCCAAAGCCTTCTCTCTACATCCACAGTCATCAACTTTCATTCAGGCCTTCATCATATCTTCCCTGGACCATAAAAATTGTTATTTAGGAATCAGTTTCCCTGCCTCAAGTCCTTCTCCACTCCACAACATCATCTACATAGCTATCAAAGTGATTTTTCTCAGGTTTAGATCTGACATAGAGATATATTATATATAAAGTCATAAAAATTGGTGTGGGGGTGGGGTACCAGTGACTACCCCTGCAGTCCTTTTTTTTATTTTAAGAAAATCACTTTTGGGACTGCTGTCCTTGCTGCTGGGGGCATTCCGCCCCAGCTCCCCCTCTCCCCCCACCTCCTCTGCCACTGCCTGGGTGGAGGGAAGGGGGGCATGGTGCCTGTAATTATGAATTCAATTTAAAAAAAAAAGTTTAGATCTGACCCTGTGGCTCCTCTATTCATTAACTCCAGTAGCCATGTATCACCTCTAGGATAAGATACAAATTCCTTTGCCCTGAGCAGCCTTTTACAACCTGGTTCCAATATAAACTTCCCATTTTATTATATGCATGTATGTATGTGTATGTGTATGTGTGTGTATATATGTGTGTACATATATGTGTGTATTGTGTGTATGTAGGTATACATATGTGTGTGCCTGTGTGTGTGTATCTCTTCCTCACCCACAGTACTCCATCTCCCATCTTGATGCCCTTTCATTGGTTGTCCCCCATGCCTGGAATTCACTACCTATTCACCTCTACCTCAAAGAACCCCTCACTTCCTTCAAGATGCAACTAGAGTACCACTACTACACAAAATTTTCCTTATCCCCTCACCACTGCTAATACTTTCCCTCCCAGACTACCTTGCATTTATTTTGTCTTCATTCTACATATTCATTTGTATACACATTGTCCTACCCAATTGAACAGAAGGTCCTTGAGTATAGGGGTTGTTTCATTTTTTGTATTAGTATTCTTAGAAACTAACAAAGTGCTGGGCACATACCTACTTATATAGAAGGTATTAATAAATGCTTGCTGGTTAATTAATTAAAGACAGTTGAGTTAGACTCCCTGCTGCAGTCTCCCCTGCTACTTCCCAGGACTCTATAAAGATTTTAGCAACTCATGTATATCCTATACCTTGTATACTCAGCCAACTAAATTATGACATCCTAAACAGGGATTTATGAGATTGGCCAATTTAGCTATGAGTAATGAAAGAAAGGAGAAAAGTGGAGAGCACTGTGTGTGCACCATTCCTCTGAGAAGGAAGACAGTATTAACAAATAATGATTCACTTGCATAGAGTGCTTTAAAACTCACACAGTATTCTCCCTGCAATAACTTTATAAGGCAGTATTATCTCCATTTTACAGATGAAGAAACCAAGATTCATGGAGATTAAATGGTCATATAAGAAACATTGGGTCAAACAGTTCTTCCTGTTGGCCGCCCACACCAGCTTGGTTGCATCTAGAGTGACCTTAAAATGAACAAATGGGGAGGAAAGCAATGTGATGCCAGCTCTTTATCTGCATGGAAATTTCATAACTTTAGTGTTTGTAACATGAAAAGCAACTATATTATCCAATGGGTCCAAGGCAAGCAAATTAGTTTCATTAAGAATAAATAGTAACCTTTTCAGTTTACAAAGTCTGCTTAAATTTGAACATAATAAGAGTCACCATTTGTACTTCAATATTCAATATTTCTACTTTACGATTTTTCATTCTACTACTACATTTTATACAAAATTTTGGATATTTTTCATTTTCAATTTTAGGAATACTTACCTAAAAATCATTTTCCTAATACTGTATACATAAAGTAGAAACTAATTATTGCCTGGTGCTACATGAGAGGAGTCATGGTATGGTGGAAAAATCCCTTCAAGAAGGTGTGAAGTGGGGGGGGGTTTCCTAAGTTTCTGCTATTTAAAGAGGCAATAATCATTTCTTAAGCACCTACTATATGCCTGACATTATAGTGAACATTAAGTAATATAAAGACAAAAATGGAACAGCCCTTGCCTTCAAGGACCTTGCCAGTGAAGACATGTACACATATACACTTATAATATATAAAAAATAAATACAACATAATTTGAGAAAGTAGGCACTAGCGTCTGAGATCAGGAAAGGTATCATGTAGCAGCCCAGTTTGAACTAAATCTTTGCAGAAAACTAGGGGTTCTAAGAGGATGAGGGAGGGGAATTGATCTATTGGGTTATGTGTGAGGAACCCCAGGGCAGTTTGCACCCACCAGAGCATGAGTGAAAGGGGTTCATGTAAAATAAGGCTAGAAAAGTAAATGAGAGCCAGAGTGTGGAACGGTTTTTTTGGTGAGGCAATTCGGGTTGAGTGACTTGCCCAGGGTCACACAGCTAGTAAGTGTCAAGTGTCTGAGGTCACATTTGAACTCAGGTCCTCCTGAATCCAGGGCCAGTGCTTTATCCACTGTGCCACCTAGCTGCCCCGTGTGGAAGGTTTTTAATGCCAAACAGTAGAGTAACCTTGAACAAGCGGTTTCGTTTCTCAGTTTCCTCATCTGTAAAATAAGGAATTTAGACTAAATGATTTCTGGGTTTTTTGTTTGGTGTTTGGTGAGGCAATTGGGGTTAAGTGACTTGCCCAAGGTGACACAGCTAGTAAGTGTCAAGTGCCTGAGGCCGGATTTGACCTCAGGTCCTCCTGACCCGAGGGCCAGTGTGCCACCTAGCTGCCCCGACTAGATGATTTCTAAGGTCCCTTCCAACTCTATATTGATGAACCTTGGGGGCAGCTAGGTGGCAAAGTGGATAAAGCACTGGCCCTGGATTCAGGAGGTCCTGAGTTCAAATCCAACCTTAGACACTTGACACTTGCTAGCTATGTGACCCTGGGCAAGTCACTTAACCCTCACTGCCCCACAAAAACAAACAAAAAATAAATAAATGAACGGATGAATTGATGGACCTTTTAAACAATAGCACAGAAAGAAATGGAACCAAGAGGATTTAATCTGCTGATATTGCTATTGCAGATAATAATGACCATGACATTTATATATGATTTTCAAGTTTGTTAAGTGCTATAAAGACATTATCTCATTTGAGCCTAACAACTCCAAGGTATAGCTAACATGGCAGCTGGGTGGCATAGTGGACAGAATGATAGGTCTAGAGTCAGGAAGACCTTTCTTTATGAAGTTCAAATATGGCCTCAGACATTTACTGGCTGTATGACCCTGGGCAAGTCACTTAACTCTGGTTGCCTCAGTTTCCTCATCTGTAAAATGAGCTGGAGAAGGAAATGTCAAACCACTCCAGTATCTTTGCCAAGAAAACCCCAAATGGGGTCATGAAAATAACCGAAATACCTGAACAACAACATAAATGCATTATTAAACACACTGAGAAAACAGAGGCACCCAATCTTAAGTGGAATAGTAGGAGTATGATCTCCTATGAGCCTAACATTGTATTTAAAAGCCTTGAAGTTCAAAAGAAGAAAGTATCTCATTTCATTCTATTTTTTTCCTGCTTACCTATGCTCAAGGAATTTACCACAGCTGGAGGGAAGGAGAGCAGGAGAACTGAAATATGACTGTGGTGTTGTAGAAAGGAGTATTAAATCCATTTTCATTCTGTCATACAAGGTATTCATAGAGTGGCTTAATTGTAGGTACATCATTGAGGGAGATAAAGGGTGAAGGATTAGGAAAAAACAACAAAGGAGGGATACAACTAGAATGAAAAATGTATAGAAAACAAAAGGTTATTTCAGATTAGACAATATGATTGCTTAAAAGACCCTAAAATGACCCCAAAATCAAGGTTCCTCCAGGCCTGGATGACTAGAGGTTGTTCAAAAATAAAAAACATTAATCCTGGGTCCCTGATCAGTCCCGTCCATCACCGCTGGGTCATTTTGGAGCAGAGTTCTCCAGCTGAAAAGGATGAAAGGAAACCCAGAAGGTAGAGCTTGGCCACAAAACTCACCAGCATCTACAGAATAGCAACTGTAACAAATCGATTCCTCCAGTTTACTACATTGTTGCTTGGCAAGTCTGAGGGAGTCCTTGATTTCAGAACTCTGGACCTCCCCAATCCTCCTTGCTCTTGATTGTGACTGCCTGTGAACTGGCTTTAATGTTACATGCCCCAGATACTACTTGCTCTCCAGCTGGCTATACTTCTGCAGCCTAAATTGGCTTCAGACTCCAGTAACTGCCTGTAACCTTGTAAATTCTAAGACTTACATCCCTAATCACTCACCTCGGCCCCTATTTTCATCTGTCACTGCCTATGCGGGCTAAAATATCCTCAACCAAGTTTCTGAGAGCAGAAGTCAAACCTGTAGCCACAATCAAAGCCCCAAATAGGCTCCAACAAGGTCCAAAGCAGGGGCAGAGCCAGATGAGGAGAAAGATTTAATTTTTCTAACAATAATGAAACAAATGTGTACATAAATCGTAACAAATGTATATGGACTCTCTAAGCCTTCTCTTCTCCAGGCTAAACATGCCCAGTTCCTTCTACTGAGCTCATGTGGCATGAACTTAAGGTCCATGTCTTTAAATGTCTTTACTAAAAGTTAACTGACCTACCAGCTGATTGTCAATAGGAAGCACACCAGTGGGGACTTGTGAGATCACAGTAAGTCGTAGTGGTAACCACAGGGTTATACCCAGAACCTGAAATAGCAGTCTCCCTTCTGTTTGAGTATGATTTGGTGAATTAACTCCAAAGTGGGTATTACAGGAAGATTATGTGAGAGAAAGCATGAACAAAGATTACTGGAACTGGGTTCAAATTCCTGATGACTACTAACTGTGTGACTTGGGACAAATAACTTCTCTGGGACTCACTTTCATGACCTGCAAAATGAGGGAGTTGTACAAAATACTAAGGTCTCTTCCAGCTCTAAATCTTAGGGCCTATAATTTAAACCTAGAAAGGTAAATTGAAATCAGGCTGTGAAAAGTTGTGAATGCCAAGATAAAAGAGTTTTACTTGGTATTCAGGGTGAAATCACTGAAGTTTTTTGAACAAGGAAGTGGAATGCACCAGGTATAGATTAACAAGAAAAGAAGGATCTGAGAATAAGGTCATGTTCTTAGAAAATGGTGAAGGTAAATTAAGGAAGTAAATATTTGAAAAAATGCACAGATATTTAACATTTTATTAAGGAAATTAAAGTCAAGTCTGTTGATAGACAAGAAACATTCCATTTAAATATCTTTAACATATCTTAAGGATAAAAAGACTGATAAAATTATAGCATGTTGAAATAATTTCACAATTAGAAAGGTTTATGTCTCATTTCCACAGCATGTCTTTATTTTTACCAATGTTTAAACACTAAAGAAAATGTTAAGATGCAAGTGTATGAAATGTGGGAATAAGGATTAAAGAACTACTGTTAAAGCTATGTATACTAAAAAATTAATGCAACCAGATTTGGGAATATTATTGCTCTTATAGTTACATTAATTTTTCAGTATACATAGCCTATATACATAGCTAAATGTGTGTTTATTTGGGGGTATTATTGCTCTTGTAGTATTAATTTTTCAGGATATATACTATATGTACTACATACAGTATGTGTGTGTATATGTACTCTATACAGCGTGTTCTGTATGTACTGTATATATACTCTATATTTATATTTCTCTATATTCATTTGTATGTATATTTGCAAAGTACTTTCTTTTTGTTCCATAGATTAATCTGTCTATATATTTGCAAGGTATTTTTCTGTGTATATATATATATATATATATATATATCATTGATAGATTATTATATATAAATATATCATAGAGATATAAAAATATGTCATTCATTATTCTCTCCTTTGTTAATGCTGCCTGGACATTTAGAATGTTTTATTTCCAACACCAATTTTTCAGTATTTGAACCCTGGACTAACTTCAGAGAGATCAGGGTACAGAGGAAATATATCAGAGATAGAAGCAAAAAAGTGCTATTTTTTTAAAAACCACATATACAACACTTACAGCTGTAGTCAGCTGCGTATTACCATTTCTCCCCTCAATTTGAGGAATTGGTTGCCCAAATACAAATTATTTAGTTTTATGCTGATTTATGTGGGTTCTTGACTTGCCACAGGTTGCTAATTTACTATTGCTTGCTATTAATGAATGTTAAAGAAAGATTTTTCCTTCTCTGAAAAAAAATCACCAAGACTAAGAAAACAATTAATGTACAGCTACAGGCATAGGATATAAAAAAGATGCTTCTCAACAATATGTTTCAGTGTAGGAAGAATGTGTATTTGAATGCACTTCCCAGCACCCCATTATATCTTCCTGTTCAGTGTAGTTTAAAAACACAAACACACACACACACTCTCATATACTGTTAATGGCCTTCTAAAAACCAAGAAGTTTCTTTTTTTTTTGCAAATGATTTCTTCTTAATCAGCCTGAGAGCCAAATTTTTAACAGCTTCTGCCACCTCCTGTGCCATGGAAACGAGGAAATCTTTTTAAAAAAATACTCAGACCAGATGAAAATGCTTGAAAATATACTCAATGATAATGCCTAGAATTGAGATGTCTATTTAAACTATTATTCAGGTACGATTACAAAGTGATTTTAGTCATACATAACTTGGGCAAAGCCAGAGTTTGTTTTCATTTATTTTGTTCTCTATTTCACACAGCTGTTAAGTCAGATTCTTAAAGTACTTTTCAGAGAGGTGCTCTGAAGATGAAGCTATTGCTAGCACAAATTTTTAATAATTAAAAATACAAAGTAATATGGAAGATAAGGTCCTAGAGAACATGTCCATTTTAAAATAGATCATTTTGATAATTATTGAATTTTTAGAGAAACTGGTTATAACTACTGTATCTTCTAGATACATTTATAAATGAAGAATTTAATTTTTCCATCACTCATATATTTATTTCTCAAATATACACCTATGGTAAAATATTTTTAAAAATTCATTTCATGTACAATATTACTATTACTTGTTCTTGTGACATCATAGGCCTGATGTGATAATTCATAAATACAGCACACATTTTCTTCACTATATAAAAATCCTTTGAATTGGGATTAGAAGAGTTCTTCATATGGATCAGAAGTATGACTAGGTCATTTTTCTTAGCCGTTATGAGGAGTTCTGTAGTACTAATCTTATGCTTCTGTCTTTTTAAACTCCAACATCATTTGCCATTTTTATAATGTTTCCTACTAAGCGACAAGAATATAGAATATACAGTGACTATTTTGTACTGTCTTTTAATCATTGTAATTATAGCTGGAGGGGTAGCTAGGTGGCACAGTGGATAAGGCACCAGCCCTGGATTCAGGAGGACCTGAGTTCAAATCCGGTTTCAGACACTTGACACTTACTAGCTGTGTGACCCTGGACATGTCACTTAACCCTCATTGCCCTGCCAAAAAAAAAAAAAGAAAGAAAGAAATTATAGCTGGAAACAAGTCTAATTTCACATTAGAATCTATCTACAAGGCTAATAATGTGAAGTGAAGGAGACCAGGAAAATGTGGAGCTCTGGATTTGGAATCAAAAGGCAAACAGGTTCTAATCCTTGTCCCACCTTTTACTCATGTAACTTTGGACTTAAACTTTCTGAGGGGTGTGAAACTGATGCAGAATGAAATGAGCAGAAGCCAGAGAACAATTTACACCACGGCTACATCACTGAAAAGGAAAACAGCTGTGAAAGACTTAATATGATCAATGCAATGACCAATCCCAACTCTAGAAGACCAATAATGAATTGTGCTTCCCACCTCTTAGCAAAAAAGGTGATGTATTAGAGAGGCAAAAAAAAAAGGCATACATTATAAGATGCAGCCAATGTGTAAATTTAATTATGCTAAGTTTATCTGTGTGTGTGTGTATATATATATATATATATATATATATATATATTTCCCCCAGGCAGGGCAATAAGGGTTAAGTACTTTTCTTTCTTTCTTTTTTTTTTAAGTGAGGCAATTGGGGTTAAGTGACTTGCCCAGGGTCACACAGCTAGTAAGTACCAAGTGTCTGAGGCTGGATTTGAACTCAGGTCCTCCTGAATTCAGGGCCGGTGCTCTATCCACTGCACCACCTAGCTGCCCCTTGCTGAGTTTATCTGTAATATGGTAGGGCTTTTTTTTTTTTTTTTGAGGGGAGGTGAAAGAAGTCATGGGAGGATAGTGATAGTGATACCAAAAATGGAAAGGGAAAAGAAAACATGGTCAATATTAAAACACGGTCAACATTTTTTTTAAAAGTATACAGAAGAGAACAGAGGGGAAGTGCAGAAAGGGTTATGAACAATCACAGCAGTGTTAGAACTTCCAAATTCATTTTAATATATACTTTTAGAAATAACTAACAGACTCAGAATCACATACAATTCTTTTTTTCAATTCTTTGTATAAAATGTTCACATTTGCTGATTTATGCTATTCATTAATTTAAAAAATTTTAACCAAGATTGTGTTTTTTTGTGTTTTTTTTTTAGTGAGGCAATTGGGGTTAAGTGACTTGCCCAGGGTCACACAGCTAGTAAGTGTCAAGTGTCTGAGGCTGGATTTGAACTCAGGTACTCCTGACTCCAGGGCTGGTGTTCTATCCACTGCGCCACCTAGCTGCCCCCAAAATTGTTTTTAAAGAACATACTGAACTATATGAACTCTAGAGTCACTTATAGCTTATAATCATATTTGTTAATTTTTTGTCCTAGAAATAGAAAGATGCAAGATAGCATGACATCTTGGTAGGACAGTTAGTAGTAGATATATAACACTATATTACAATTAAATGTTGGAAAGGAAAATGGAATAATTTTCCTAATTCGACCTAACAAGAGGTCACAAGATAAGAAGAGATAAATCACAAAAGTATAAATGTTGAAGATACTATTATCAGAATGAGGAAAATGACTTATCTGAAATAAAAGCAGGCTTTAACAAAAAGTGAAGTAATAAACATTCCTATAATTAAACGTACACCATTTCACTGTTCCCTAATGCCCAAAAGTCTGTGTACATCTTTTAAAAAATTTTTTTTTACTGTGTACATCTTTGAAGCATTTAACCAAGCACTTAAAACCCCACCTGAAGAAGTTATGATAAAATAATAGGTCTCAAGGGATAACTTACCATGAGAACTGTTGAGAGCATATAACAAAAGGCTTATAGAAATGCCCTCAAGGTTAATTAACTGATGGTACAAATAATGTTATTATACAAAGATATATGCCATGGTACTACTAGATAAAAAGTGAAAAGTAATCTAGAATCTGACTGATCTTTACTAAAAATTCTTAAGAATTTTCAGTCGTCTAATTGTGAAAACCATCTAACATAAAAAGTACCAATGTTACTTTATACACAACCCAAAACCCTGCCTCAAAAGTGAAAAGAGCTCATTTCATCATCTGTCTACATGACATTTTTGGATAGAATTTACTGAATCTAGGGACATTATGCCATTATGATTCATTTCTTATCAAATAGCCTTAAAATATTTCACTTTTGAATATTAAATTTTGGCTAGAAAATGTACCAGATTTCAGTAATAGTATTTTATGTGAAATGGAATTTTATACATCAGCACTAAGAAGGGAGGTGAACAAGACAACCAGCTGATCACATCATGTTCTTGAAGGTCCTATACAATCTAATTCTTCTTCTTCTTCTTTTTTTTTTTTTGCAGGCAATAGGGGGTTAAGTGACTTTCCCAGGGTCACACAGCTAGTGTCAAGTGTCTGAGGCTGGATTTGAACTCAGATATTCCTGAATCCAGGGCCGGTGCTTTAACCACTGCACCATCTAGCTGCCCCCCACAATCTAATTCTTTATGGTGTATTTCTTTGTGCTTTGTACAATTTAATTTTTATGTTAAAAATCATAAGGTTTCTCTTAGGAGACTAGTAAATGTTGCCATTAAGGCTTTCTGATACTCAAATTTTCTTATTTTCTTGGTTGCAACCTCTGTTCAAACCTAAATACTTGCTCATATTTTTACTCTTTAAATATTTATAGACTATCAAGATGTTTCTCTAAGACATTCATACTTGATAACCATGTAGTTAAATTATGTAGTTTCTTATTGACACCTTATTTTTAATCCTTCAAATTCATTTCATTTTGTTGACAACTTCCTGGTGGTAAAGTGACAGCAAATGAACATATCATTTTAGGTATGGTATCATGAGAACTAAGTAAAAAGAGGAATTATCTCCATAAAAAACTTGATCCGGGGGCAGCTAGGTGGCGCAGTGGATAGAGTCCTGGACCCGAGTTCAAAGTTGGTCTCAGACACTTGACACTTACTAGCTGTGTGACCTTGGGCAAGTCACTTAACCCCAATTGTCTCACCAAAAAAAAAAAAAAAAACTTGATCCAATACAAAGGCAATCCAAAATTCACACTAACTTGTGAAATGTGAATTTTCCTGTATAACTGTCATCTATAATACCCACAGATTTTTCTGCATTAATGTTTTCCCAAAAGGCATCTTTCTTGGTCCTCCACAATCTATTTTTCATTGGTCTTCTTTTCTAATTAGCCTTTCATAGAGGCACATTGTTCTCGCATTCTTCTTTTCAAAATAAGTTAGCCAAAATACTTTATAATCTTATTCTTTTTACTTTTAAGAATTGTAAGCACTAGATCCCTTCATTTCCCCAAATTTTCTGTGCTGAAACCTAAAATTAGATGGGAACCTATTCCGTATAATTATAACAATTCAAAATGGCCCAGAGTCATTTTGTGAGTTGATTATCTTTGATTATTAGAAAGGCATTGGGTTGATGAGGAAGAAGGTATGAGCTAGATATGGAGAAGGAATATCCTGATACTAATTGTGGTTTCAAAACCCACTGAAGTTCTCCATAATCACTGCACAAGATTCTAGTTAGGAAATGCACTAGACTTGAAATGATAAGAGGTGGGTTTGAGTTCATGTGACCATGGGCATATATCATAAAGCTTAAGACCTCTATAAGCTCCTTATTCTTCACCTTCAAAGCAAAGGCCCATCTCTTCAATGCTAACATTTTAGTGGTATTGTTCTAAGGCAGGAGGTATGAAACCCCACTGCTTCCAAAGAAGTTAATGGAAAGGCCCATCAGAGGTGGGAGCAGGCTGCAACAATATATCCAGCATGGAATTCTGAAGAAAAACAGGAGTCAAGGATGTCGGGAAGATGGGCTGGTTGGTCATCTGCCAAGAAAGAAGAATGACATGTCATCCAGAGCACCACAGTGTGCCACTAGTTCCACTTTGAAATGGGAAGAAATTGAGGAGTCTCCAGCATACTGAGGAGATTCTCTGTGGATAAGGGTTGTACAGGACAGGCAGGCACAGATGGAAGGAATTCTGCACTGTTAGTAAGAAAAACTGAATTAATATGATCACAGATCCGTTTTGAGAACAAATTCACAAAGTTGTTGAGAATCAAATGAGATAATTTGTATGAAAGCATTTTGAAAACACTCAAGTATTATACCAATATAAGCTACAATATTATCAGGCATGTGAAGTCTCCCTCTAAATTTTTCCTCTGATCCCTCATAGTGGCATGGAGGTAACTTTTGGTTCTCTAAGGTTATTAATAGAATGTAGGGTCTGGCACGATCAACCAAAATGGAAATACTTCAAATACAAGCCTGGTGGCCAGACTGTTGTCTAAGGAACAGTCTACCTAAGATCATAGGTATTCCTCATCAGCTTACTGCAGGATGATAATTTCTTCAGCCGAACCACTTCGCAAAAAAAAAATCTACTAAATATTGTAAGCAGTTCTATTTCCATCAACAGAGAGTATATATATATATATATATGTGTGTGTGTGTGTATGTGTATGTATATATATACATATCTATCTATATATATACATATCTATATATATACATATACACAGAAAAAATTCATAGATCCTAGGATTAATGAAGTTTCTAGTTAGCTAAGTTAATTCATATTGTCCCAGGTAGTGTTTCCCCTTTTTTCACTGCATGTAAAACAACATTATTATGGTACTCAGAGCTATAACACACCCTGACATCCTTCCCCACCCCCCAAAAATCTGTAGGAATAATGAGCAGTTATTCTCAACTAACCTCACTTTTTCAGTATTCTCAAAATCTCAGACAGCTGGGTGACACACAAGATGGTGCTTCACCTGGAGTCAGGAAAATATTTGTTCGAATACAACCTAGACGCTTACTAGCTAGGGCCAGTAACTTCACCTCTGTCTCAATCATTTTCCTCATCTGTAAAATGGGGACAAACTTTTTAGGAGTATGAAATGAGACAAGTTTGTAAAGCTCTTTTGTAAAGAACTCTATAAACACAAGCTATCCCTTTTTGGTCAGCCTCTGCACCAGTTCTATGGAAAAGATTCAAGTTTTCTACTAGGGGAACATATAAAATACTCTTTCTAGAACATTCTGTTTAATATAACAGTGGAGAGTAAGGTGTTTGTTTGTTTGTTTTTGCAGGGTGACAGGGGTTGTGACTTTCCCA
The DNA here is from genome assembly GCF_019393635.1 of Dromiciops gliroides. Taxonomy (NCBI): domain Eukaryota; kingdom Metazoa; phylum Chordata; class Mammalia; order Microbiotheria; family Microbiotheriidae; genus Dromiciops; species Dromiciops gliroides. The sequence goes on from NC_057864.1 coordinate 133,107,710, forward strand.
GGGTCACACAGCTAGTACAGCTCAAGTGTCTGAGGCTGGATTTGAACTCAGGTCCTCCTGAATCCAGGGCCAGTGCTTTATCCACTTCGCCACCTAGCTGCCTCGAGAGTAAGGTTTTAATGGTAATTAGTTTTATGCTTCAGTTTAATAAATAAAACTATAAATTTAAGATAAGTTATAAATTAGAGGCTGATTATCCACTTTACAGATTTACCACAAATTGCTTTAAAATAGATTAATTCATTTAAAACAAAACTCAATTTTAGTATAGTTTTGTTTTTGGTTTTTTTAGTGAGGCAGTTGGGGTTAAGTGACTTGCCCAGGGTCACACAGCTAGTAAGTGTTAAGTGTCTGAGGCCAGATTTGAACTCAGGTACTCCTGACTCCAGGGCCAGTGTTTTATCCACTGCACCACCTAGCTGCCCCAAAACTCAATTTTAAAATGCACACATTTCATGAAGACATTCATGAAGACTTGGCTCCTCCTAGCAAAAATTCCAGCACTAATTTGCTGGGTGATCTTGAGAAAGTCCCTTAGCATCTTCAAACTTCAGTTTCCTCATAAAATTAAAGGATTTGGGGGGCAGTTACGTGGGGAAGTGGATAGAATGCCAGCCCTGGATTCAGGAGAAACTGAGTTCAAATCTGGCCTCAGACACTTAACACTTACTAGCTGTGTGACCCTGGGCAAGTCACTTAACCTCAGTTGCTTCACCAAAAAAAAAAAAAATTTAAAGGATTTTAACTAGTTTTATACTACCTTACATGTTCTTCCAAGTCTAAAATTCAGTGATTCTTTTGTATTAAATTAGATATGTCTTTACTACTAAATCTAAATGTATTCTAAGTTGAATTTGATTAAAACCTAAAAACATATGACAAATACAAGATATATAGATATATGTGTGTACATACACACACGCACAGGACAAATACAAGAAACAAAAGAAGCAAAGAAATCTATCTCATAATGACTATTAGTTTAAGGAGAACCTGATGTTCCAAATTATCTTGTCCAAGGTCAAGGATAGTAACAGTAGAAATTCACATTTAGATAGCAATTCAAGGCTTACAGTTTTTTTCTGCTCACAACAACCATTCTCATCTTAAAGATAAAGAAAGGGAGTATCTGAACAGCAATGTGACTTGCTTACATTCACACAACTGATAAGTAGCTGAGGTCCTTCTACAACCTAGATCTTTTGACTCTAAGATTAGAATCAACAAGTACCACAGGTCCTACAACAGGATTCATGGATTCAGAGCTGGAAAATACCTTAGTAAAATCCCCTAATTTTACAGGTGAAAAAAGCAAATCTCAAAAAAGGAAAAGTAAAATTCCTAAAGTCTTACAGGGATTAAGGAGTAGAGGCTGGTCCTCTCTGACTTCCATATCCAATAGTCTTTCTTTCCATTGAGGCCTCTCAAATTTGTCTTGTTTTGGGGGAGTATTATGTTCTTACTTCACAACAGATACACAAAATATAAATATCTGTTGAATATAAGTCAAATTTCTGTATATATGTCACATTTTCCCAATGAATTTATGTCACAATTTCAATTTAGTATACCCATGGGAAAAGATTCAGCTACAAAAAAATTATGAAAATCATAATTAAGAAATGATGAAGTCATGAAGCTGAAGAGCTAAAAAGGACACTCTGGAAAGGTGATAGACTCAAGGCCCAGAAACATCCATTTTTAGCATAGACACTATGTTAATTCACTTTGCTCGACTATCTTTGTTACAAAAAAAAATTTTTTCCCCTCCAGGTCTTTAAAAAGGAGTAGAATGCTACCTAAAAATTATTTTATACAGCTAGAAAAAATAATAACAAAATTCATCTGGAAAAACAAAAAATCAAGAATATCCAGGGAAATAATGAAAAAAAACTCACAGGAAGGTGGGTTAGCGGTACCAAACCTGGAGCTTTACTATAAAGCGGCAGTCATCAAAACTATCTGGTACTGGCTAAAAAATAGAGTGGTAGATCAATGGAATAGGCTAGGCTCAGGAAATGCAGTAGTAAATGACACTAGTAATGTGGTGTTTGATAAACCCAAAGACTCCAGCTTCTGGGATAGGAACTCAGTATTTGACAAAAACTGCTGGGAAAACTGGAAGATAGTATGGCAGAAATTAGGCACAGACCAACATCTTACACCTTATACTAAAATAAGGTCAAAATGGATACATGATTTAGACATAAGAGGTGATACCATAGGTAAATTAGGAGAGAAAGGAATAGTGTACCTATCAGATCTTTGGAAAGGAAAACAGTTTTTGACCAAACAAGAGAAAGAGTATATTATAAAATGCAAAATGGATGATTTTGATTATATTAAATTTAAAAAATTTTGTACAAACAGAAGCAATGCATCCAAAATTAGAAGGGAGGCAGAAAGCTGGGAAACAATTTTTGAGGCCAGTGCTTCTGATAAAGGCCTCATCTCTAAAATATATAGGGAATTAAATCAAATTTATAAGAATCTAAGTCATTCCCCAATTGAGAAATGGTCAAAGGATATGAACAGGCAGTTTTCTGATGAAGAAACCAAAGCTATCTATTCCCATATGAAAAAATGCTCTAAATCTCTAATGATTAGAGAGATGCAAATTAAAACAACTCTGAGGTACCACCTGACACCTATCAGATTGGCTAAAATGACAAAAAAGGAAGATAATAAATGTTGGAGAAGCTGTGGGAAAATTGGAACACTAATGCATTGTTGGTGGAGCTGTGAACTGATCCAACCATTCTGGAGAGCAATTTGGAATTATGCCCAAAGGGCGATAAAGCTGTGCATACCCTTTGACCCAGCAATCCCACTTTTAGGTCTTTTGCCCAAAGAAATCATGGAAGGGGGAAAGGGACCCACATGTACAAAAATATTTATAGCTGCTCTTTACGTGGTAGCAAGGAATTGGAAGTTGAGGGGGTGCCCATCAATTGGGGAATGGCTGGACAAGTTGTGGTATATGAATACAATGGAATACTATTGTGCTGTAAGAAATGATGAGCAGGAGGAGTTCAGAGAAACCTGAAGGGTCTTACGGGAGCTGATGATGAGTGAGATGAGCAGAACCAGAAGAACATTGTACACAGTATCATCAACACTGAGTGTTGACCTACTGTGATGGACTATATTCTTCTCACCAATGCAATGGTACAGAAGAGTTCCAGGGAACTCATGATAGAAGAGGATCTCCAAATCAAAAAAAAAAAAAAAAAAAAGGAACTGTGAGGTATAGATGCTGATTGAACCATACTATTTCTTTTGTTTTGGGTGCTGTTTTTTTTTCTATTTTGAGGTTTTGCATCACTGCTCTGATTTTTTCTCTTGTAACAGGATTAATGCAGACATAGGATTAATGTTATTATGTGTATATATATATATATATATGTGTGTGTATATATATCTATCTATATGTATATGGATATGATATATAGATATATAGATATAACCTATATCAGATTACCTGCTATCTAGGGGAGGGGGGGAGGGAGGGGAGGGAGGGAGAAAAATCTGAAATTGTAAAGCTTGTATAAACAAAAGTTGAGAACTATCTTTACATGTAACGGAAAAAATAAAATACCTTATATGTAAAAAAAAAAAAAGGAGTAGAATGGACAAGAGAAAGGGAATGGCATAGTGATTTTTTTTAATGGTAAATGAAACTTTTCTAAATGCACAGAAAACAGACCAAAACACAAAAAAGCAGGGCAGTTTTCAAAGATAATGAGGAGGGCCAACTAGGTGGTGCAGTGGATAAAGCACCGGCCCTGGATTTAGGAGGACCTGAGTTCAAATCTGACCTCAGATACTTGATACTTACTAGCTATGTGACCCTGGGCAAGTCACTTAACCCTAGTTGCCTCCAAAAAAGAAATACACAAGAAAGACTTAGAAAGGTAAAATTATTTGAATAATTGGAAGCAACTGTATGATGATATAATGCTAACATTTGAACATGAGAAAAATAATCAAGTGTTCCTTTGGGATCTTAATGTCTTCAAAAGGTATTGATTTAATTGAGAAAAACAGAAGAACTGGGGATGGATTGGTTCTTTTGTGGGGGTTATAAGAAAATGAAGAAAAGAGGAAAAAGGGGGTGGAAGTTGCCATTTTTCTTAATTGGGGTTTGTAAGAAAAATATAATATATAAATATGGAAAATGGAATAGGGAGAACCAGTATCAGCTAAACATGACCTTATCTGAAATGGACAAAGGGCTGAACACACAAATACACACAAAGAGAGAAATGTCAGTTTTAAAAGGAAATAAACAGCGAAAAGAGTTTAAGAGAAAGAGAACACTCACAAGCAAAACAAAGTTCCTAGTCCTAAAGAGAAAATTAAAAGAAAAGAAACAGATTCAAAAATGGTACACATCAATTGGGAAATAACCCAATAAAGTATAGCATGTGAATGTAATGGAACATTATTATGCCATAAGAAATGACGAAAGACAATTTCAAAGCATCCTGGGTAGTATGGACTGTTACACAGTGAAGCCAGCAAAGCCAACAGAACAAATTATACAAAGACAAAGACAACAATATTGCAAAGAAGAAGGATGATTCAAGATCTCTGAGTACTGCAGTGACCAACTGTCTACATAATACCTCTAATGAGGGATGTTAATCACACCCTGACAGAGATAGTAGTCAAGGTGCAAAAAGAAACATAAGGAAAAAAAAAGAAGAAACAACATAGATTTTTGGACATGGTCAAAAGTACCTAGATTTGATTTACATGACTAGGCTTATTTGTTAAAAGGGCTTTGTTTTATCATTGCTCCTCAGGTTTTTTTTTGTGTTTTTAAGTTTTTTAACCCTATCCACTGTGTCACCTAGCTGCCCCTCCTCTTAGTTTTTTAATGGGGAAGCTGGGGGAGAGCAGAGTTTAATAATAATAATAGCACAAAAAAGAAAGCCAATGAAATGTTTTTAAATGCACAGAAGGAAGCTCAGAAGGAAACACAGACAGAGTAGAAGAATAGTTTTCAAAGTAACATATGTAACATGGATATTCATAGTTTCATAAACAATCTTTTTGTGTTCAGCTGTACATGTATATGTTCTCTTTTTTGGTGTTTAAGTTCAGAATTTTAAAATAAAAGTTTTTAAAATATATGGTCCCTCACTGAATGATATTTTATGAGGCACTGAAACAAGATTCAAAACTATAATGAAAAGTAATTAATTAAAAGGACATTGGGGGTAGCTAGGTGGCAAAGTATATTAAGCACCAGCCCTGGATTCAGGAGTACTTGAGTTCAAATCCAGCCTCAGACACTTGACACTTACTAGCTGTGTGACCCTGGGCAAGTCACTTAACCCCCATTGCCCCGGCAAAAAAAAAAAAAGGACAACTTCTGGCTGTGTAAACTTGCTTTAAAACGTGAAAAGAAAATGCTAAAACTAGCAAAAATTATCTGTTTCTAACATTCCATTCAGCCAATAGCAGTAAAGGGGATGATTTAGGACTAATCTGAAGATATATCCTTATACAAGTTACATTTGCTTTTATCCTATATTGGGAAATGGTACCCCTGGTCTTATGTATTTGTCAGGCTTTTATCAAAGGAATTTAATGCAAAGATTTTTCTCCACTGACAGTTTCTCTTCTAATCCTACTTGCACTGATTTTGTTCATACAAAAGCTTTTAAATTTTCTATAATCAAAAGGTCTAGCTTATCTTTTATGATCACTTCTATCCCTTGTTTGGTTAAGCATTCTCCCCCAGCCAATACTTGTAAAAGGAATCCCATTCCCATAATTTTTTTCTTTTTTTGGTGAGGCAATTGGGGTTAAGTGACTTGCCCAAGGTCACACACCTAGTAAGTGTCAAGTGTCTGAGGCTGGATTTGAACTCAGGTTCTCCTGAATCCAAGGCCAGTGCTTTATCTACTGTGCCACCTAGCTGCCCCTCCTAGAATTTTTTAATGTTATGATCTTTTATATTAGGTTCCACTTAGAACTAATTTTAGTATATGGCTTAAGATCTTCTTGGGGGGGAGGGGGTTGTTTTGTTTTGTTTGTAGGGCAATGAGGATTAAGTGACTTGCCCAGGGTCACACAACTAGTAAGTGTCAAGTATCTGAGGCTGGATTTGAACTCAGGTCCCCCTGAATCCAGGGCCAGTGCTTTATCCACTGCGACACCTGGCTGCTCCGAGATCTTCATCTTTTTTAACCAAACTGCTTTCCAATTTTTCCAGCAGTTTTTGTTGAATAAAGAGTCCTTCCCCCAAGTAGTGAATATTTTTGGGTTTACAAAACACTGGATTAATACAGTCCCAAATTTCTAACTGCCTGCTGGATATCTCAATCTGAATAGTTCATTAATACTTCCAAAACTCTGAGACAGAATGGCAAAGGAGAGTGGCATAATAAAGTTCCTATCTTGTCTCTCACTTATCCTAGCTGTTTAATCAAGGTCAAATCTCTCTTCAAGCCATTCTCTAAGCCAATAAATTATAGATGCATCGAGATGTGCCTAAGTAGAAAAAATATTCAGGCCTAAAAAAATCACAGGCAAATTTTGAGACTGTCCTCAGACTCCACAAAGGCCAAAGTTATGTTATCAGCCTTCTTCCTACACCTGTCTCTCTTGCTCCAACTTCCCTATTTGTGGATATGATCTAGCTGCCAGGTGCTTAGGCTTAAAATTTGTCAAACATTATTAAGTGTCTGTCTACCACAGGCAAAGCTTTCTGCCAGATGCTGAGGGTGGAAAGGCAGGAGCAAAATGGTTCCTGCCCTTTAAAGAACTTGTAGTCTGCTGGGGGAGGATGCAAAAACAATTATTAGAGTTGGGTCATTTGAGTGACCATCTAGTGCCTAGCTTCTTAAACTGTCGGTAGTGACCCCGTATGGTATCCCATACTGAATTTGGGTGTCATGAAAAATTTGTCAATTACAAGGTTATGTACACCTATTTTATATACCTACATACCCAGGGTCGAGTAAAAATTTCTTGGGCGAAAAGGGATCTCTAGTGGAAAGTTTTAGAAGCCCTGATCTAGTGCAACCCATACCTAAAAAATCACCACTATAAGAAACCTGACAAGTAGTAGTAAATCATCCTCACAGTGACAGGGAGCTGAGGACCTGCTGCCTCCTGAGGAAGCTCATTCCATTTTAAAATAATTCTAATTATTAAGAAGTATTTTCTGACAATAAAATGGATGTATCTTTACAATTTCTATTACTTCTGTTTCCAAGGCAAAATCTGAGGAGGGAAAGAGTACTAGAATCTGTAGCGATCAGGAAAGGCTTCACAGAAATAGAACCTTAAAGGAAGATAAGGAGGGAGAAAGGACTAAAAAGATAGACGGGTTCCAGGGAAATGTGTTGTCTAACTCCTTAATTTTTCCTTTAAAAAGTCATTTTACATTTACAACTAAAATAGGAATTAAGTAACAGGCAAGATCTTAGTTCATTTTATGTTTGGTTGTTTTTGTGCATAGTTATTAAGTTTTGTGCAAGTCATTTAGGTTTGGGATTTTTAACAAAAAGGTTTACTACAGTTTTTACTAACAGTGTACAAACTGATTTTAGTGACCACTCTCACTCACAAAGAGTACAAAACCTACTGGATCTTTCTACTTAATGGCCATCCCTGTATCTCTGCCCTAAATGGTGTGAGTTGGAAACCAACATAGTTCTGACAGGTGACTGGTTCTTAATGAACCACATCACAAATTTAGAGCTAATAAGGGACCCAATAGTTTATCTAGTCCAACCCCCTCATTTTACAGATAAAGAATCTGAGACCCAGAGAGGTTAAGTGATTTACCCATGGTCACAGAGCTAAGTTTCAGAGCCAGTATGTGAGTCCAGGTATTCTAATTTTCAAATCCAGCACTTGGCTTAAAGCTGTAGAATTATATATGGTAGAACAAGGAAGCTGCAATCTTTTTCAAATGCACTGTTCTTCAGGTAAGCCACTGAGGAACAGAGGAGTTAATAGAGTTCCTCTGAATGTCTTTCTGCAAATCCGCCCCCCCCCACCCAAGCAAGCTGAAGGAAAGAAACAAGCATTATTAAGCTCCTGTTATATGCCAGGAACTGTACCAAGTGTTTTACAAGTATTATCTCATTTTGTCCTCACAACAACCTTATAAAGATTATCCCAATTTTACAACTGAGGAAACTGAGGCAGACAAGGGGGTCACAATGTTTGTGGCTGGATCTGAATGCAGGTCTTCCTTACTCCAAGGACAACACTTTACCCATTATACTACCACCTAGCTGCCTCTAGGTCAGCTGCCTCATTTGTTTTCAAATGAAAATGTATTTTAATTTACATACATATATACATGTATATTTATCTATGTTCTTTAATTACTTACATCATTTGGTTTTTTTAATTAGATGGGAGGCAATGTGGCAAGATAGAAAGACCACCAGACAAGAAGTCAGGAGATATGTGGGTTGGGAGAATCGTATCTTAAAGCCAAACTTGACCTTAGATGTCTAATCCAAACCCCTCCTTTTAGAAATGAGGCAAAGAGAGGTTACATAACTACCCTAAAGCCTGCTAATTAATGGCTAGGCCTAGAAGCCAAAACTACTGACTCCCAGTATTGTCCTCTTTTTACTCTAGGAAATAGCATTTCATATAATAGAATTATAACTGTCATATACCTGACCTTGTTCATTCCAAAATTGAGGACCAGAGAATTCAACTGTCTTATACAAGGTCACACAGTATACAATAAGTGACAAAGTCAGGAGATGTATCCAGGTCTTTCTGATCACACATTCAGCATCCTTTCTACTTCATTTCTTTAAAATGAGGGAGGATTAAATGACTTCTCAAGTCCTCTCTGCTTTTAAATGTCTGTTTTTTGGAGTGTTCTTTTACTAACAAAAATAGCTCACAAATATCCATGATTAACCTGTTCAGTCACCGACAAATCTCTTCCCAATGTCTTCCAAAGCATCTACTTCTATTAGCATTGCTAAATAAAGCAACCAAACCAGGTTCTATTTCCTGCTTCACTGCCAGCCAACTGTAAGGCCTAGGGAAAGTCATTTAACCTTTATAGCCAGATTCCTTATCTACAAAACAAAGGGTTTAGACTAATGAAAAGAGCTCACAATTTTATAGTGTCATTTACAGGTTTAAAGTGTTTTCTTCATAACAACAAAGGGAGGTATGAAGTGGTATTATCATTATTTTCATTTTTACAGATAGTGAAATTAAGATTTAGAAAGGTTAAGGAACATGTGACATAAATGATACAGATGACATTCACACCCAGGGTTTTGATTCCACATTCATTGTTCTTTCCATTGAAGCATGCTGACTGTAAATTCCCTTCCACTTCTAAAATTCTATATTCCAGTTTCATGAAATAGCTGAAAAATTAATATAAAAACAAGCCACTTCTTGGGATGTATACGTGGGCAGTGTAGCATCGGTACTTTCTAAAGAGCATCAATGAAAAGTAATGTCATTTATTTTAGGAAAGGTAGCATAAATTTCATTAGAATATAAATTCCTTTAGGCCAAAACCTGTTTTAATTCCAAATATTATTACTGTTTTAAATGGATAAATCATTTGAGAAGATTTGTTTCAATGACCTTTCTGTGGCACTACAAGGCCTTTGATCCAGAGATGGAAGGGGACTTAGGGATTGACTCTGAAATTCACTTTTCCTAATTTCAGGGCTCTTTCCACAGCCCAACTCGGGTCCATAAATGTTGATCAAATGCTTTTAACTTTTAAGGTTCTAAGTGTTAATAACTATTATTTTCCGATTGCTTTGCTGGAATTTTTCAGGGTACAAATTTACCAACTTCACTAGAACTACAGTAATATTTAAAATATACATAGAGGGGTGGTTTAATAACCTAAATACTAGGTTTCGAATGGTCAACAAGCACTTATTAAACACCTACTATATATGCCAGGCATTGTCTAAGAGCTGGGTATGCAAAGATAGGCAAAAAAAACGTTCCCTGCTCTGAAAGAGCTTAGTCTATAGGAGAAATCGGTGCAACAGGCCCAGTCATACTTAAAATATACAAGGGGGAATGGTTTAGTAACCTATATACGAGGTTTTTAATAATCCACTAGCATTTATTATACGCCTACTATGTACCAGGCACTGTGTCTAAGCCTTGGGGATACAAAACAAAGGCAAAAGGCAGTCCCTGCTCCAAGGAGCCGAGTTTTCATGAGGAGACAACACGAAAAGAAAGACGCAAAAACAAATAAAACTGAAAATAATCAACTGTTATTGCACCAGAATTAAGGGGGACGGGCACGCTGGCGAGACTTTGGGCTGCTTTTGCTTTTGTACAGTAGGGAGATATGGAGATTGCCTGTTGTAGGGTCGTGCCCGTGAGAACTGAGAAATGAAAACTGGCCCTTTCGCGGCCCTCCGGCCCCGGCCGCCCTGCCCGCCCCATTCTGCGGGTATCTACCGGAGTGACTGCCCTTCTTTTCGCTGGAGCCGCAGCTTCTCTGACTAGGGCCTTCCTTTGTATCGGGTGGGGCTCGCTCCGGGGGACGGGAGGACAAGCAAACATGTCTGCCTCCACGCAGCTTAAGATGGAGGCCACGAGCCGGCCCGGGGCCGCGGGGCCGCACGCCGCGGGATCAGCGCGGGCCAAGGCGAGGGGGAGGGGCAGCCTCTGGGGTGGGCGGCCCCACCTCCCAGCCTAACGTGCTCCCTCGATCGTGATCCTGGGAAAGGGAGTGTGGGGTTTATTTTTCCTTCGCCGCAAAATCAATTCATTAATTGGGATCTCCAGCCTGGCTCTCTCTTTCCACACGCTACCCAGGGCAGGGGAGAGGCGCGGCCGAGCAAGCGCTCATGGCGCAGAAGGGGGAGGGGACCGCAGCAGCCTCCCTTCCTCCCGCCCTCGCCTTCCTCCGCGGGAGGCAAGATGGTGCCGCCAAACGGTCGTCAGGCAGAAGAAGACACGAAGGGAGGCCTGGCGCGGCCGCGTGGGGGCGATGGAGGTGGGAAGAGGATCCAGGAGGCACCCAACCGGGCCGAGACCTGGACCCCGGGGCCTGGTGCGCGGACGCAGCGATCTCCATCCGTAACAAAACCACCGGGACACCATCTTTTTGTCCCCGGGTCCCGGGCAGAGGGGGCTAGCTAGTTTCCGGGAAGAGGAGGAGGTGGGGTGGTGAGAGGGGACGGCTGGAGGCGCCGAGGCGTCGCACTCGGGCACCGTGCCTGGCCTGGGGGAGGGGAAGAGAGGAGGGTGGGGAGATTAAAGAAGGGAAGGGGAAGGATGAGAAAAAAGAGAGGGGGAGGAGAGGGGAGGCATTCCTCCCTCCCTATCCCTGCGCTGGGCGGGGCCAAGGTCGCCGAACCCCCCCCCCCTCATCCCCCACTCGGGTCCTCGGCGCCCATTCCCCTCAGCGGGTGGCAAATACGGTGTTATGGGAAGGGGGATCGCCCAGGGGCGCTTCCTCCGAGGCCTTAGGCTACGCTCCGCAAGCCTGGCCCGGTCCTTCCCTTCCCTAGGCGGCTTCCTACCTCCGCTGTCTTTATCGTCCGCCATCTTGTTGCCGGCCCGGTCGCCCTGGAGATGCCAGGTGGCGCTGGGCGGCGGCGGGAAAGAAAAACCGCCTGGATCAGGAGGGGTTAGGGAAGGGAATGGAGAGAAACACCAGGCCCGGCGCTTCCGCAGCCCCTGAGCCTTCCAGAAGACACGTCCTTTCAACTGTGGGGGGAGGGGGGAGGTCGAAGACTAGGACAACCCCCACCCAAAAGACCCCTCCGTATAAATCCAGCGCCCCCCCCCCTAAAAAACGTGGGCTTCGCCCTCGATCCCTAGAACCTTGGGGTATTGTTAGATAATTACCGCCAAAGCCCTCCCTTCCCGCCCTCTACAGGGGTCCTCCCCCGCCCCAACTTCTCCCGCTCGTTTCCCCCTCCCTTGTGCTCCCCTGGATGGCTGCGTTTTTATTGCTAGATTTAAAAAAAAAAAAAAAACGGCTGGAAACGTGCAGGAGGCGCTGTGGGCCAGCCCGGCCAGGGATCGGGCTTGGGGCCGCCCCTCCCCCCTTCCCCCTCCCCCCTTCCCCCTCCCCGGCGGCGAGCAGCCCACGTGGGGCGCGCACAGGGGCGGCCCCTCCCACTCCCCTCCCGCCTGGACCCTGGGGAAACGGCGGGAGCCAGAGGGCTCTGCAACTGGCCCTCTCCTTTTCCCCCTTTGCGGGCCCTCCCTGCAACCATCCATCCCCACCCATGCTCTCTCCCTAGGAGGGCCACCCTGGCTGGGTGGCGCGGTGACTTCAAAGGACAACTGGGATGGGAACAGGAGGAAATCGGCCATTAAGCTCCTGTTCTGAAGCTGAGGAGTGCTAGTTGTAGTCAGATGCCAGCTCTAGTTAAAACACTGGCAGCGGTGTTGTCTAGGCTGCGACGTCAGATACCAGCCAGGAGGCAAAACACAGGGTTCTCATAGCAACAACGCGCCCATATTGCAATACACAGAATTACATACGTCGAAACGCTCAGGGGTTTTTTGTTAATTCTGTCACGTTCTCCAGCTCAAGTTGCTGAGAAAGCTTCAACTTTAGCTTTTTTTATAGCCGACATTTGCTTCTTAAAATGGTTTTAATCATGAAATGTGGTTTCGAAGCGCCATAGGCAATAAGTTTCTTTTTAAAAGGAAATTTAATATGCTCAAAAGACATTTTAAAATTTTTTTACAATATCAAGTGAAAAATAAATTCACAGTATCCTGATTCTATTGTTAATACTAAATGGTGGTCTGTATAAATTGCATGATACAGAGGTCAATCAGTAAAACAATTTGGCCACATTTTTCCTTATTGAAATACTAGATTTTCTTTTTCTTGGAAAGATTTCTGCACAATAAATATCTGCAGGCCCAGAGCCCACTAATTCCAATTTGCCATTGAACCAGAAATTAATCATCTCACGTTGGAAGGTACATAATTTCAAAAAGTACTAAAACTGTATTGTGTTCTCAAAAATTTAAATTCAAAATTTTTTTTACTACAGTGATTAAAAATGGTGCAGGCAAGTTTTATATGTCAGCTTGCACCTGCTTTTTAAATTAAATCCAATAAAGTATGTTCTCCACCCCACTCCCCATATAGATTCAGAATATTGGAAAAACTCGTTCCTAGGCTTAACATTTACTGATAACATTAAGATGGGAAATGGTCTGTCCTACAAAGATTCTCCATTGTAATAATCAACAGGATTAAAAGCCAAAATCCAATTGAGCAGTAGCAAAATCTACGAAGGGGGTATGCTCCCCCTTGTCCTGGAGAAACTTCCTGTCCTAAATGTCCTAGTTCTCCAAATGCACATAAAGAAAAATAAAGTTGTAAAGATTTCACATTGTGCACCACATTTGGGACTGAATAGAAGATGAATGAAATGCTTCCTAGTTGAGCAAATTGTCTAGAGGAGCAATTACCATAGAGGCTACAACCCACAGCACCCCTAGTTAGCAGTTCTACTGCAACTACCAGAGAATGTTTTGTGGCTGAATTGGGAGCTCTGGGCAGGAACCAAAGTCATCAGATTTATTTATTCTAAGGATGGTTTTCCTTTTGCTTTCAGTTTCTGTATATGAAGTGGTGTTCTTAAATACTCATAGATTACTTTAAAATAATTACATAAATGTTGATAAAGAGAAAGTAGAGATGATTTTTAGTTTACCTGATTCTGTACAAATTTTCTTCCTTGAAATTTTTAAAATGTTTGATAGTTTGAATTTTTACTTTTGAAGAAGCTTTTATTTTTATTTAAATTACCCCAGCCCACACTGATTTCTCACTAATCTGCTACTGAACTTCTAAATCAGTTCCTTTTGTACAGTAAATAGTTATTTCCTAATTTTCTCATATTGTTAAGCCCTACAATTAGAATGTAAGTTCCTAGAGGGCAGGAACTGACTCTTATGTTTGTTTTGCATTCTATACAACTGGCTTCCTTCTGGTTCTGAATATAGAACTACGAGGAACTTTAGACATCAGTTATAAGCCCGTACTATTGTGCTTTAAAGTTTACAAAGTACTTTCCCTAGCAGACTATAAGGATCAACTGAAAAACTGATCAGTTGAAGAACTGGAGAAGTTTCTAATGAAAAAGAGAGATCCTTTGGGGACATAATAGCCATCTCCAAGTATTTTTTAATGTTTATCTTGTGGAAAAGGGATTAGACTTTTTCTACTTGACCTCAGAAGCAAGAGCATATAGATCACTTTAGGCTTGCTCTAGGGAAAATCTTCCTAACAATTCAAGTAGCATCATCCAGGACAACAGTGACTGGAAAGTGGTATCTCTCCTTTCCAGGATGAATTCCAGACTGACAGATTCTAGAAACCTCTTCACCATGGAAATTCACTCCAGCCTTAGACTTAACAAATTGGAAGCCCTTCCTTCTGAATGGCTGACTGCTCCCAATGCTTCCCTTTTGAGGAGGACAAAGCAGCTTACCATTTTTTTTAATTTTTTTTTTTTTAGTGAGGCAGTTGGGGTTAAGTGACTTGCCCAGGGTCACACAGCTAGTAAGTGTCAAGTGTCTGAGGCCGGATTTGAACTCAGGAACTCCTGAATCCAGGGCCAGTGCTTTATCCACTGCGCCACCCAGCTGCCCCTCTTACCATTTCTCTATTCCTCTCCAGGCTATATTTCTGACTATAGATTTTCTCTATCATCACCAAGCCCAGTACCTTCATCTCTTCTTTCCATTCCCTTTTCAGCTTTGGTCTTCCTCCATTAGAGTATAAGCTTCTTGAGGACAAGGGATTGGTTTTCTTTCTGCTTATATTTGTATTCCTAGCACCTAACAGTGTCTGACACATAGTATTTAAGAAAATGTTTGTTGACTGACTCACTCCCTTCATCAGGAACTTTGAACAAAAGGCAGTCTTTTATTGGCTCTACTGGGACTCCCGCAGAAGGCTATACCTTGTCTATGAAGAACTTTATGAGGGCGCCAGGAAGGGAGAAGAGGACCTCAAACAAAAGAACTTCCAGCATCAATGAGTTATCCCTTTGTCGTATATGCTTTCTAACCTTGACCCCCCACTTTCCCTTGGACTTAATGCTGTAAACCAAGGCAAATGCTCTCTTAATGGAATTTAGATCTCTTCCCCAACCAGAGAATGCAAAGGCCAGTTCTTAAGATTTAGATACCCCCTTTTCCTAAAAGTGAAAGAAACCAGAGAAAGATGATGCAAGTAAAAATTAAAGGAAAGGTTTTATTAAGCAGGGGGAAAATCTAATATGATCATGGGTCCTATCCAGCCTATTGCTGAATGCAGTAGATTATGAAGATTTATATACAGTTTAAACAAAGGCAGGTAAGGAATTTGGGCTTAGAAAGACCCACTCCCAAAGGGAGGGGGTATATATGAGGAATTCAGGGTTGAAGACTATGGCATTTGATACACAAATTAGAAGGTATTCTGGATAATTAACAGTTCTGTTCAAGGCTTGATTAGATGTCTTGATAAGATCTCTTAAAAAAAATTATTCCATAGTTAGGGAATCTCTGAAGATAAGGTCCATATCCATAGTCACATATCCTGCAGTGTGTAAATCTTTGATTGGCTACAGAGTTACTCATTCCTTGCATGTCCAGCTAAATTTACTTTTGGTCACATAAAGGATTGTTGGTATGTTAGCCAATGAAGCCAGTACTCACACCTGTTCTGGTTACCTAGATAATTGAGGGACTCAAACAAATCAAAGTATCCATTTTCACAATGTACTTAAAGTTTTATTTATTTTATTGTGAACTTAATAAAACAAGCATTTCCATAACATAGTAGAATGGGGGGGACTGCAAAGCTATTATGTATAACTTGCTATTCCTTTTAAATAGATAATAAAGTTATCATGTAACTCTTTCCCTTTTTTTCCCTTTCTGTTCCCCCCCACCTTCTCGAATTAAGTCTGACTGATGGCAAAATGAGAATCAGTGGGGGATTCCTGGGTGAGGGGGCAATTACCTAAGCTATAGCATTAAAAAAAAAACACCCCTTCAAGATCCCCAAAACTCCTAAGGGGAGAAATAATAGCTTTTTTTTTAGGGACTTGACATTCAAGTATGAATGGAGGTTGGAATGGTAAACCTTGACTCTAGTAGAGGTTCTTAACCTCGGGTCCATGAACTCATTGTTATAATATTTTGATAACTATATTTTAATATAACTGATTTCCTTTATAATTTTATACATTTAAAAATGTGATTCTGAAGAGAGGCCCACAGGTTTCACCAGACAAAGGTTAAGGTTTACTTTACAAAAAAGGTTACTGTTCTAGTGCCAGTGCTACACGAGGATCATTATCCCCACTTTACCAATGAAACTGAAGTCTGGAAAATTTAAATAACTTGCTCAAGGTTACATAATTAGCAGGTACCAGAGCTAGAGTTCCAACCCAAATCTCCTGCCTCCAAGTTCAGTGTACTTTCTACTAAATAATGACCCCTTCCAGGTAATGAAGCTGGGCCTCAGATAGCATGGAGAAGTGTGCAATACAAAGGGAAGTACTGTAAATGACTCATGCCAGATTGTATGATCTTGTCTAACTCCCACTTAACAGCATACACTTTGCCCAAATTTCCACCTCCAAGTAGGAGTGTATTTTGAGGTTATCTAGCCAGATAATATTTTAATTTGAGAGTCAGAAAAACCTGGCTTGAAATCCCAATTTTCTAACACTAGCTGCGTGACCATGAGCAAAGTCATTTAACATCTCTTGAGTGTTCATTTCTGCATGTGTATGTAAAGGTGAGGATATAACCCTTTCCCCTTTCCCTATTGGTGAGGTACTAGCTGAAAGAAAGGAGTAGATACCTGAGTTAAAGAAGTGTTAGTATATTAAGTCAGTTCTAATAATTCAAGATTCTTATAGGAAGTGGGGACACCTTTCTCAGAATGAATCAAAAGGAATAAAATGATTGAGTGGGCTGAAAATTAGCCATGTCCTTGGGGACTTTAAATAGCTAAGCCCAGAAGACAATTCAGCTGTTGGGGTGAGTACAGGGCCAAGAGCTACCAGTGGAGAAGAACCCTGCAGGGGGGAAAGAGGGTTTTCTCCACTTCTCTCCCTTCCCAACATTGGCCATGGAGTCTGTCTGAAGTGAAGAATAAGGTCAAACTGAGTTTAAAGCACAGTGGGGGCGCAGCTAGGTGGCCCAGTGGATAGAGCACCTGCCCTGGAGTCAGGAGTACCTGGGTTCAAATCCGGCCTCAGACACTTAACACTTACTAGCTCTGTGACCCTGGGCAAGTCACTTAACCCCAATTGCCTCACTAAAAAAAAAAAAAAAAAAGCACAGTGGGAGAAGAGACACCCACTCCAGGCAGACAGAAAGAAAAAGGCAGTCAGCTGAGGGAGAAAGCAGCAGTCTTATAAACAAGCATATTTATTAAGCAATTACTGTGGGTCAGGTGGGGTAGCTAGGTGGCGCTGTGAGTAGAGTGCCGGACAATCTTTCTGAGTTCAAATTTGGCCTCAGACACTGACTAGCTGTGTGACCCTGGGCAAGTCACTTAACCCTCAGTTTCTTCATCTGTAAAATGAGCTGGAAAAGGAAATGGCAAACCCCTCCAGGATCTTTGCCAAGAAAACTCAATGGTTCCACAGAGTTGAACAAGATTGGAATGACTGAACAGCAACAACAATGTGTCAAGCTCAGTGCTAAGCACTGGGAATACAAATACAAGCAAAAAGACAGTCCCTGTCCACAAGGAGTTTACATTCTAATGGGGGAAGACGGCACATAGAAGGAAGCTGAAAAGGGGCATAGGAAGGATGAAATCTAAACCAATCCTTTCCTGAGAGGAATGAAAAAGACAAGGCCATTTTGAATATTCTTCTTAAATGGATGTTCTCTATATACTCATCAGTTCCTAGGAGAGGCTCACAGTCGGGTGGGAACTTCCAGTGTGTGACTTTCAGGGCTGGCATCAGCTTCTAGGATGGGAAGAAAATACACAGTACAGCCTGGAGAAGAACAGAAAGCATTGAGAAGCTAGATAGCGGACAGAATAGAGAGCTAGCCATGGGCACAAGAGAATTAATCCTAATGTTAGAGAGCCAAACTGTAGAGAAGAACCCAGCTAAGCAACTTGCCCAGAGATGCTGGACCCAGGGGGGAGCTGTGTGAGCACTCCACTAGGAGAGAAAGGAGGTCCAGACCCTGCAGGAGCTAAGTAGAGAGTCGATTTGACCACCTGTATTCTCTACGTGTGTCTCATTACCACTTTATTATTGTGCCTGTTCTTCCTACAAACTATGTATAGCGGAAGAGTAGACCCCATGTTTATGGAGGAGGGAAGATATTTCGTACTTATTCTTTCTAGAGTGCAATCTTAGTAAATGCTTTTAATGAGGGCTAATTTTTGTATTTTGTTATTGTTGTTCAGTCATTTTCAGTGTTGTCCAACCCTTCATGACCCCATTTAGAGTTTTCTTGGCAGTGATATAGGAGTGGTTTGCACTTCCTTCTCCAGCTCATTTTACAGATGAGGAAACTGAAAAAATAAGGCTAAGTGACTTCCTCAGGGTCTCACAGCTAATAAGTTTCAGTGAGTCTTCCTGACCTGGTATTCTATCCACTGGCCTCCTAGTTGCCCTAATTTTTGTATACTAGATAGATAAAACATTTATCAAGTGCTTACTCATCCCAAGCATTGTATTAAGTGCTAGAAATGTAAATACTAGCAAAAAGACAGTCTCTGCCCTTAAGGAGCTCAAATTCTAAGGGAGGTTTGGGGGCGGGGTTAGAAGTGAGCATGACTAGGGGGCAGCTAAGTGGCACAGTGGAGATTCAGTAGTACCTGAGTTCAAATCCAGTCTTGGACACTTGGCACTTACTAGCTGTGTGACCCTGGGCAAGTCACTTAATCCTCACTGCCCCGCAAAACAAACAAGAAAAGAAGTAAGCATGACTGATGTGCTTCCTGGAATAGAGGTACCAGGGAAGAATTCACTAAACTGGAGGAGGAGGAAGTGGCCTGGCCACCATGAAAAAGCTGCTGGGACAGACATGGAGAAGTACTCCAGGGAGTCTTGGGCTGGGCTGGGTTTGGTCCTTTCACAGAACATGGTTGTTGGTCCACTGGTTGACACAGTTCACATGTGAAATATCCTTGTTCAGGGGGCAGCTAGGTGGCTCAGTGGATAAAGCACTGGCTCTGGATTCAGGAGGACCTGAGTTCAAGTCCAGCCTCAGACACTAACTGTGTGACCCTGGTCAAGTCACTTAACCCTCATTGCCCTGCAAAAAAAAAAGAAGAAGAAAAGAAATATCCTTGTTCAACTGACTACACTGAATAATTGAATGTTACAAGCACCAAGGGAATATATATGTCATAAATGTTAAATATAATCAAAGACCCAGGTAGCTTACCTACTATTCATTTGGGCTCCCCTTTGGACCTCAGTTTCTTCATCTGGAAAATGAGGTTGAACTAGATGATCTCCAAGTTCCCTTCCAGAACACTATCCATGATAAAAGAGTCCTTCTACCCCTTTGACTACTCCTCCCTCTCCTTTGTTAAATTGTCACCTACATCCCTGAGAGCTGTGCCTTGGGACCCTTTCTCTTTTCTCTCTAAACTCTCTTCCTTAATGATCTCATTTAGTTCCATCAGTTCCAGGATCACCTGTACACAGATAACTATATATACGATTGTAATGTCTTCCTTGAGTTTCAGTCCCTCACTATTAACTGCCTGCTGGGCATCTCATCCAAGAAGTCCTTTGAAAGCTCAAACTCCAGCATGAGTGAAAAACAACTCATCTTCCCTGCAAAATCTGCTCCTCCTTACAACTTCCCTATTTCTGTCAAGAGCTCTTTTGTGTTCTCTGTTCCTAAGATTCATAACCTCAGAGTCTTCTCTGACTCTTTCTTCTCCCCACATGCCGTAGTCAATCAGTTGCAAAGTCTCAATTATGCTTCCTCAACATTTCTCATCTCTGATTTCACCTTTTCCACACCCAGATAGCCACTCTCCTATTTCAAGCCCTCGTTACTCCCCAGTAGTACAATAATAGCTTCCTAACTGGTCTCTCTCTGCTTCCTGTCTCTTTCCCTCCCTCCAATCCAACTTCAGGCTGTGTAGGCTGATTACAGAAAGAGCTTCATAAAGGAGGAATCAGATCATGTCATTCCCCTAATCAGAAATCTTCAGTAGCACCCCATGCTTCTAAGACAAAAAACAAATTCTTCAGCCTAACATTGAAGGCCCTAAGCAAGGCCCCACCTCCCTTTATAACTCTTACTTCATGCCAGTCCCCTCACAAACTTCCAGCTGGTCCCCAAACTCAAAACTGCCTTCCCAGTGTTGGTGCATTTAAGGGATGGCGGATGGCCTGTGTTGGTCCTTGGAAATGCAAGAAAAAGTACCAGACTCAGGGAGCAATTCATGGTGATTCCTCACACATCATAGTTGTTACTTAATTGAAGTGTACCACTGCCAAACTTTCCTAAAACACTCTCCCGTTCCCAAGACTTCAGTGGCTTCCCCCACTATCTGAGAAAGATGTTCAAAAGGCTTAATCTGGCCTTGAAGTTCTTCAATTATTTGGTCCTATTCTGCATTACAAGTAAAATAAAAACTCTGTCAACAACCAAAATGCCCCAATGTTGGCTCTGCATAATAAAAATGAAGAATCTAAAGAAATATGGAAAGAACTTTGTGAAATAATGCAAAGCTAAAAAAAAAAAGTCCAGCTAGAATTACAATATCCATATGGACCACAGCTGTGTAAAAGAAAAGTATGTATTTTATCCATATGTGAATATAATTACAGGCATCAGAAGAATGCAATTTAGTATGAATTATTGTTGACATCAATGCCTAGTATGTTTTATTATGAGTAACATAGTTTAGGGTTATATTCTTTAATAATTTTTATAATAATAAAAGTAACATTGATGATGATGCCTACTAAGAGTTGCAGTGAGCCAGGATGTAGATACTCATGAAATTAAAATAAATTCAGGTGAAATCAATTTCATTCAGTTGAATTTAACAAGTATTTATTAAACACTGTGTGGTGAATACTATGCTATTATTGGGTGGGGAAGATTCAAAGATTAGTTGTGACATGGTCTTTACCCACCTGGAGTTAACCATCTAGCCCTATGATTCTTTCTCCTTTCTAGCTTCCCTCATTTACATAAAATATCAAGGGCAGAAAATGTGAAGTTATTTTAGCAGTTGGATATGGAATACATTACATTTTTTTCCTCCTTCAGAATATTTACTTTTCTAATTATGTCTTGTTTGTATTAATGTCAGAATTAATTTCCGTTCTCTGATCGTGCATGGACTAAAGGTAGACTAGACTATGTTGGAAGATGGAGGGAAGATAGCCCAGGATTTAAAACGTTTTACATTTAAGCAATACACTAATAATTGAAAATTGTCTGCATTTGTATATATCATCTAGGGGCTCCTTAATATGTGGGATGCCTTGATATCAGGATCTGAGCTTTAGAAAGGACCTTAGAGGTCATTTCATTCAAACCTGCCACTTCTTTTTTCTTTAAAAATTTTTCATTTTATTATCATGAACTCGATAGACATCCACATTTACATTTCCCTATTTAAAGAATAACTGCAAAAGAGTTGAAAAGAATATGAAACTATTAGTCTCCATTATGTATGACTCAGTTTTGTTTGTTTGTTTGTTGTATACTTTATGTGTAACGTGGTAGTTCCTATACTACCCTACTTATCTGTGTCCCTTTTTGAACTAACTTCTGCTGTCTCTTATATTTTTAAACGATTCATTGATACCCTTCCTTTTATTCTCCTCCTTTAAAAAGAGTTTTGCTACTCCCCCCATACTCCACCAATTCTATCTCTCACCCCGCAAAAAATAAAAGTCCTCTCTTGAAATACGTATAGCCCCACAAAACAAATCCATGAATTGACTTGTTAGAAAAGTATAGCTCTCATTCTGTTCCTGTCTATCATTTCTCTACCAAAACTAATTTCAGGAATCTGAGGTTCAGAGAAGATGAATTATGTCTTCCAGGTCACACACTAAATGACAGAATCAGAATTTGAACCTGGATCTTGAGTCCGTATCCAGCATCTGAAGAATGACACTAGTATAATTCAGCATTCATTCAAAGTGATAGCTCAAACTGCCCCACCCCCCAAAAATTTCTTTTACTAGTCAACCAAAAGATACTAGTTCAAAACAGAAGACATTTAATTTAAAAACACAGTAAGAGAAGTCCACAAGAATTTTGTTTTTGTTTTTGTTTTGTGGGGCAATGGGAGTTAAGTGACTTGCCCAGGGTCACACATCTAGTAAGTATCAAGTGTCTGAGGCCAGATTTGAACTCTGGTACTCCTGAATCCAGGGCCGGTGCTTTATCCACTGTGCCACCTAGCTGCCCCCCTAGAAGCATTTTTAAATAGTATTTTTTCCAATTACTTATAAAGATAATTTTCAACATTCTTTTTTTTTTTTTTTGGCAGGGCAATGAGGGTTAAGCGACTTGCTCAGGGTCACACAGCTAGTAAGTATCAAGTGTCTGAGGCTGTATTTGAACTCAGGTCCTCCTGAATCCAGGGCTGGTGCTTTATCCACTGTGCCACCTAGCTGCCCCTCAACATTCTTTTTTTTTTTTTTTTAGTGAGGCAATTGGGGTTAAGTGACTTACCCAGGGTCACACAGCTAGTAAGTGTTAAGTGTCTGAGCCTGAATTTGAACTCAGGTACTCCTGACTCCAGGGCCAGTACTCTATCCACCGTGCCACCTAGCTGCGCCTCAACATTCATTTTTATAAGATTTTGAGTTACAGAACTTTCTCCCTCCATCCCTCCCATCCCCCCTCCCCAAGACGGCAAACAATTTGATATAGATTTACAAATGCAGTCATGTAAACAAATGTCTGTATTAGTCATGTTCTGAAAGAAGAAACAGAACAAAAGGGGGAAACCACCAAAAAACAGTGAAAATAGTATGCTTCGATCTACATTCAGATTCCATAGTTCTTTTTCTCCATGTGGAAAGCCTTTTCAAACATGAGTCTTTTGGAATTGTCTTGAATCATTGTGTTGTTGAGAAGATAAATCAATCATAGTTGATAATCCCCTTCTCCAAGGTAGATTTTAATTCCTGCCAGGAAGGCAAGCAAGAGATTTGGGCCCAAGGCAACCTCAGAATGGAAGCTATAGTGTTAGAGTTATGCCTATGTGATCCCTTAAATATTATTAGGTTAGGGCAGTGGGAGAGGCAAGGGAAGGGAAACAGAGGGAAACTATGGTGATTTAAAAAAAAAAAGACATAAAATCTATTTTAAAAAACAAAAAACAAACCTCAAATACAAACAAACCTCTGAATAAAAGTCTCTGCAGGCCACATACTGACAATTTAAAAACATAATGTTACCTATTTATTAATTTTGTTAATCTTTCTCAATTACATTTGACACCTAAGTGTAGGGGATACAATTGTCAGGTTCAAGCTAAACCCCTGATTGCTATTTCTTTTTTTTAATTATAAAAGTGTTTTATTATTTTCCAGTTACATGTAGAGATAGTTTTCAACTTTTTTTTTTTTTGGCAGGGCAATGGGGGTTAAGTGACTTGCCCAGGGTCACACAGCTAGTGTCAGGTGTCTGAGGTTGGATTTGAACTCAGGTACTCCTGAATCCAGGGCTGGTGCTCTATCCACTGTGCCATCTAGCTGCCCCCTCAACATTTGTTTTTATAAGATTTCTAGTTTCACATTTTTTCCCTCCCGTTCCCCCCTCCCCAAGACAGCAAGTAATTTGATATAGATTATATATGTATAATAACATTAAACATAATTCTGCATTAATCATGTTATAAGAGAAGAATCAGAGCAAAAAGGGAAAACCTCAAAAAAGAAAAACAACAGCGCCCAAAACAAAGGAAATAGGGGCAGCTAGGTGGTGCAGTGGATAGAGCACCAGCCCTGGAGTCAGGACTACCTGAGTTCACATCCTGCCTCAGATATTTAACACTAACTAGCTGTGTGACCCTGGGCAAGTCACTTAACCCCAATTGCCTCACTAAAAACAAAACAAAACAAAAACAAAGGAAATAGTATGGTTCGGTCTGCATCCGTATTCCACAGTTCTTTTTTTTTTTTTTTATCTGGATTTGGAGAGCATTTTCCATCATGAGTCCTTTGGAACTATCTTGTATTGCTGAGAAGATTCAAGTCTATCACAGTTGATCAACATTGCTATTTCTTAATGGGAAAAGGAAGGACCCAAGCTTTATATCTAGACTTGACTTTCTTACTAGCAAATAACAGATCCACAATGAATACACATAGCAAAACAAATCTGAGAAACTACATATAGGAGAATAAATATCAGATATTACAGCATGAAGGAGTTCTCCCATCGAGATCAAGGTAGCAGCTCAACCCAGAAGAGTCCCAAATGTCACCCAAAGGGGAAATTCCCCAAAGACTTTAGTATAGCAAGCTAGGTATAGGATGTGATGGAGATTGCCAGCTCCTCTCAAGTAGAATTTTTCCCAGAGTCTTTTTCTCCTTTCAGCAACTTGAATTGTAGTTGCCATTGTCCATCTCTCTCAAAGTTGAAAGCCAGAAGGGTCCAAAGAAACAGAAGAAAATTGATCCTTCTTCTCTTTTGCTCTTACCAACTCCCCCCATCCCCCCATGCAGATATGAAATTGATATCCATCAATGAAGAGAGAGTCCAGGGGCCGTTAGGGCTCTGGTTAGACATTTGACAAATGGTATTTTTTTAAAGGAAAAAAAAGAGGGGGAAATTAGCATAAGTGATCAAACATGGAAAAAATCTAAATTATATGCAACACACTGGCCTCACATCTCTGCAAAGGATGGGTATCTTCTCATATCTCTTCTTTCAAGACAAATTTGTTCTTTATTATTTTGCAACATTCACTTCTGGGGCAGCTAGGTGGCGCAGTGGATAGAGCACCGGCCCTGGATTCAGGAGGACCTGAGTTCAAATCTGGCCTCACTTAACACTTACTAGCTGTGTGACCTTAGGCAAGTCACTTAACCCCAATTGCCTCACTAAAAAAAACACAAAAAAACAAAAAAAAACATTCACTTCTGATTTTTCTGTGTGTAGTTCTGTTTACATTTTCATAGCCATTTTGTATATTGTTTTCTTGACTCTGCTTATTGCAGTCTGCATCAGGTCATATAGCTCTTTCCATGTTTCTCTGTATTTGTAGTTGTCATTTCTTACAGCATGGTAATATTCCATTACATTCATGTACCACAATTTGTTTAGCCATTCTCTGATTGATGGGCATCTACTTTATATGAGACACTAGTTTATTAAATAGAGGGGGAGGAAAAATAGTCAAATGTCCTTTAGCAAAATCAAATATATCTCCCCAACCCACATACAGGGGAACACACTGATGTGTTATCACACCACCCTCGAGGAAGAGCATATACTTAAGGAATAAGTGTTATCCGAGAATATGAATGAAAGGATACATATGTGTCCAGATCAACTTATACCTTCAATGTTGCAGGGCCATCAATGTCATCTGATATATTCCTTTCTTCCCTATGCTAAGGTCTTCACTATTCTTTCTTTTCTCTCCACTGCATTGCTTTTGAGGGATACCCTCTGCTGGGCGTCTTCACTGCTGAAGCTGCTATTCTCTGCTACCATCTGCTGGTTTTCAACTACTGAGAAGCACAGAAGAGGGTGGGGGTCTTTCAGCTCTAGCTAGATAGCACCAAGGACTATCTTTAGCGATTTTGTGATGTAACCTCATTCAGGCAGCTGTACCAAGCCTGCTAGCTAAAGAAGCCTTTAGGCATTTTAAAAAGCATGTCTTTTGATCTGATTCTTCTCCATCTTGTGGATTCTCAGTCTATTATCTGAATTATGGTTTTTTAAAAATTCCTTTTAATTCCCATCATATCCCTGGTCTGGGTGTCATTTCTAGGGGATTCACTTAGCAAAATACAAAGGATCTTTGGAGAAGCTATATTGAAGAGACTTTTCTCACCCTGCCCCCATTATTCTTCTCATGTTACATGCAAATCACTGGGGCCCATGGAGAGTGGAAAAGGGCATAAAGGGGTAGTGACCCTTTCCCAGTTTTTCATCTCTTCATTACCTACATTCACCCGCAAGTAAATCGCAGCCTGTGTACAGGTATAGTTTGTATATGAACATTATAAACAGTCTTTGGTATACAGTACTCACACGGCTAATCCCAAATTCTGAGGACATGTACAGTTAACATATTATCCCCATTCTAAATACAGCAAAGACGAGCATTTACAGAAAAAAAAGATACCTAGAAAAGCATATGTCATGACAATAAAAGAATCAGGCTGCTGAAGCTAAGGCCAGGGTGTTTTGGATTATTCTTCTCTCTCTTTTTCCAATATCAGCTCTGGACCCTGGTAACTAGGTTGCGCAATTTAGAGAGCATGGGACCTAGACTAAAGAAGACCTGAGTTCATATGTGACTGCAAATATTTACTATCTGTGAGACCCAGGGCAAGTCACTTAACTTCTGTTTGCCTCAGTTTCCTCATCTGTAAAATGGGAATAATATCTCCTCCCTCCAGGATCAAATTGCTTTTCTTCTTACCTATTTGGATGGACTAAGGTTAATTCTGAGAGAGGGAGCCTAGCTCTCTAAAGAAAGTGTCTAGGCTTGTGTGTGTGTGTGTGTGTGTGTGTGTGTGTGAAGCAGTTGGGGTTAAGTGACTTGCCCAGGGTCACACAGCTAGTAATTGTTAAGTGTCTGAGGCTGGATTTGAATCAGGACCTCCTGAATCCAGGGTGGGTACTCTATCCACTGCACCACCTAGCTGCCCCGAGGGTCTAGGCTTTTGCACAAAGTTTTTGGCTCTTTACAACTCCACCTTACAGCACCGAGGGAATTTACATAAGATTTAGGGTCTACCAAAAGGGGGAGGAGTAGAAAGATACTCAGTGTATGATAACAATCTGCTATAGGACAATTATTTATTTCTCCACACAAAAGAAATTCAAAACAGACTCACAAAAAGCTCAAGTGATCACATTAACAAAGACTCGAAGATAGAGAGAGTAATTTAAAACTACTCTAGGGATCCAGTCTCTGGAGAGGTTGAGACTTAAAACCATTAAAACAAAGGGTTTGTGGGTTTGAATAGTTATACTTCACTTCAGCCCTGCTTTGTCTCATCAAAGTCCTTGTCCTCTCTCTTCCAAGCCAGATCAGGAGCTTAGGGTTTCTTCTTCTATCCCTGATCATCTTCTCCCAGAGGTGTGTCCTTAGTGACAGAACATTACTGCTACAACTAGCCAAATCCAGCTGAGGGACCTAGGACCTCCGGAGGTCTCTGACTCACATGGCTGCCTTCAAGGCTGAACATGTCCCTCTCAGCATTGCTGTTTGATAGTGCAGAAACAGAAAGAAAAAAAAAAGGCACCCAGGGGCCCAAGACCCAGTCTTAGGATCAGGCTGACCTAATGCAACAGATGACAGATGTCCTTTAGCTACCATGTGCTCACAGCTCACCATTCCTGGTAGGGTGAGGGAAGGGCAGTCACTCCATAGCCCTTCATTAGTGGAAGAATTACTTGGCATATGTTAAATTGAAGGAAGAGAGATCCCAGTATTTGTCTCATCGTATCAGATATCCAGTTCTTTCAATGTTGAGTTACGTGTTTCTCTAGAAGTAGCTAAGTCATAGGCTCAACACTCCACGGAACTGTGCTTTAGCCAGAGCTGATGTTCCCAGCTGTTTATCCCCATTACAGATACATTTAACAAAATTGACTGTAGATCAAATACACAGGTCTTGTGCAATACATAAAACACAGCACCTATCAGGCCCATATACAGGAACCAAATACTTAGGTCACATGCAAGAAAATAATATATGCCCAGATAGTGATAACAGACATGCATAATATAGAAGCTAAGTGGCACAGTGGATAGAGCTCTGGACCTGGAGTCAAGAAAACCTTAGTTCAAATCCAGCCTCAGACACTTAACCCTGGACAAGTCACTTAACCCTTTTTGTCTCAGTTCCTCATCCGTAAAATGATCTGGAGAAGGAAATGGCAAACCACTCCAGTATCTTTGCCAAGAAAACCTCAAATGGGGTCATGAAGAATCAGAAATGAGAACACACCTAATAGAACAAATATACATATAGATCATATACAACACATAGTATCATGTTGCAGCTACATACAGTATTTAAGAAAGTGTGGGGGCAGCTAGATGGCACAGTGGATAGAGCACCAGCCCTGGATTCAGGAGTACCTGAGTTCAAATCCGGCCTCAGACACTTAACACTTACTAGCTGTGTAACCCTGGGCAAGTCACTTAACCCCAATTGCCTCACTTAAAAAAAAAAAAGTGTGTACATTATTAAATGAAGTCCATCAATATCCATCTGTATGTGTAACCTCTTCCCCATCATACTCCTGGAGCATCACAAGTCAACTGGGGCTCACTGGCTAGATAGTCCTGGCACTCCTACAATGATTTGCTGACAGCTCTGCACCCCAGAATCTTTAGACCCAGGGACTGCAGTACTAATCCAGAGCGTGTGGATGGCTTAAGACAACTGTCAATGGCCTTAGGCCCATGGGCCTGCATTCCCAATCCTAAACTCCCACCTAGCCCAGGCTGGTGATTACTATCTCCAGGTTCTAAAGTTTCCCTCTGTTCCCTAGGCAAATGTGGCTATCATCCTGACAATAAGCAGGTATGGAGTGAAACCCTGGGTTGTCATTTTGGTTAGCATTTTATAAATGCCCCTAAAAACTCCATTCTACTGAGACTTCTACTCAGTATCCCTCAGTATCTTCAGGAATGTGCAATAAAAATGCTCAGCCTGGGGGGCAGCTAGGTGGCACAGTGGATAAAGCACTGGCCGGCCTTGGATTCAGGAGTACCTGAGTTCAAATCCGTTCTCAGACACTTGACACTTACTAGCTGTGTGACTCTGGGCAAGTCACTTAACCCCCATTGGCCTGCAAAAAAAAAAAAAAATGCTCAGCCTGGGAGTCTCCTTGAGGATGGTAAGGCTCTTTATTGATTCCTGCCAAAGTTAATGCCTGAGCATTTTACTCTCAAAACTTCTATCTTGATCAGGATAGATCCTAGTACAGAAGCTAGATACTAAGAAACACTTCTCCCACTAGTATCTTGGCAACTGTGAAAGGTTTTTGGTTCCTGGGTAAGTAGATTTCTGTATACTAGGCAATATAGCATTTTCACTACATGGATTCACCAGAAAAAGGATTAACAGTTTGACTTTGATTTTTTAGAAGTGGTCTATGAACCTGGTCACTCATGCA
Organism: Dromiciops gliroides; assembly: GCF_019393635.1. NCBI lineage: Eukaryota > Metazoa > Chordata > Mammalia > Microbiotheria > Microbiotheriidae > Dromiciops > Dromiciops gliroides. The sequence goes on from NC_057864.1 coordinate 133,137,026, forward strand.
GACAGGTCCTTTTGAAAATTGTCCAAATAACAACCCAGTAATTTGGACATTGATAATCTCTTGACCCAGTGTCAAGTTAACTAATAACTGCCCCAGAAGAAGGCTCTGCAAACCCAGCCTCCAGGAGCTGATATCCTAGGTGAAAAGGCTGGGAGAAACAACAAAAAAACACTTATGATGGTTTGCTCCTTAATTCAAATCAGCTAGATCTATGGGGGGGAAACAGAGTGTGTAGAGTCAAGAGCAAATGGGTTTGACAAGATAGGGCTAGAAAAGAAAGGTATTTATAGGAAGGGTTAGGGCAAAAGTGAAATATATTGAGAAGAAAGAAGTGCTAGAGAAAAAATGGCTACGGGGAGAACGATTTTTATTTTTGTTTTGTTTCGTTTTAACAGGGAAGGACTTGCCTGGTTCTCTAGACGTACTAGGTGGTCTCCTTTTTTCTTCAGTATGTTCCATTCTTTTTTGTTTTTGTTTTTTGTTTTTAGTGAGGCAATTGGGGTTAAGTGACTTGCCCAGGGTCACACAACTAGTAAGTGTTAGGTGTCTGAGGCCGGATTTGAACTCAGGTACTCCTGACTCCAGGGCCGGTGCTCTATCCATTGCACCATCTAGCTGCCCCTGTTCCATTCTTTTTAACATGGAAGGCAGAAATAAAGATCTCAGGGCTTATTTCATCTTAAACCTCTGTCTTCAGAAGAAAAGGATTCTTTCATTCAACAGTTAAGGAATATTTAAGGTACAGTAGTAGGTAGGTAGTGGTTTAGTAGATAGAGCCCTGGACCTGGAGTAAAGAAGATCTGACTTTAAATTTAGCCTCAGACACTTACTAGCTGTGTAACTCTGGGCAAGTCACTCAACCTGTGTCTGCCTCAGTTTCCTCAATTGTAGAATGGGGATAATAATAACACCTACATCCCATGGTTGTTTGTGATAATAATTGTAAAGTGCTTTGAATACTTTATAGCTCTATTTAAACATGAACTATTATTATTGTTATTAGTAGTAGTTGTTGTTCAGTTACATGTACCTCTTCATGACTGCATTTGGGGTTTTCTTGGCAAAGATACTGGAGGGGTTTGCCATTTCCTTCTCCAGCTCATTTTACAGTTGAGGAAACTGAGGCAAACAGGATTAAGTGACTTATCCAGGGTTACACAGCTAATAAGTGTCTGAAGTTAGCTTTGAACTCAGGAAGATGAGTCTTCCTGTCTCCAAGCTGGGTACTCTATCCACTGTGCACCTAGCTGTCTTACTATTATTTATTGAGCCCCTAATATGTACAAGTCATTGTTCTAGAAACCATGAAGGACACAAAGATGTGTAAGATCTAGCACCTGTTTCTCAGGGGCTTGTAAAATCTACCAGGTGCTTACCTAATTATCTGGCAAAGTGGAGGGGACAAGTACTTCATTAAATAGCCCACTCTCAGCCTTGGAAATCCCAGTTACACCCAACTGATATCCAAGTACAATTTGTGGTTTTCCAAGTGGTTCTTAGCACTGGGCCTGGGGCTATAATTTACAATACTTTCAGTTAGGGCCTACTCTGTAACTTAGATTCTTTCAGATATTTTAAAAGCCCGTTTCCACAGAACTGTGAAAATGACCATATGTGCTATGTACTTAGATTAATCTGGTCCCAGCATGCCTCAGTTTTTCAAATATTTGTCCTACCTCTTCCATCATTTATGCACAAATGTTTAAGGGAGAGTTGATATGATTCCACTCCCATCACAGCTTAGTTGATATAGTCACAGATGATAATATTTTAATCAGTTAACAAAGTATAACACCTGGGATTCCTTTATGAGGTATGCATACCTCTTAGAATGAGTCAAAAAGGGGAAAATAGTGATCAGATCAGCAGAGCAAATAAGTTAACCACACTTCTGAGGGCTTTAAATAGTTAAGCCCTAGACAAATGTGAGATGTGGGGCTTCCCACCCCCATCAGTCATATTTCTTGGAAGGGGAGCTACTGGACCCATGGGCAACTAAGTGGTGAATTCAATAGAGTACAGAGCCCTTGGTCAGGAAGACATCTTCCTGAGTTCAAATCTGGCCTCAAAGACTTAGGAACTGTGTTTTTTTTGTTGGTTTTTTTGGGTTTTTTTGTGGGGCAATGGGGGTTAAGTGACTTGCCCAGGGTCACACAGCTAGTAAGTGTCAAGTCTCTGAGGCCGGATTTGAACTCAGGTACTCTTGAATCCAGGGCCGGTGCTTTATCCACTGAGCCACCTAGCTGCCCCTGACTTAGGAACTGTGTGACCCTGGGCAAGTCAATTAACTCTGCCTCAGTTTCCTCATCTGTAAAATGAACTGGAGAAGGAAATGGCAAACCATTCCAGTATCTTTGCCAAGAAAAGCCCAAATGGGGTCATGGAGAGTTGGGCATGACTGAAAAAATGATTGAGCAATAATACTGGACCCACAGGAGACTCTTCGTCCATTGGGAAACAGAGATACATACTCCAGACAGACATGAATATAGTGTGATAGTCACCTGATGGACAAAGAAACTTCCTGCAAACATAGAGTCAGATTTGTTAAAGGAGCAAATCCTGGTAACTGAGCCAAGCAACACCCCTTGGCAGAAATGCAGCATCCAAGGGGAGCTGTGTAAGAACTCTAAGAAGAAAGGACTTCTAAGCCTTGCAGTGTCGTAGTTATGAGATGCCTTTTTTCATATGTGTATTCTATTGCCTTACAACCACCATACTTGGAGTTTGAGTCCACTCTTCCCATGGAACTTCCAGAGTTTAAATTAAGGATTAAATTCTTATTTCACCCTTCAACTTGTACTCTCCATACCAACAGCATGTTCTACTTCAGAGAGTAATTTCACTTCTCTTTCCATTCTGGATTGCAGTAATGGCCATAAAACTAAATACAGAAATAAGAATAATTTTCTGTCACTTCATTGTCAAGCAATTTTCTAAAACACCTTATAAGTAATAAAAGTTGATAGAACCATCATTCAGAGGTTATATAATGGATCTGTGATTCTATCCCTTGTACCCATGTAGATTGCCACCCAACTCATGATTTAGTATACAAATCTCAAGGACTTTCTTTCTAAGAAGTACACAGAAATTAAGTGAGGCAGCTAGTAGGTTTCAGCAGAAGAATTTGAATCCAAGTCTTTTTACTGCCAAGTCCCAAGATGTTATTCACTAGTCCATGCTGTTTCATAAAATGTCTAATAATAGCTCACATTTATATATTGCTTTAAAGCTTGAAATGTATTTTCCTTGCAATAAGTAGTATAAGTATTATTATCCTTCAGAGGAAACTCAATTTCTGAGAGGCTAAATGATTTATCCACAGACATATAATTAGAGAGAGGCAAACCCAAGAATCAAATCCATGTCTACTTGACTTAAAGTTCAGATTTCTTTTTGCTACATCACACTGTAGTGGGTCATGACTATTATGCATTGTTACATGAGAGATGGAGATGGGGCTTATCATGAAACAAAATGATGTGGAGAATATGATCCTGAAACCTCCAAACATCATTATAATTTTTACTTTGGTTTATAGTACTAGTAAGTACACAACCCCTTTGTTCTTAATTTCTTTAAAATGGTATTTAGGGGGGTGGCTAGGTGGCTCAGTGGATAAAGCACTGGCCCTGGATTCAGGAGTACCTGAGTTCAAATCCAGCCTCAGAAACTTGACACTTATTAGCTGTGTGACCCTGGGCAAATCACTTAACCCCCATTGCCCCAAGCAAAAAAAATAAAAAGGTATTTAAAAAATATATCATGTTTATGCTCTTAGATATTATGATGAAGTTTGCTATATACCAGTATATTTTAAATAATATATAATTTATATAGATATATTTTATTCCAGATATAATTTATTCATTTTCTACTAAAACTTTTCTTTTTGAAATCTACTAATAGCCTTGTTTGTATCAATGGATCCAAATTTTAACTATGGTCTCTATCACGATTGTGTAAAAGGCAATTTTTATAGTCAATGTTTAGAATTTACAAAACCTAGATTCCTCTTGTGCTGCAAAAATGTGAATTGTTATTGGTCTTCTTATTACTATTATAATTATTCAACCTGTTCACACCTGGATATAAATTTTAGCTGTATCATAAACTACTATTAAAATTAAAGTTGGCCAGAAAAGTATTTTGTCACTTGGAATTCTAATTTAAAATAATATCACACAGAACTATGTTCTAGCACCTACTCTTTTTTTTTTAATTTTAATAGTATTTTCCCAATTACATGTAAAGATAGTTTTCAACATTCATTTTTGTAAGATTTTGAGTTCCAAATTTTTCTCCCTCCTGCCCTTCTCTTCCCCCCTTCCCCAAGACATAGGTTATACATTACAATCATGTTAAACATATTTCCTTATTACTCATTCTGTGAGAAAAGAATCAGAACAAAAGGGAAAAACCATAAGAAAGAAAAAAACAACAAAAGTGAAAATAGTATGTTCAGATCTGCATTCAGACCCACAGTTCTTTTTCGGCATGTGGAGAGCATTTTCCATCATGAGTCTTTTGGAATTGTCTTGGATCATTTCACTGCTGAGAAGAGCCAATTCTATCACAGTTGATCATCACACAATATTTCTGTTATTGGTACAATGTTTTCCTGGTTCTGCTCACTTCACTCCACATCAGTCCACTTTCCAGGTTTTTCTAAAATTTGCCTGCTTATCATTTCTTACAGCACAATAGTATTCCATTACATTCATATATCACAACTTGTTCAGCCATTCCCCAATTGATGGGCATCCTTTCAATTTCCAATTCTTTGCCACCACAAACGAAGCAACTATAAATATTTTTGTACATGTGGGTCCTTTCTCCTTTTATGGTTTCTTTGGATATAGACCTAGTAATCTAGGTCAAAGTATATGCACAGTTTTATAGACTTTTGGGCCTAATTCCAAATTGCTCTCCAGAATGGCTGGATCAGTTCACAATTCCACCAGCACTGCATTAGTGCTTCAATTTTCCCTCATCTTCTCCAACATTTATCATTTTCCTTTTTTGTCATATTAGCCAATCTGATAAGTGAGAGGTGGTACCTCCAAGTAGTTTTGGTTTTCATTTCTCTAATCAGTAGTGATTGAGAACATTTTTTTCATATGACTAATAGATAGTTTTAATTTTTTCATCTGAAAATTGCCTATTCATATCCTTTGACCATTTTTCAACTGGGAAATGAATTGCATTTTTATACATTTAATTCAGTTCTCTATATATTTGAGAAATGAGGCCTTTATCAGAAACACTGGCTGTAAAAATTGCTTCCTAACTTTCTGCTTTCCTTCTAATCTTTGTTGCATTTGGTTTTGTTTGTAGCACCTATTCTTTTAAAAAATCAAACAAAAACTGCACACTTTTGTTTTGACACCACAATTATAATAAATACCCAAACGTATTTTTCAATTAAGTTCATTACTCAGATAAAATTGAGCAAAACCACCTAAATGAATGATAGCAACCAAGAGTCCATGTTATCTTCCACTTTTGTAGCTCATTGATGGTTAACAAAAAGAAAGGCTGTATTAACTTTAATAATTCGGTACCAAGAAGAGGCAATTTTTTGCCTTTGTTTTATATATTTTAGAATTGTCTTTATGTCGTTGTAGTGATTGTTCTTTGTTTTCTTTATTCTGCATCCCTGTGTTTCCCTGTATTTATTTGAATTTTTTGTTTGTCATTCCATATAGCACAATAAGGAATTCATACATCATTCCATTCTATTCCATTCACATATCACAATTTGTTCAGCTATCCACCAATCATTGACTCATATATTTTGTTTCCAGCTTTTTTGATATCATGACAAGAAGGTTCCCACACCAAACAAATTACAAATAAAAAAAATGCTATGAATATTTTCATACACATGAGTCTTATCTTGCTGTTATTAGCTTTCTTGGGGTATAAACCCGGTTGATAATGTGATTTCTGAATCAAAGGATTCAAACAATTTACTTTCTTGCATAGTTCCAAGTTGTTTTCTGGAATTGTTGGACCAATTCACAATTCCACCAGCAGTAAGTTAACATGTTTGTTTCCCCCTAGTCCTTTAATATTAATTTTTTCCTTCTTTTTCAATTTGATGGGTATGAGGTAATATGTACAATTCTTTCATTTAAATTTTTTCTGGATATTTAAGATTTTGAACAGTTTTTCAGCTGGTTATTGATAGTCTGTACTTTGAATGAAACAAATCTGTGTCAATTATCAATCAATTTTGGATGGGAGACTTAGAGCACAAAATTTAATGCAAAGATTTTCCCCAATCATGTCTTTTAATTCTAACTATATTGGTTTTGTTTCTGCAAATACTTTTAAATCTTTTATTACCAAAATTGTTGATTTTGTTTTTATAATCTTTGATCAATATCTAGCTATGAATTCTTTTCCTATCCACAGCTATGAAAGATATACCTTCCATTTTAACTATAATTTAATAATTATGTTTTTGAAAATATTTAGATACATGTCTATTTAGATTTGTATTAATATATAGGGTAAGATGCTAGTCTAAATCTATTTCTCAATTAACTGCTTTTGAGTTTCCCTTTTGTCATTCCTCAAAGGACAAATAACATTCCATCCCATTCATATAGCACTGTTTTTGTGCAGCTCATCAATCATTGGCCATATATTTTGTTTCCAGTTCTTATTACAAAGAGTTCTTTTCCCAAGAGTTTGTGTTTTGGGGGTTTATTATACACTAGAGTACATTAGGTATTTTTATCTGTTGGGTTTTTAAAAATCTATTTCACTGATTGCTTTTCTGTTTTTTTGTTTAGTACCACATAGTTTTGATAACTACCACTTTGCACTATAAAGTGAGATCTTATAATGCCAAATCCTTTTAATAACATTTTTCCTTTAGTCTGCTTGAAATTATTGACATTTCATTTCTTCATTTACATTTTGTTACTCATATGTCTAGCTATGATGTCTAAAATCAAATGAATGGTTGCCTTAAATTAGAAGCTTTAGCAAGAGTTTAGACTTTTAAGTATTTATTAAAGTGCATTAGAAGTTAGTGAATAGAGAGAGAGGTCAAAAGCAAACTTCATCATGGGGCAGCTAGGTGGCACAGTGGGTAGAGCACTGGCCCTGGAGTCAGGAGTACCTGAGTTCAAATTTGGCCTCAGACACTTGACACTTACTAGCTGTGTGACCCTGGGCAAGTCACTTGACCCCAATTGCCTCACCAAAAAAAAAAAAAAAAAAGCAAACTTCATCTAATTATCCCTACGAGAGCCAAGTATCTGTCCTCCCACCAAGCTCAAGTCAGGAAACAAAAGCTTCGCTCCTCCCAGAAGCCTCCTGTGAAACAGGAAACAGGGCTGTCCACACACACAGCTCCAAGCCCAATGGTTGGTAGCACTGATTAGCAGGACCCACAGGGCAGCACACATCATTTCCTGATGCCGATCTGACCTTTGAAACCCCAGAAAAGGTCACTTCTGAACACTAAAGTCACATGCTTTCTTTTCATGTCCAGAGCTCACAATGTCCCTCCCAGCAAGGGGTGTCATTACAATTCTCACAGTTCCCCCTGTGCTTCATGTGAAGAAACATCATTTCCTCACATGAAGCAATAATGTTACAGACGCCTATGACTAACAAAGTAAAGGGAATGAAAAGAGAGAAAAAGAAATTGAGTGATGCATTGACAAAGGCTAAAGGGGGGCACTCCCCTATTAGCAGGTGGACATTACAAACAGAAAAACTAAGGGGGCACTTCCCTTTAGTAAGTGACCATTATAAACAGTGTTTACAATGTGGAAAAGGAAAACAGGAAAATGTCTATTTAAGTCTTTGGAAGTTTTTTCTCAGATGATTCTTGGGATGTCCTCTGGGTTTAGTTGTAGAATGGAAGTCTTTTCAGGTGTTTCAGATGCTGGTAATCAGCCAGGAAAATTTCCTACAAAATTGAGCTAAACACAACTTTAAATAGCTTTGTCACTAATCGAATCAATGAGAGTTCTCTCTTTTCTTTTTCTTTTTTTAGTGAGGCAATTGGGGTTAAGTGACTTGCCCAAGGTCACACAGCTAGTTAGTGTTAAGTGTCTGAGGCCGGATTTGAACTCGGGTACTCCTGACTCCAGGGCCAGTGCTCTATTCACTGTGCCACCTAGCTTCCCCACCATGAGAGTTCTCAAAAAAAATGTCTAAGGAAATTCAGAATCTTAGTTGTTACATATGAAACATATGATAAAAACAAAAAATTGAAACATTCTCTAAAACAATATTACTACACTCCTCTAAGACTTAATATTACTACATATGATTGTTATGAATATTGTTGTAATTACATAATCCCTTTGATGCTGCTTAACAAATGATTTTGATTGATTGGTTATTGGCATGGGCCAGCCTCAAATATCTTTGGCCTTAAATTCCTCATCGGTAAAATGAGAGGATTGTACTCTAAGGTCTCTTTCAGCTCTGAAATAATATAATTCAATGTAGTGGCATAATCATGATGAAATTCATTAAAAATTGAACTAGGGGGCAGCTAGGTGGCACAGTGGATAAAGCACCAGATCTGGATTCAGGAATACCTGGGTTCAAATCCAGCCTCAGACACTTGACACTTACTAGCTGTGTGACCCTGGGCAAGTTACTTTACCCCTATTGCCCTGCAAAAAACAAACAAACAAACAACAACAACAACAAAACTGAACTGGGAGGGGAGGAGATGGAATGATTCTGAGAATTTTTTCATAAATGAGGTCAACTGACAGATTGATTAAAAAAAAATATTGTTTACTATGTGCTAAGCATGATGTATTAAGCATTGGGTATACAAATAGAAGCTAGCAAGACAGTTCTTGACCTCATAGAACTTTCATTCTCTACTGTTAAAGTAATAACAGAGGGGCAGCTAGGTGGCTCAGTGGATAGAGCACTGGCCCTGGAGTCAGGAGTACCTGAGTTCAAATTCGGCCTCAGACACTTAACACACACTTACTAGCTAACCCCAACTACTAACCCCAATTGCCTCACTAAAAAAAAAAAAGTAATAACAGAAAGGGAAGCCAGTGAGGGAGGGTGGTAAGCCAGTGAGGTAGATACCTAGATTTGGGCAAATAAGGTAAAAGTTCACCCATCAGAGCCCCAAGTATTTCTAGGGGTGGTGCCTAAGCTCCCTGTGTGCAGGAGGTGAAAAAAATGACCAGAATGGAGGTGGTATGGTTTGAAGCTGGCTGGGAAGTGAGGTAGAGACCTGGTTCTAGGCAAGATAAGGCAGAAGCTCATCTATCAGAGGCCAACATGGTTCCAGGGGCAAAATCCAAGATACTCAAGAAGAAATGAGGATAATGGCTGGAATGGGGAAGCCTTGGTTTGGAACTGATAGCTAGGAAGCAAAGCCTGAATCTAAAAATGCTGAAGTTGTGTGTTTCAGGTTAGAGAGAAAAGAACTTAAGTATCTCATTCAAATACTTTATCAGATCCCAATCACTTTATTTTTTAAAATTTTTTATTTATTTTTTTTGAAGAGCAATTAGGGTTAAGTAACTTGCCCAAGGTCACACAGCTAGTAAGTGTCAAGTGTCTGAGGCTGGATTTGAACTCAGGTCCTCCTGAATCCAGGGCTGGTGCTTTATCCACCTAGCTGCCCCCCACTCACTTTATTTTTTATTTATTTTTTTTAGTGAGGCAATTGGGGTTAAGTGACTTGCCCAGGGTCACACAGCTAGTAAGTGTGTTAAGTGTCTGAGGCTGGATTTGAACTCAGGTACTCCTGACCCCAAGTCGGGTGCTCTATCCACTGCACCACCTAGCTGCCCCCCACCCCCACCCCCACTCACTTTAAAAGAAGAGAATACTGGCTCTACCTACAGGCTCCTTTGTTTTCTACAACTGTGCTCATGTGAATTGTTCTTCCATGGATGCGAATATAAGTCCAGTTCTTAAACTTGCACAATAAAATGACAGCTTTCCGTTACTCCCTTCTGATACCATGGTTTTCTCTTTACCCTGAAACGGAGTTGGAGCTTTTTAAGGAATTCAGTTATGAATTGACTGCTATTCAGCCCCTGTGAAAGCCTTTAAAATATGATCTTTGGTAGAAGACTATATATTGAATATGTCTGCTATCCATTTTTTTCTTCTAGTTTCTCTATCTCTGTGTATCAGAGTCTGAAAATATGGAAGTGTTTCAAAGAAGTGGAAAGCTAACTATTCTTACTTGGATTCCACTCCAATGTATGTAGGTAGAACCACTCTCTTCCAGGGACTTCCCTTTAAGGAATTCTGAGGAAAACAATAGAATGAAAATTAGTCTGAAGGCTAATCCTTCCTAGATAAACCTCCCACTACTTAAAATTGCTTTTTTGAGCCTCAAGCCTTGCCTATGGTTATGGATTTAGATTAATCTTTCCCTACCTTTGGGAAGTTATGGAATATAAAACAGCAAGCATTCTCTTTCATTTTGCTCTAGAGCCCCCAGAAAGGAAAAATCCCAACAAATCCAAGAGGGTCTATCTTCTGTCTCATTTTCTCTCTGTGGGTAATGTGCTAGCTGGTGCTGTGTGCTTCACATTACATTCGGGATAATGAAATACATACAAATCCAGGGTTGCTATGGTCAACCGCACTTTTACCTTATGCTAGCTTTCAGCATTAATTCAACATAAATGTAAATAAACTTTAAAGAACAGACAAGCTTTATATTTAATATAAATTAGTTCTGGACAAGGAGAAAGGGGAGATGGATTAGAGAAAAAAGAGAGGATGAAAGGAAGAGGAAGGAAGGTTGGTTGCTTGTTCATATTTGAGCTGTGTTCCCAGAATGTGTTGTATCTTCCCTTTCCTATGAGACAGGAAATCTCACTTGTCAAACACAACTGAAAGAGAATCTTGTTGAATCATATTCTATAACAGCAGTCCATGCAAGGGTTAACTCCTTGAGGATCTAAAGGAGAAACACTGAGAATTGCCATCTATCTCCAGTGTGTGTGGCAGAGGGAGAGCAAGGCTTCGGGTTAAGGAGGCAAAAGAGGAGTAAGCATTCTGTATTAAATTAGGTAATCAGAAAGCAAAGTACCTCTGATGTAGGCTGGAATTTGGGGTCAAATTGATTGTGAGTCATCCCAAAAGAATTACAAGACTCAGTGACTCAGTTTCCCAAGTTTTATTGCAATACTATGGGTAACCAGGGAGAGAACCAGAATATTGGAAAGGTATCTCTCAAATAAGGAAAGGAAAGACAATTATATTTATAGCATGGATAAATTGATTATCAGTCTCATTATAATAATCTCCACCTTGGGGAGGTACAAGGGAGGGCCTGTCCTACTCATTATAATATTCTCCACCTAGGAGTGTTACAGGGGAGGGCTTATCCTAATTTGGAATCCTGGGGTCCTAAGCCAACCCCGAGGAGGGTACCTTTTTCAGTGGAGGTGTGTTTTGGGGGTTTACATGTCATAAGGTGAATCTGGGGACAAATTTGGCCTTTTCTGCGCATGTCTCTTTCTGATTCCCATGGCTAGTTTCAAAATATAATCATTTTTCATTAGAATTTCTACATGTTGTCTTTTTCTTTTATTGTTATTTTGACCTGACCTGTTCTGGTCCGTTATGGATGTTGATCACTATGGGTAAGAGAACCTAACGTAAGTTATCCATTAACTGAGGTCTGACTCCGTTGTATAGCTAATATCTGTACCAGAGCTTGAGTCTTATATTTTTCTATATTTATATATATATATTTTTTTTAATATTATATTTTTGCCTCCTACATCACCTCCATCCTGTTATCTCAGTGTTGGAGGGACTTGTGACCAGGATCAGGGCAGGGGTAACTCACCCAAAGAATTGGAGGCTCCTCACAAATCTTGTAAAATAAAAAGAGATTTATTAGGAGAGAGAAGTAAATGGCCTGAGACCAATTACTATGAAAAGCCGTCCCACTTGAGTGAGAGAAGACCTGGTCTTTTTGTATGTTTAGAAAACAAAGAGGAGGAAAGGGCCAAGTTATCTTGGGGGGGGGTGAATCTCTGAATAATGGGGTATCAGTTGGCTATGCAGCATCCATGCATATGCTGCAGATCTTGCTCCTTTAAACTTTAACACTGGACTTTTTACAATATTATCTCCTTTGATCCTCGCAAGGACCCTGAGGGGTGAGTACTATTATTATCCCGACTTCACAGTTGGGAAAACTGAGGCACACAGTTTTGTTTTGTTTTTAAAGTGACTTGCCAAGGGCCACACAGCTAGTAAGTGTCTGAGGCTGGATTTGAACTCAGGTCTTCCTGACTTCATGCCCAGTGCTGTATTCACTATGGCACCAGCTGCCTCCAAAATAAATAAAGTAGGCAATAACATTTTAACTGGTCCAGGAAAGATTTCTGACCAATCCAGAGGCTGTGACATTGCTCTTTTGTGATTCAATTTAATTCAACAATTATTTATGTTGCTTACACTATTGTAGGTAGTAGGTGATATATAAACTTTAGACAAGTGACTTATTCCTGTCTTCATAGGGTTTACTTGGGAGGCAGGTAGGTGGCTGGACCTGGAGTTAGGAAGACCTTTGTTAAAATTCAGCCTCAGAAATTTACCAGCTATGTGACCTTGGGAAAGTCACTTAACCTCTGTTTGCCTAATCCCCTGGAGAAGGAAATGGCAAACCACTGTAGTATCTTTGTCATTAAAACCCCATATGGAGTCTTGAAGAGTTAGACATGAACAACAGGGGAATATGAACTATTATTCCTCATAACTTTCCCTTCTTTGTCTTTTCTTTTTGTTCCTTTTCCTCCTGCTGTTCTCTACATATGTAGAACGTGAGTAATCCAACCTGATCATTTTGGTCTTCGGGGACATTCTTGAAATTAAAGCAGTTTATGTACTGTTTTCTTGTTTTCTGTCACCAGTATTCCTACCTTGCTTAGTCCAGAAGCTTTGATTGAAATTCTACTTTATTTCTTATGTTTATACTGGGACAGCAAAATCAGCTAATATTTATGTTTGTTAATACTGCTGCTCAAGGAAGAAGAATTAACCTAAACCAAGGACTCAGCCTTTTTTGTATAATGGACCCCATTGGAAGTTTGCTAAAGCCTATGGATCTCTTCTCAGAATGTTTTAGTGCCCCAAATAAAATACACAGGATTATAAAGGAAATATTGAAATATAGTTTGTTTGTTGGGGGTTTTGGGGGGTTTTTTTGGTGAGGCAATTGGGGTTAAGTGACTTGCCCAGGGTCACACAGCTAGTGTCAAGTATCTGAGGCTGGATTTGAACTCGGGTCCTACTGATTCCAGGGTTGGTGCTCTATCCACTGGGCCACCTAGCTGCCCCAATATAGTTTGTTTTTAAAGTTCACAGACTCTCCTTAAGGACCTTTGACCTAAACAAACAATTATCTTTTAAGATTGGACTACAAATAAAAGGATGACTACAGCTTTAACCAAGTATTGGGGTTGGGCACAGGGAATTCCTTGGTTAACTTGATGAGTATTATAGGGTTGTAAACTTTTGTCCAACTTTGATAACATCTTCCCAACTACAAGGCCCTACTCACTCTTTGAAAAGGATACTTCCTTAAATTTCAGGCAGGATTAAATGGTTAACACATTTTCGGATTAGAGCCATCTCTAAATGAATCAGTGGTAGAGTCAGTCTTTTTCCATTTTCAGGGAGAGTTGAGGGCAGATCAGAAACTAGAGATTTGGTAAAAGTTTTTGGTCCCTGGGGGTAGATCATATTCAGAATGTTCACATTAGCATATTCTGTCCTAGGATTGACCAACCAATACTACCTCACTTCATCCCTTAGATGACAATATCTCAAAATGCCTGTAGCATCACAAGTACGCTGCCACATGGCTAGAGAAGAGAAACATAGGATTGAGGACCAGATTTCCTGAATCTAAGATATTGAATGGAGGAGGATGGGTTTAGTGGAAAAACAAAGATGGAAACAAAACAGTTCTAGCCTTCTAGGATCTTACATTCCATTGGGAGATATGGCATTCACACAGAGATGTATTATGTAAAGGAGGAAGTGAAAGAGAAAGGCTATCCAACCAAACTGCCCTAGAAAAATGTAAAGATGGAGGACTAAGTCGGGGACAGAGATCTGGTAAGGCTGAGGAGCTGATCTAATTAGCCTTGAAAAAAAGATAAGCAATCTAAAGAGGGTGGATGAAGACTGAGGGAATTGTAGACATGCAGATTTTGTTGTTGTAGAGTTGTAACCCCATTTGGGATTTTTCTTGGCGAAGATACTTAAGTAGTTTGCCATTTGGAATTAAGTGTCTTGCCCAGTGTTACATAGCTAGTGTCTTGAGACGAAATTTGAACTCAGGTCTTTCTGACTCTGGGCCCCTATGTTCTATACCCACTGCACTATGTAGCTGCCCTGGCATGATGATGACATATGCCAATTCAAGAGGCAAGAGGTGCCATGTGGAGTTCAGAAAGTAAGTGGGATATGGTGGACTTGAGTCAGTTCAGACTCTGAGGATGGGTTCTGGAAAGTACCCAGCCCCCAGTCCTTGTTATTGTTAGACCATTCTATCCATATTCCATCCCATTGCTAAAACACACCTCTTACCCCTCCTTATTCTGTGGCCAAGCAGGAAAGCTGTCTCCTGTTATCACAGACCCACCCTGATACCACCTCTCCCTTCTTGCATTCCTAAGCCCCAGCTCCTGGTAGCATCTCTCCCTTCTTCCCCCTTGTCCCCTCCTTACACGGGTGGAGTGGTTTCACCCTTTCCCCCTCCCCTTGGACGTAGCTGAACATGTATCCATACCATGATCACGTGCTAAACACAAATACTGGGTGAGACAGGATTGGATGTTAGATTGTGAGCTCACCCTGTGCACGAGGGGACCCCCCCCCCAAAACTTTGATAAAAAACCCTACTCATGAGCTCATCAGCACGCTCCTCATCTCTTGCATGGGGTTGCCCATTCTCATGAGAATGAAATAAAGCTGTCTCTGCTCAACTTGGAGGTCTCAAATTATTTGGGTAAACTGAGGCAGTTATTCCATACAGGAAGTAATAATCCAGTTTGACTAGATTGTATGATGAAAGGAATAATGAGAAATAAGGTTTTTGGAAAGGTAGTTTGGAAAAAAGATATGGAAGACCAATAAATATCAGGCTAAAAAAAATTTTTTAATCCTTAAGGCAATAGGGGTGGAGAAGTACAGTAGGGAAGTAGCAGTCAGCCCTGTGCCCTAGGGTTAGATTCTTTTGGCTACTATGTCAAATAAGGTTTGAGGGCATAGAGACTGGAAGCTGGTAGACCAATAAAGAGGATGTAATAGTTCAGGTGAGAGATGATAAGAGCCTGAATGAGGGTGGTGGCCATTTCAATGAAAAGAAAAGAACAAGGGGCAGCTAGGTTGCACAGTGGATAGAGCACCGGCCCTGGAGTCAGGAGTACCTGAGTTCAAATCCAGCCTCAGACACTTAACACTTACTAGCTGTGTGACCCTGGGCAAGTCACTTAACCCCAATTGCCTCCCTAAAAAGAAAAGAAAAGAAAAGAAAAGAAAAGAAAAGAAAAGAAAAGAAAAGAAAAGAAAGGAACAAATGCAAAAGTTGTTGTGAAGGTTGACCAGGCTGGGCAACTGATTGGATATTGCTTCTGGGTGAGCAATTGGAACTATATGGACACAGGACCTCTCTGGGAAGGAAGAGTTCCTGCTGATGACTTAATGAATTACATTCTGCACCTTCTTTTCATTAGGGAGCCCAGACCAGCTCATTCCCCTCCAGGTGTCACCATAGGCTTCCTCTACCCTTCCCCAGTCCCACCAGTACCTTTGTCTCCTCCCCTTTTTCTTTCAACTTCCTATTTTCTGTTGTATTTCCCCATTCCAATGTAAGCTCCTTGAGGGCAGAGGCAGTCTTCCAACTTGTATTTGTATTCCTAGTGCTTAGCATAATGCTTGGCACATGGTAAATAAACATAATAGTAAGTAAACATAAATACTGGTTGACTAGGGCAGCTAGGTGGCCAGTGGATAGAGCAGCGGCCCTGGAGTCAGGAATACCTGAGTTCAAATCCGGCCTCAGACACTTAACACTTACTAGCTGTGTGACCCTGGGCAAGTCACTTAACCCCAATTGCCTCACAAAAAAAAAAAAATACTGGTTGACTAAAGGAGAGCACACCCTTCATTTTGGGAGCTATTGGGTACTAAACTAGCCCGACAAATCTAGCAGAAAGAGGCGATATACCCTATAATGGTCCCACAAGATTTTAGAACTTGATCTACCCTAAGGAGTACAGCATTTCACTGAGATGCTGTGTATAATAAGCCCTCTTCTTTTTTCATTCTTTCCTCTGGGACATCATTTGCTAAGGATGGTTCACCACAGAACTGAGCTAGAGCAGTTGGGAAAAAAGAAGATGAGGAAGCCTCTAATTCACATCAAAAACATTTAAAGCTATGCAGCAGGGAGACAGGGAACCTCAGTTACAACTCTCTCAGAGGATTATATGCTAATGTAGCAGGGAAAGTAGCAAAATCGAAGCATTAGGGTGCAAATATAGCAAGTGTGGTTCTTTGGGCCAGAAAGAATGGGCATCCCCACCTTTGCACAATGGGTCTGTAAAGCAATATAACTGTTTGCTGGCATAGTATAGTTAGTTGTCATCATGCTGCAAATATAGAGCAACTGGGGAGATGGAGGAGAATAAGTATTAAGCACCAACTCTGTGCCAGGAACTGGGTTAATTGTTTTTACAAATACTATCTCATTTGATCCTCACAACTCTAAGAGGTAGATGTTGTTTTATTATCCCCAAGTTGAGGAAACTGAGGCAGACAGCAGTTAAGTAAATTGCCCAGGATCACAAAGCTAGTAAGTGTCTAAGGAAAGATTTGAACCCAAGTCTTCTTGACTCCAGGTCCAGCACCTAGCTCCAAATTGGGGGGGGGGGGGAGAGAGCGAGGCAATGGGGGTTAAGTGACTTGCCCAGGGTCACACAGCTAGTTAAGTGTCAAGTGTATGAGGCCGGATTTGAACTCAGGCCTTCCTGAATCCAGGGCTGGTGCTTTATCCACTGCGCCACCTAGCTGTCCCCCTAGCTCCAAATTAAACATGAAAACTGAGGAGAGGAGGCAGTTGCTTCTTATAGCAAGGTGTCCAGGCAGTGATGATTTGGAATCTCTCTATATTTTCCTTCTTATGCCATGGATCCTGCCAATGCTAGGCATTACCAAGGTGGCATCCAGGAGGCCATTGTGCTGTGTGTGTTCCTGAAGGACACTTCATATATTTGTAGCTACATTGTTAAATGGCCTCAAAGCAGAGGTACAAATCCTACTACAGGGCGTGGTTTATGATGAATCTGTGCCTTAAGGCTCAGCAGAAAGATCTGCTCACCTGACAAGTTACACCCTTTGAAGGGTCTTGATAAGGTCTAATAACATAACAAAACTAATTGGTCCTGTGGCTCTGTTGCCATTTTGAGAAAGAACATAATTGGTTAAATATTAAACAAAAGTCCCTTAAAGATGATTTATTTGGGGGGCAGCTAGGTGGTGCAGTGGATAGAGCACCGGCCCTGGAATCAGGAGTACCTGGGTTCAGGTCCGGCCTCAGACACTTTAACACTTACTAGCTGTGTGACCCTGGGCAAGTCACTTAGCCCCAATTGCCTCACCAAAAAAAAAAAAAAAAAAAAGATGATTTATTTTAAAGAGATCATCAAGGTGAATGTAAATGGCACTGTTCCTGAGATGAGAAATTTCCTTTTGCTTGTGAAGCAGCCAGAAATTTCATTGTCCTCAGGATACAGAACTGAACTCTGAGTAAGTTACAGTTGTCATGACTTATTTGCCTCAGTCTATTTTTTAAAAGCTATTTACTCTCATTTATTCAAATTCAAGTCTTACATTAGAATGTTTCCCCAGATTCTTAGATTCCTTTCCTTTCTTGGCAGGGGAAGAAAGGTCTGAAAAGTACATCATCATCTCTCATGGCTAGAACGAATTCTGGTACTCCCATTATTTTTTTTCCCAAAATTTTAAATATATGAAGTTTTGCAGTAAATGTGTTTTGCTAACTACTGTAAGAAAGGGATTGCTTTGGTCAAATGACCAACCTATGTGTTATCTAAAGCTAACACTAAATTTAAAAACAGATGACATAGGTTCATATCTAAGCTCTGCTTCATATTGACTGTGTGATCTGAAGCAAGTCATTTTACTAAATCTCCAGATCTCAATTTCTTTTCCTTGAAGTATAGGTTGTTCTGTCTTAGGGAGGAGGGAGGGAGAAAAATTTGTTTTGTTTGTTTGTTTTTTTTTTGTTTGTTTTGTGTTTTGTGGGGCAATGAGGGTTAAAGTGACTTGCCCAGGGTCACACAGCTAGTAAGTGTCAAGTGTCTAAAGCCATATTTGAACTCAGGTCCTCCTGAATCCAGGGCCACTGCTTTATCCACTGCACCACCTAGCTGCCCCCAGGAGAAAAATTTGGAACTAAAAATCCTATGAAAACAAATGTTGAAAACTATCCTTACATGTAAATGGAAAATAATAAAATACTTTTATTTAAAAAAAAATAAATTAAAGTACAGGTTGTGGACTCAGTGGTCTTCAGGGTCCCTTCCAGATGTAAAGGTAGGATCAAAAGATCCTAGTTGAGGAGCCAGCTAGGTGATACAGTGGATAAAGCACTGGCCCTGGATTCAGGAGAACCTGAGTTCAAAATCCAACCTCAGACACTTGACACTTACTAGATGTGTGACCCTGGGCAAGTCACTTAACCATTATCCTGCAAAGAAAAAAAAAAGGAAGAAAAAGAATACTAGCTGATAATTTGAAACTGATACCAGTATCTGGTCTTGAGGCAGTTTTGTGATGGCACATGTTTAACTGCTGAAAAGTCATGACACACTTTTTTTTTTTGAGTGGGTCAATGAGGGTTAAGTGACTTGCCCAGGGTCACACAGCTAGTAAATGTCAAGTGTCTGAAGATGGATTTGAACTCAGGAACTCCTGAATCGAGAGCCGGTGCTTTATCCACTGCACCATCTAGCTGCCCCCCATGACACACTTTAAAATTTAATCTGCATTATTAACACATTTCTCTATCATTTTGTTTGGCCAAGACAACCAAGATAATGAGGAATCAGATTGAGGTTTGTAGTGTGGTGGAGTAAATGCTCACGACGAAAATTTAACAACTGTTTCTCCAAAGTCAAGTTTGAGCTGCCTCTATCAAACTCTTTGTCTTAACCCTCTTTTTTGGAACACCATAAACCCTTCCCTCAGGTGGCAAGCCATCCCTTGTCTTTTTTGGTTTTTTTGGTGAGGCATTTAGGGTTAAGTGACTTGCCCAGGATCACACAGCTAGTAAGTGTCAAGTGTCTGAAGTCGAATTTGAACTCAGGTCTTCCTGAATCCAGGGCCACTGCTTTACCCACCGAGCCACACAAGCCATCCCTTGTAACAAAGATTTAAATATATTTTTTTAAAAGCTCAGGAAAATCAACACATCATCTCTGACAGCATATGTAATATTACACCCTCATGACCCTCCACTTCTGTAAAGAAGAAAAAGTTGCATTTTCCTAATTCTTCCTCAGAATTATAATGACAGTGGGTCATTATAATTATACAGCATTCATTTCCTTTTCGTTACTGTTTTTTCCATTTGTATTATTGAAGTTATTGTAAATATAATTTTCCTGGTTCATCTTACATTACTTTGCATTAGTTTATATAAGTCTTTCTATGTTGCCCTGTATTCACTATATGCATGGTTTCTTATGGTGCAGTTATATTCCCTTACATTCATAGACTGTGATTTGTTTAGCTGCCAAATAGAACATCTTAACACAGATTACCTCCTTTTTTTTTGATCCAAATTAAGCTATTCTATCACATGAAGTAACACACATGGTTTTCATGGATATTTCTGCACTTAAGGAGTTTGTAGTGTGTCTGGGGAAACAACAACCACATGAAACAATAGTACTTCATAATTTTCTAAAAGAAAGCTGAAGGGTTTCTATAACCATTTAGTAAATTCCCTCTTAACTTTATATTTCATCATTTTTCCTGTTTACTTAACAGTTTTATTTTATTTTAAGCAACATTTTTTACCCAGATTCTCATTACTTTTTTTTTTTTTAGTGAAGCAATTGGGGTTAAGTGACTTGCCCAGGGTCACACAGCTAGTAAGTGTGTGTTGTGTCTGAGGCTGGATTTGAACTCAGGTACTCCTGACTCCAGGGCCCGTGCTCTATCCACTGCGTCACCTAGCTGTCCCCTCATTACTTTTAAAGGCTGTATTTTCCCTTCCTTTTTGTCAGTCATATTTTTGAAACACGTGCATAAACTCAACTGCTTAAAAGTTATGATTAATTTTATGTCTTTTCTATGTTAAGGGTCTCATTTTTCTCTCTTCAGCTCTCTTTTTTTTCTTTTATGTAATCATAAAAATGCATATCCTCTAAAATATTGTTTTATGGGCATTTTAATAGAGAATTAGAATTTGTAAACAATTGTTAATAGCTCATACAATGTATTCTGCAAAAGCTGACACATTTCATCATAACCAGAAATTGTATATTATGCCCAAAATACCTTAAAATCATACCTCTTCACATGTTTTAACATGTAATTTAAATTTGAAAAGTACTTCTTTTCTTAAAAATACTGGTGTGGGGGGCAGCTAGGTGGCACAGTGGATAGAGCACCCACCCTGGAGTCAGGAGGACCTGAGTTCATATCCGTCCTTAGACACTTAACACTTACCCTAGGCAATTCACTTAACTCCAATTGCCTCACCAAAAAAACAAACAAAACACTGATGTACTGGTAAAGAATCTGAATATCCTCAATGAATTTCTAGTGATATATTAGGCATTTCTGCACATATAACTCAGTCCTTATCTCAATGCCTAGCAGGCAACTTTTCCAAATTACTATAAAATCTATCTTTTTAAAAATGTGATTTCATTTAATTAGTTTAATTTGTCTATAAGATTTGAGATGGGATTCTAGTTATTTTTAACTTGCGGTTTTATTGCATTCAGTGCTTTGAGGTTTTATGAGGGAAAATACTATCTAATAGTAAGGCCTTATTAAAAATAGCTCTCCCTCTGCTCTTTTGAATTCAGATAGAATCATTGGAATTTAGGAAAATATTAGCTTGCTCCTTTTCCCTTAGAATGGTAAGGGAAAAAGGTACAGGCCACAATCTCACAGAATCACAAAATTTAATAATGGCTTTGTTTTACAGATGAAGAAACCAAGTTCAGAGAGGTTAAGAAAATTGGTGTGTTTTTCACTGAAACTCAGTAAGGTTTTTAGAAGGACATTATAGTGATTCTAGAAGCAAAATCTGCAAAGTTGCAATGAAAATGATAATAATGTTAATAAATAACAATAACAAATAATAATAAGCTTTTTTTATATATCCAGTTAAGGTTTAAAAAGCTTTTACATGCGTAATATCACTGTACAGAACAAAGAATAATAAAAGACAAAATATTTTTAACTATGGAGACTCATTTCATGTAAATATAAAGAATACAAAGGTAAACAAGAAAAACACCAATTCAGAAAAAGGGAAAGTCCCTTGCTAGTTCAGGCTGCACTTTGACCAGGAGCTACAGGGAAAATGATTCATCCTCAGAGGTGGTGGTGAGCCACAGAGTCAAATTTATGTTAATCAAGAGACTCTTTGTATGTGGAAAGAACCATGCTTTGGTCTTTTCAGCCATGTCCACACTCAGCAATCACCTTAGCTGCGTTAACTGACTATGGATGGCAATGCATACTGTTGAAGCTTGTATGTCAGCACCCTAAAACTGCTCTATCATTCAATGTCCAGGTGATGTAAGGGACTGTTTATTAATTCATAAAACCAAGCTCCATTGAGCACTTTTTGTTTACAAGGCCCTGTATTGTGAAAGTCCTCAGCCATCGAAACAAGGTTTCATATTCTCTTGAACCTTTTTTTTTTTCAACAGCAACCTTATAAGCACCTATTATGTGGCAGGCAGTGTGCTAAGCACTGGAGATACAAAAAGAGGTAAAAGACAGTCCTTGCTCTGAGAAGTTTACATCAAGAAACTATAATGACCAATATTAGTTTTGGAGCACTGATAAGGAAAACCCAATCATTTTTCCTAAACACAGGTCTAGCTATATCAATCCCCTATTTAAATATACTCTAGTGGTTCCCTATTGCCTCTTGGTTGCTGTTGTTCAGGTGTGTCTGTGTCTGACTCTTTGTAACCCCATTTGGGATTTTCTTTGCAAAGATACTGGAGGGGTTTGCCACTTCCTTCTCCAGTTCATTTTACATATGGGGAAAATGAGGCAAATAGGGTTAAGTGATTTGCCCAGGGTTTCAGAGCAAGTGTCTGAGGCTGGATTTGAACCCAGGTCTTCCTGACTCCAGGACAGATGCTCTATCCATGGCACCTCCTAGCTGCCCCTTGCCTCTAGGATCAAATATAAATACCCCTATTTTCCTTTTAAAGTCCTTCACAACTTGAGCCCCATAATATATTATTTCCTTTCCTGAACCCTACAATCCAGCCTAACCAGCCTTCTTGCTATCCTTCAAACGGCACCCTTCATCTCCCTTTCATCTTTCCATCATTCAGTCTATAAGCATTTATTAAAAGCTTGCTATATGCTAAGCTTTGGGGATACAAAGAAAAGGAAATACATGGTCTCTGCCCTCAAGGAGCTCATAGTCTAAAGGTCTTTGTTCCTTTTGTAACGATTGGAATAACGCCACCTGCTGGATACTTACTGTAGAAGAGTTCTGCCCATGAGGCGAAGGTCTTTGAGGGCAAGACCAGGAGTCTTTTCTTCAGGAGTCAGGAAGTGACGCGGACAAGTGGGAGGAGGAAGGAAGAGACTGGCGCTCAGTCTCGCGCTCTTTCCTCTGGACTCTGGCGGAGACGGGAGCTAAAAATGTGCTCTCCCTTTAATAGATAGGAATCTAGGCCTTTTTCTCTCTCTTTACCAAATTCTTATTCTCCTTAATAAATGCTTAAAAGTCTAACTCTTGCTAAAGCTTATAATTTATTGGCGACCACTCATTAGATATTTTAGACAGTTTAGCTAGAATTTTAGCCCTTAACACTTTCCATTGGTTGTTCATCATGCCTAGAACAAATAATCCCCTTCTTCACCATGTCTACCTCAGAGAAGCCCTCATTCCCTTCAGGACTCAACTCAAATACCACCTTTTATATGAAGCCCTTTCCAATCTTCCTAGTTGCCTGAACCCTCCCTCTCAAAACTGCTTTGCAGGACAGCTGGGTGGCACAGTGGATAAAGCACCAGCCCTAGATTCAGGAGGACCTGAGTTCAAATCTGGCCTCAGACACCTAACACTTAGTAGCTGTGTGACCCTGGGCAAGTCACTTAACCCCAATTGCCTCACCAAAAAAACAAAAAAAACCACCTTTTATTCTGAATATATCCTGTGTGCGTATATATATATGTATGTAAGTATATAATACTTATATATGTACATATCTCCTCCAACAGAATGTAATCTCCTTGAGGGCAGGGTCCATTTCATGTTCATCTAGCACAGACTCTGGCACATAGTAGGTGCTTAGTAAATGTTTATTGATTAATTGACCTCTCCAAGGGGATGATCAACAACCTTTATGTCCTGCCTCATTTATCACCATACTACCTTGTCTGCCTGACAGTGGTACTCCTGTTTTTCATCTACCTACTTCCCCCTACTTCTTAGCCCACCTGACATGGCTTACCTCATCCCCACCCCATTGCCTCTGCTTGATTGGGGGACAAGAAGCAATAATGTAATTATGGCATATATTAGCAAAAAGAACAGGGTTGAAACTTGAGCTCAGTAGCTGGTGTCTATGCCACAGTTTCTTACGCTGTTTCATAGTGGTTCATCCCTTGGTGAAATCCTGAAGACTCCCAACACTTCATGAGAGTCCATAAATGTTACACTTATGTTTCAGTTTTAACATTTAATGTTTCTGGGAGATTTGTATTAAAATACCAAGAGAATGGATTTTTTTGGGGGGGAGGGGCTGGGTTTAAAGTATCTGCAGAGTTCCTACAGATAGTGGAACTCCTTTTGAAATTGGTAGGTTCTCTGTGTTTGGATGGGCTCTATGGGGGTAGCATAAGATGAGAAATGAACCCTAGAGCATATTCCCCTGTATCAACCTGTCAGTGAAGACAAAGGAGTTTGGAATCTCTGTCTCTTGCAAAGTGTTCCACTGTCTTTTAGGTTGTCGCCTAATATTTCACCCACATATCTTCAGGTAACAATACAGAAAGGAAAGAATTTTTTTGAGAACCCAACGTTATTTATATGGCTCCATGGAGCGCATTGTGCAATCTCCATAAATGTTCAATAAAGGGGAAGACATACAGCGTTTTGTACCAACAAAGGCACACGGTGGGACAGGAAGTCTCATCCATTCAAGACCTATGAACTCCAATTACCCTTCGTGTCATGTGACCTTGAGTGAGATAGTTGATGTACCTCATTTTTCTCAGCTATAAAATGGGAAGAACATGATCCTTTGGGATTGATACATAGAATACTTAATAAAGGTGACAGTAAAGAATTCCGTACAGCATAATAGAGTCACAGAAGCACAGAAATAGGGAACAAAATAGGTCACTCAAGTCATCCTTTCATCTTAAGATAAATGCTTTTTAAAATTGTGCCCAGTAGCTAGTACAGCTAATGCGTCTGGAGTCAGAGGCAAAGGATCACTTCACATTTTGTCTCTGAAACTTACTGTTTGACCTTGAACAAAACACAACCTCCCTGGGCTTCAGTTTCTTTCTTTTTTATGGGGGGAAGGGGGAGTAATATGGGTTAAGTGACTTTTCCAGGGTCATACAGCTAGTAAGTGTCTGTGGTCAAATTTGAACTCAGGTCCTTTTGAATTCCAGGGCCACTGCACTATCCATTGTGCCACTAAACTGCCCCTAGGCCTCAGTTTCCACATTTGTGAAAGGAAAGACCTGGATTAGGTAACCTGTGAGATCCCTTACAGCTCTTCATATATGTTCCTATGATCCTAATAATCTTTTATGTTAACAATGTATGTAACTGAATTTAAGGGAAAGGTATTATGTATAACCTTTATCAAATTGCATTCCTTCTCAATGGGGCGGGGGAGGGGAGAAGGGAGAGAATTTGAAACTGTTTTTAAAATGAAGATTAAAAATTGTTTTTACATATAATTGGAGGAGAAATAAAATACTACATTTTTTTAAAAAGGGAAAGGTTTCCATCAGTTATTCAATTAGCCAACAAGAATTTATTAAGCACAGGTTGATGGGGAAACAAAGATTAAAAAGATTTTTTTAAAAAGTTCCCATCCTCAAAAAGCTTTCATCCTATCAGAGGGGAGACAACAAGTACATATGTACCTCTAATGGGGTTGTGTACTCCAATTCATCTCTCCCCTATAAGTACATACCAAATAAATATAAGTTAACGAGGTGAGATAATAGAAACTGGAGAAGAAAGGCTTCATTCAGGTTATACTTTAACCGAGTTTAGGAGTAGCTAGGTAGTACAATGGATAAAGCACCTGGCCTGGAGTCAGGAAAGACAGACTTGAAATGAAATCCGGCCTCAGACACTTACTGTGCAACCCTAGGGAAGTAGCTTAACCGCTGTTTGCCTCAGTTTCCTTATCCGTAAAATGGGGATAATGATACCACCTATCTTCCAGGGTTGTTGTGAGGATCAAATGAGGTATTTATAAAACGCTTAGCACAATGCCTGACCCATAGTTGGTACTATCTCATGCTTATTTTCTTCTCTGTTCCTTCTTGAAGAAAGAAAGGGATTCCAAGATAGGGTTGAGGAGATAGTGCATTTCAGGAATGGGGGACAACTAGTGTAAAGGTGAAAAAATGAAAGATGGAGTCTGCTTGGACTGTATCATTCAGGAATATCAAAAGTTATCAATTTAGTAAAGGTTAGGAAGGCAAGTCGGGGTCAAGTTGTGAGGGGCTTAAGAGCCACTCAGAGTAGTTTGGGGTTTTTTGGTTTGTTTTTTCCGAATCCTAAAAGCTGCAGGGAACCACTGGAATTTATTAATAGAGGAGTGATGCAGTCAAACTTGTGCTTTAGGAAAATCACTTTAGCAGCTGGGGGGAGGATGAATCAGGCTGGGGAGAGCCTTGAGGCAGGGAGACAAATTAGGAGACTAAGGCAACAGTTCAGGCAAGAGGTGATGAAGGGAAAGCAGACAAAGGATGACAGGTAGATGAGATGAGATGGGCCCAGGATGTGTAATGAGACTCATAAAAGGTGCCAGACCGACTCCTTCTGCTTTTTTAAACACAGAGGTATCTTAATTTTCTGGGTTACACCTGGCTCTCCTTACAACTCTCCATCCTTCTTACCTTCCTCCCTTTTTGAAAAAGGCTAATTCTGGGTAGCTAGGTGGTGCAGTGGATAGAGCACTGGCCCTGGATTCAGGAGGACTTGAGTTCAAATGGGGCCTCAGACACTTGACACTTACTAGCTGTGTGACCCTGGGCAAGTCACTTAACCCTCACTGCCCCCAGGGAAAAAAAAAGGAAAAGAAAACGGCTCATTTCTCCACAATTTCCCTTTCTCCAACCCTCCAATCACCAAGCCATTCCAAAGGTCTGGACCTCCCTTCCTGGTTCTCTTCCTTATGATATTTGCATGGAATGATAAAACATCTGCGTCTCAGTTACATTTCAGTCTATTTCTGGACAAATTGGCCATACAGTCTGTGGAGAAACCATTCTATGATTGTTTTTAAATGGGTATGGTTTTGGTGAACTATATTAAAAATGATTGTCGGTGGGGCAGCTAGATGGCACAGTGGATAAAGCACTGGCGCTGGATTCAGGAGTACCCGAGTTCAAATCCAGCCTCAGACACTTAACACTTACTAGCTGTGTGATCCTGAGCGAGTCACTTAACCCCAATTGCCTCACCAAACACATTAAAAAAAATTTTTTTTTTAAATGATGGTCGGAATAAAATTTAAGAAGCAATTTATGTCTAGAGGCTAGACTATAAAACTAGGCTGTATTTTGTCAATAGTGTGTTAATGTCAAGCCCTGCCTCAGAGCATTTTAAAGTTGGAAGGGACTTTCGACTTCATTCTAGCTGTTAGATTCTGGTCTAGAATCAGAACAGCTACTAGGAAATGTTGCTGAACAAGGCAAGAACTACCAGGAATAAGTAGCACAAAGCAGGTCCTCAGATGGGAGAGGAGTCTGGCAGATCATGCAATGCCCCACGGAGAGAGAGAGAGAAAGAGACTCAGAGGACACCAACAATCCAGGTGCAGCTAGGGAAGTTTAAGAGGGAGAAGGGGAAGGAAAGGGGAGGAAAGGGAAGGGGGGAGGGGAGGAGAAGAGGCGGGAAGTGAAGGATTAAGGAGGGGAGGGGAAGAAAGGAACTCTTTTAGCTTTCTATTTTATCTTTCTTATTTATGTATTTATTTATTCATCCATTATTTATCTATCATCTATCTATCTTTTTATTTATTTGAGCAAAGTTGTTCAGTGGATTGAGAGCTGACCTCAGAGCTAGGAAAACCTGGGTTCAAGTATTGCCTCCAACATTTTCTGGCAGAGGGTTCTAGGCAGCTCCCTAAGACTATAAATTGCAGAGAAGGTGCCAGCCTGTACTGGTAGAGGGAGTTTCCTCTATCAGAATCCACTATTCCTTTCCCTATCCATTGTTTACTTTTAATAAGCTTTATGGGTGTCACTTGTTTTTATATCCCAATGATCTCTAGAGCCAACCTCCTTCTTCCTCACTCCGCCCCTCCCCCCACCCGGAATTGAAACCTCTTTTAACAAAGGAAAACAGTGAAGCAAAAGGAGCTGATGCAGGAATCACACAGGAGGATGCCTGCCCCTACCGGGGCCTTCCTTCTTATCTTCTTATTACCTCCCATTTACACCGTCTGCTTCTTGCTTCTGCATAGGTGTTGGCGGCTCCTCCATTAGTCTGTGAGCTCCTTGAATGTAGGGACCTGGGGTTTTTGGTCTTTCTTTGCATCCCTAGTGATATTATATATATATATAAACACACACACACACACACATATACAGTGCCTGTCCACCAGCTTAATGAATCCTTGCTGACTGACTACCTTCTGCCATTGTAGTCTTCCCTCCCCACCTCCCCAGGCTCCTATTAGGAGGGAGATATATTTCATAATCTGTTCTCTGGGACCGTGATTAGGTTTTTTTGTGTGTTCTTTTAATTGACATTCTTGTAGTCACTATGGAAATTGTTCTTCTGGTTCCTACTTTATTCTGCATCAGCTCATAATTATTTCTGTGAATTATTCACATTTATAATTTCTTACTGTACCATCCATACCAGTCCTTTTCCTCTATATACAACTGTTATCCACTCACCAATCAATGAGCACCCACTTTTGCTTCCCGTTCTCTCCTTAGCTTTCCATTTAAAGTGATTACTCTTGCTAACTATAAACTAAGCTGCATTTCTAGGCAGCTGAAGTACGAATTCAGTGCCCTTGGGCAAAGCCCTGGTGTTTAAAGAGGCAGCAAGGTGGCACAATGTGCTAGGCCTGGAGTCAGGAAGACTTGGGTCCAAATCCAGCCTGACACTTACTAGCTGTGTGACCTTGGGCAAGTCACTTAACCTCTGTTTCCCTTAGTTTCCCATCTGTAAAATGGGAATGATAATAGCACCTACCTCCCAGGGTCCTTGTGAGGATTTATGAAGCTCCTATTACTTGTCAGGCATTGTGCTAAGCACTGGGGATACAAAAAGAGGCAAAATACAGTCTCTGCCAATCTAATGGAAGAGACACCATGCAAACAAAGAAATACAAAGCAAGCAATATACAGGATAAATAGGAAATAATTAACAGAGGGAAAGCAAGAGAATTAAGGGCTGGGGAAGACCTCCTGTGGAGAGAGATTTTAGTTGGATTTAAAGGAAGCCAGGAATGTCAGGAGGCAGAGGAGGGGAAGGGAGCATTCCAGGCATGGGGGACTATCCAAGAGAATGCTCAGAGTCAAGAGATGATATACTGTCTTGTCCTTGGAACAGTCAGAAGGCCAATGTCACTGGACTAAAACCTAAGATTGGAAAAGTAGGCTAGGTAATGAAAGGGTTTGAATGCCAAACAGAGCACTGTGTATTTTATCCTGGAGGCACTAGGAAGCCATTCTAGCTTATTCAGTATATGTAGAGGTAAGAGGAAGCCTTCCTCAACCCTTCTAAATACAGTGCCTTCCCTGTTAATTATTTCCCATTTATCTTATATATAGTTAGCTTTGCATATATTTGTTTAGATGTTGTCTCCCCCATTAGATTATAAGCCCCTTAAGGGCAGACACTGTCTTTTGTCTTTTTTTGTATGTCCAGTGCTTGACACAATGCCTGGTACATAGTAGGTGCTATATCGTTGTTCATTTTCAGCTGTGTCCAACTCTTTGTGACCCCATTTGAGGTTTTCTTGGCAAAGATACTGGAGTGGCTTGCTATTTCCTTCTCCAGCTTATTTGACAGATGAGGAAACTGAGGCAAAGTTAAGTGACTTGCCCAGGATAACACAGCTAGTAAATGTTTCTGAGGCCAGATTTAAACTCAGGAAGATGAGTTGTCTGGACTACAGGCCTGACACTCTATCCTCAGTGCCACCTAGCTGTCCAGGTGGTATATAAATGTTAACTATTATCATTAAAAAGTTTTTCCCTTTGTTGCTTAAGTAGTAAGAAGGGGGAGCTCTGGCTTAGAGGTGATGTGTCCAGTTCCAGCTCTGGTGCTGTGTGAAAAAGTAAGTACTTTCTCCAGCATTCTACTTTCCTTAAGACTTGAGAAGTCTTGAGAAGACAGTGAACCTACCTGAAAGGCTCCACCTAGCCCTGCTCAACAACCAATGGCCAAAGCAAGGTTTCCTACCTCTGTGTGAAGAATATCTCAGGGGCTGCAGAGAAAGTCAAGTCAACAAATATTTATTAAGCACTCACTATGTGCTGATCTAGAACTGGGGATATGATAAAAGGCAAAAGACAGTGCTAGGGCAGCTAGGTGGTACAGTGGATAAAGCACTGGCCTTAAATTCAGGAGGACCTGAGTTTAAATCCGGCCTCAGACACTTGACACTAGCTGTGTGACCTTGGACAAGTCACTTAACCCTCATTGCCCTGCAAAAAAAAAAGAAAAGACAGTGCCAGCCTTCTAGGAGTTCATGGTCTAATGGGGGAAGCAACATGCAGACAATTTACAAACAAGATTAACCCAGGATTGATTGGATATACTC
Organism: Dromiciops gliroides; assembly: GCF_019393635.1. Lineage (NCBI taxonomy): Eukaryota > Metazoa > Chordata > Mammalia > Microbiotheria > Microbiotheriidae > Dromiciops > Dromiciops gliroides. Next base: position 133,167,310 of record NC_057864.1, read on the forward strand.
ACTAGAGGGCCAGCAGTAGCATTAAGGGGATTGATTGATAATGGGTTATTTTTTTTTTTGCAGGGCAATGAGGGTTAAGTGACTTGCCCAGGGTCACACAGCTATTAAGTCTCAAGAGGCCAGATTTGAACTCAGGTACACCTGAATCCAGGGCCGGTGCTTTATCCACTGTGCCACCTAGCTTCCCCCAATTGATAATGGGTTCTTAAAGCAGGTAGGAGTTTATAGCTGAGCCTTGAAGGAAACCATGAAAGCCAAGACAGAGTTGAGGAGGGAGAGAATCCAAGGCATGGGGAACAGAGAGCCTGTGAAAATGGGGTTGTATGTACTATGGAGAGTCTTGTGGGAGGAGCATCAAGGAGGCTAGTCACTGGTTCTCAGTTTCTGGTGGATGGAATAAACAAACAGTCAAACTAGCAAAGTAGCCAGGGTCAGATTATGAAGGATTTTAAGACCCAACCCCAGAGGATTTCATATTGATTCTGAAGGTAATAGGGAGCCATTGGAGTTTAGTCAATAGCAAGGTGTCATGCCTTTTCATTTTATAAAGGAAAATCAATTGGACAGCTGAATGGAGGATGGATTGGAGTAGGGAGAAATTTAAAACTGGGAGATAAAGGAAAAAAACCCAAAAGTACAGGCAGAGAGAAATGGAGGTTGCAAGTAAAGTGATGTTTAGTAATAATATTCACTGGGGGGCAGCTAGATGGCCCAGTGGATAGAGCACCGGCCCTGGAGTCAGGAGTACCTGAGTTCAAATGTGGCTTCAGACACTTAACACTTACTAGCTGTGTGACCCTGGGCAAGTCACTTAACCCCAATTGCCTCACTAAAAAAAAAAAAAAAAGAATTACACCCTCTTGCAAGCAAATCCAATTAGAATAAAATAAGTTTATTTAGGGTGCTAAAGAAAGGAAACCGAGAGAGAAATCCTTGGATTTCTCATGGGGAGAAGGCATGGCACAGAGCATGGCTCTGAGATACCTATCTCCTCGAGCAGGAGACAGACCAATACTTTTATAGAAGACTGATGGGGGTGATCATCTGACTGTGAAAAGTTCCCTTATTGGGGGAGGACCATCTCCCACTGGTGGTGGCTGGGGAAAGTTGGATGAGGGGCGGCTCCGGATCTCTCAAGCCATCTCTGTCCTCTACATACCACAAAGGCAGCAGCCACACCTAATCTTATCTCCCCGAGGGGTGGGGGAGACTAAAATGAAGGGTGGTGGTCCTGGAGATAGCTCAATCCAGATCAGGTGTGGATTATCTCTTTAGGTGTGTCTGTCCTTCGGTTTAGTTTCTCAAGAAGAAGGTTCTTTTGATTTACCCCACAAAACTTCTGGGGTACCCAGGGCCATTCAAATGAGGTACCCAGGCCCATTCGACTTCCTTCCTTCTTTCCTTCATTTTTCAATTTAGGTTTAGAAGATAAAGGGGCAGCTAGGTGGCACAGTGGATGGAGTACTAGCCCTGGATTCAGGAGGACCTGAGTTCAAATCCAGATTCATACACTCAACACTTACTAGCTGTGTGATCCTGAGCAAGTCACTTAACCCCAATTGCCTCACCAAAAACAACAACAAAAAACAAATCAATTAGGCTTAAAAGATAGAATCAGGTTTAGATTAAGATAGTGATTTCTTTTTGAAAGACTATCCATCCATCTGATGTAGGAGGTGAAAAAAGCATTAACAGAAAAACCTAAAACCCAAACTTTAATTCAGATATTAGCTCTAAAAGGGAGTTAGACCCCAGTTAATGGATAACTTACAAGTCAGGATGCTAGGTTCTCTTACCCACAGAAATCAGTGCCCATAATGGAACAGAGGGAAAGAGGCCACGAAGACCTATAACTATAACAACAAAGGAAACGACAGGCTATAGAAACTTAGACTAGAAGTAAATGAAAAATGAAGATGTTTTGAAACTAGCTATGGGAACCAGAGAGACATGTGCAGAAAAGGACAAATTTGTCCCCAGATTCACCTCATGACATGTATACCCCCAAAACACACCTCCACAGAAAAAGGTACCCACCTTGGGGGTTGGCTTAGGACCCCAGGAACCCCAAATTAGGATAGGCCCTCCCTTGTACCTCCCTAAGGTGGAAATTATTATAATGAGACTGATAATCAACTTATCTATACTATAAATATAACTGTCTTTCCTTTCCTTATTAGAGATACCTTTCCACTATTCTGGTTCTCTCCCTGTTTATTGCAATAAAACTTGGGAAATTGAGTCACTGAGTCTTGTAATTCTTTTGGGACAACTCATGATCAATTTGACCCCAAATTCTATCCCACATCACTAGGAGCTACAAATGCAAGGACCACAACACAAGACACAAATGATAAAGTCTTTTTGACCTGCCTATGCTGATTTGTGTGGGCAAGGACAACTCATGATCAATTTGAACCTAATTCCATCCCACATCAGGTATGATTGGGTTTCAGCTAACTTTTGACCACTTTGTCATCTTGGGGGGAAAGGGGAACCCTAAGCTTGATCCCTTCCCCACTTAATTCCAGTTCCACAATGAACACACATAGACAAATCATAGCAAAACAGAAATCAGAGAAGATATATGGAGAATATATACCAGACAATAGAGTGAAGGAACTCTCCCCATTGGGAGCAAAGTAATTTAGCTCAACCAAGAGAGAGGGTCCTGAATTTCACCCAGGGGAAAGGTCCCCAAAGTCTCTAGAGTAGGAAGCTGGGAACAGGTACAGGATAGAGACTGCCCAGTCCTGCCATGTCTTCCTAGAGTCTTTTCCTTCAGGAACCTGAAGAGTCATTGACTGCTTCTACCATCTCTCTGGAATCTGAAAGCTGACTCAACATTCCAAGAAAACACTTCAAGAAAACTTGAAGCTTGACCAGTCCTGAGTGGGGACTGTCCCTTGGAGACTCCCTAGAGGGGAGTCCTTTGGAGAGTCCCAAAGGGGTACTCTCTCTTGGAGAGTCTTTCTTGAAAGGGATTGGCTGAGAACTGAAGCTCCCACCTCTTTCTCTTAATAGGAGAGATAAAGAACTAACCAAAGTGGTGGGTTTGATCATATCAGGTTCTAGAAAGGAGGAGAGAAAAGGGTACTCACCGGGGAGAGGCTGGAGATGAGAGGTCAAGTTAGTGAGGAAACTATAGAGGAGGTGTGAAGAGAAAAGGAACTCAGGTTAAACTTAGCTGAGGATTTTCAGAAAGGTTGCTCTGAGAGTCACCAATCAGGACAATGGCTCTTCAGGGTGATGGGGGATGGAATTAGGGTCAAATTGATCAGGAGTCGTCCCAAAAGAATTACAAGACTCAGTGACTCAGTTTCCCAAGTTTTTTTGCAATACTATGAATGAACGCAGGGAGAGAACCATAATAGGAAAGAAAACATATTTATAGTATGGATCAATTGGTTATCAGTTCATTATAATAATCTCCACTTTAGGGAGGTACAGGGGAGGGCTTATCCTAATTTGGGGTTCCTGGGGTCCTAAACCAACCCCCAAGGTACCACCTTTTTCTTTTTTTTTTGGTTTTTTGTTTGTTTGTTTTTGCTGGGCAATGAGGGTTAAGTGACTTGCCCAGGGTCATATAGCTAGTAAGTGTCAAGTGTCTGAGGCCGGATTTGAACTCAGGTACTTGTGAATCCAGGGCCAGTGCTTTATCCACTGTACCACCTAGCTGCCCCTGGGTACCTTTTTCTGTGGAGGTGTGTTTTGGGGGTTTACATGTCATAAGGTGAATCTGGGGGCAAATTTGGCCTTTTCTGCGCATGTCTTTTTCTGATTCCCAGGCCCAGTTTTCAAAATATCTTCATTTTTCATTTATCCTGTCAATGTATCATTGTTATAGTCTAAGGTCTTCATGGCCTGCCTCCCTAAGTTCCCTTTATGGGTACTGATTAATGTGGGTAAGAGAACTTAGCATCCTGACTTGTAAGTTATCCATTAACTGGGGTCTGAATCCCTCTTATCTGAATTAGAGCTTAGTCTTGGGTTTTCCTGTTAACCCCTTTTTTGCCTCCTACATCGAGGGAAGAAGCTTCTCAGGGGATAAGGAGAAAATGACCAGAGGGTAGTTAGTGAAGTGGAGCATAGTTGCTGGGCTTTTCTGAAATACTGGGAGGTAGTGGAGAGGGGGACAATAAATTCCTCCCAGAGCCTTGCTTTATAGAGGACTCAGGACTTTTTAGGTAATGCCATCTTTCAGCAGCTTTGTTTGCTTTCCACTCCAAGGGAATACCTTATACCTCCCCCACCCCTTAGGTTGTAAGCTCCTTGAGGGCAGGCACTGCCTTTTTTCTTATTTGTGTTTCTAATGCCTGATGTATATAGTAGGTGCAAAATAAATGTTTATTGAATTGAATGGGTAGAAGAGGGAAATACTGGGGTTTTTGTTGTTGTTGTTGTTGTTGTAGGGTATATCACAACCTCCTCTCAGAATTCAGACACACCCCAAAGTCTTAATTAAGAATAGCTGGAGGGGTGCGGCCACAGCTACTAAGGAATTTTAGCAAGGAAGAGTGGGAAGAATTTTCCCAAAGGCCCGGGAGTAGCTGCAGTCATTAGAAGTTAGTTTAGTTGCCCTAAAGGCTTAGAAGGGAGGAGGTTGAGGAAGGGGGTGGAGTGACTCCCAGTAGGTATGATTGTATTGGAGATAAGCCCCATACAGTGAGAGTGATAGACGACCTATCGATCCCCTCAAATTAGTGAGCACACACCCTTTAGGGTCAAGATAGTAGTCCCCTAGACTGATGCCCAGGCCATCTCATTTGGACACCACTGGTCTGGATCAAGGTTTCTTAAACTTTTTCCACACCTGACTCCTCCCCCCCCACCACCAATTTCTACTTTACCCAGGGTATATAGGTATATAAAATAGGTATACATAACTTTTTACTGTTTCAAAATTTTTTCGTGATCTCCACATTCAGTTACATGACCCCATATGGAGTTGCAACCCACATTTTAAGAAGCTTTGATCTAGACCACAGTTCCTATGAGAAAAATAAAAATAGGGGGGTAACTAGGTAGCTCAGTAGATAGACTGCCAAGTCTGGAGTCAGGAAGACTCAGCTGAGTTCGAATTTGACCTTTAACTAGTTGTGTGACCCTGAACAAGTTACTTAGCCCTCTTTGCCTCAGTTTCCTCATCTATAGTAAAGTGAGCTAAATTAGAAAATGGCAAACCAGGGCAGCTAGGTGGCACAGTGGATAAAGAACTGGCCCTGGATTCAGGAGGACCTGAGTTCAAAGCCAGCCTCAGACACTTGACATTTATTAGCTGTGTGACCCTGGGCAAGTCACTTGACCCCCCTTGCCCGGCCAAAAAAAAAAAAATTGCAAACCACTCCAGTATCTTTGCCAAGAAAACCCCAAATGGGGTCACAAAGAGTAAGAACTTGACTGAAAACAACCAAACAACAACAATTGGAACTAGCCTTGTTAACTTTCTCACCGTCAGCCACTTTTCTTGCCATATTGTTTATCATGGAGGTTGGGCCTAATATCTTATTTTCAAGGAACCAGTTAATATCATCATAAAATCACAGAATTTAGATCTTGAAGGATCCTTAGAGGTCATCCTGTCAAACTCTCTCATTTTACAGATGAGGAAACAGAAGTTGTGATTTCGCAGTAGCAGAATTGGGATTCAAATCCAAGGGTTCTCTAACTCCAAAGCTATTACTCTTTTCACTATATATAGTCCTGCTTTTCTCATTAGGCTGAGGATACCTGTCTCTAACCTTAATTTTATATTGCAGGAAAAGATATTCTTCATAATCAGTCTAGTGTCTTAAGGTCATCGCCAGTTTTGTTAGGGAATCAATGAACAGGTATTTATTTATTGAGAGGCTGCAATGTTCTGAACATAATACTAGTTCCTAGAGGGATCATAACAATGGAAAACTTGAGCTATCTTTTTTTTTTTTTTTGCTGGGCAATGAGGGTTAAGTGACTTGCCCAGGGTCACACAGCTAGTAAGTGTCTAGTGTCTGAGGCCAGATTTGAACTCAGGTACTCCTGAATCCAGGGCCAATGCTTTATCTACTGCGCCACCTAGCTGCTCCAAACTTGAGTTATCTTTACAAAGAAATAAACATTTAGTAACCCAGGAGTTCAACCAAGAAGACTCAGCTTGGTGGTCTTCCTCCTTATGAGGCATAGGAAATTGAATAATGTTTAGGGATTACTTTCTCCTTTACCTCTATTCTCTACAGAAAATCAGCCCTCCAGGGCAGCTAGGTGGTGCAGTGGATAAAGCATCAGCCCTGGATTCAGGAGGATCTGAGTTCAAATCCAACCTCAGACACTTGACACTTACTAGCTATGTGATCCTGGGCAAGTCACTTAACCCTCGTTGCCCTACAAAAATAGAAAAGAAAAGAAGAAAACCAGCCTCTATTTCTTAGTTCGAAGTGGTGTAAAGAAATATACATCCTATATAGATTTTCAAAGACAAATGAATCTCTTCATTAAGTCAGTATACATCTATTAAGCAGCCCTCACAAGTGCTAAGTGGTGCCTGCCCTCAAGGAACTTGTAATCTATTGGGGGAGCCTTCTTTAAAGGGAAGCTTTGGGAGGAGTTTTGCTTCATTCTGCAGCTTTCCAATTTGCTGAGACAGGCAAAGGAGGGTATAGAGGAGGTACTGTGCACCAAAAGCTAAGGCACTCTCCATGAAAATGGAATTTCTGGTGATGTACTTATCTTGGGGGAAAGCCTGATGTTTGAGGAGTGAAAAGCAGGCAGAGCAGCTGGTAGGAAATGAAGAGGCAGCTGAAAATTCTAAGCCCTCTATAAAGGGCTATCAGAAACAGGCTGTGCAGTATTCCTAGTGAAATGGTGAAAAATATATATATATATATTATATATGCATACTTATACATTATATGTATGCATATATATGCATATATATATTCTATGGAATATGCTCTTAAATAAAGCTTAAGAAAGAAAGCATCCATTGCTTTTGGGCTTCCCTAGGACAAAAATGCCTTTTTACCATCCTTCCCCCACTTGCCTGCTGGCATGCATATTTGAGCTTTAAAACCCAGCTCAGATGCCACCTTCTTAATGAGCATTTGGCCAGAGGGTAGAAAAACAAACCCCAAACCAAAGGGCAGGTGAGCTTAGAGGCTCCTCCCACACCTGCTTGAGAGGAGAGGAAATGCTTAAAGAAAATCAGCCTTGCACTCAGTGCCGGCTGCTGAATATCAGGTCAGCCCATCTTTTTTGAGATTTGCTATGTATTATGTGGGAGAATAAATAAGACACCAAAGAACTTGGAGCAGTGGTCTGGTGCTTCTTTCCATGTCTCTAAGTGTTTGTTATTTGTGGTCCCAATTGCTTTGGGAAAGCAATTGAAAAAAAACAAAACAAACAACTTTGGGAAAGGCAGTCTGCAGATCATATTTCACGTCTGTGTTCCCCTGTTATCTTCATGGCGGACTGAGATTGGATCCTTTGCTGTTCCAGAAGCTGGACACAGAGAACATCAAATAGGTAATTGGAACAATAATGCCATGTCCTAAAGACAAAACCTAGATCCATAATTGCATTCAATCTACTTCTTTAGAAGGAGTGCCAAGCAACATTATATCATGGCACCTTGATCTTTACAAGGAGTAATGATCTTTCCCATCTTGTACTTATAGTAATTTGTACCTTTCATGTCCTTATCATCTATTATTTTGTTATAGTTATTTTTGTATGAATTATATGCCCATACTGGACTCTAAGTACTCTGAGAGCCACACATTGTGTAACTCTCTAGAGACCTGGCACAATGCTCTGTGAATTCTGTGGTTAATAAAAGTCAAGTGGGGGCAGCTAGATGGCACAGTGGATAGAGCACCGGCCCTGGATTCAGGGGTACCTGAGTTCAAATCCAGCCTCAGACACTTAATAATTACTAGCTGTGTGACACTGGGCAAGTCGCTTAACCCCACTTGCCTCACTAAAAAAAAAAAATAATAAAAAAATAAAAGTCATTTTGGGAGCTACCTTCCCAAATCACACTTGAAGGACAGCTATCCCAGGTAAGGTACTCTATGGGTCTGCACTATTCATAAGCCCCCACCGGTATCTTTATCTTGTAAGTAGTCAGCTGGAGGGTGCAATTAATTTAAAGCAAAAGCATTTACTTCAGTGCCATAGTGAGAACAGTAACAAAACATTTCTATAAATCTGGGGCAGATCCTTCCACAAATATACATAATGTCTGTGGAAAAAGTAGAACCACAAATAGAATAGTCTAGTGAAGGGGAACTCATGTAGAGAACATGAGGCCAAGGCAACTAAATGCTAGTGCATTTAGTGCTAAATGGCCCAAATGTGTTTTTGTCCTTTTTGAGAGGATTATTGCTGGAAGCCCCAAATGAGTTGCTCCACTGGACTCCTTGGGTTTGCTGTAGGATTGGACCCATTGATCTGATGCTTTGGCTCAGCTGAAATACCGACCTAGGGTATTTGCTATACCTTTTCAGAAAGCACCAGAGCTCCAAGAGCTGTCACACCCCAGGACCAGCAAGATCCAAATTCTAGATGTTAAACTCAGCTCTTTTCTTTGTCTAACTGAACCCCACAGTTGGATTCCTGTTCTGTGATCCTACTGCAAAGGTGCCAATGCCAGAAGGGTGGGACGTGGAAGAAAAAGAAATCCCCTCCTACCTTTGCAGCATCATGGAAGAGGTTCAAAGCAGGGGGGAAAAAGCACACTCTCCACTTGATTCTTCCATAGCCTCTTCCTGGCTGCTTAAAATGGACTCAATCAGATCTAGATTCCCCATTTAAAAATTCTCAGTAAAGGTATCCTTCAGGAACCAAGCCCATAGTCTCTTCAAATTCTTAGCTAGGGTTTCCTGACCCTTTCATATGTAAATGAACTACTCCAAGTCTGAAAGGAGGATGTCCTTACCACCGTTTCTGTTACTTTTATATGCTGTACAAGTGAATTGGGTGTGGGTGAGGTTTGATTGATCAGTCACCCCTAGATCAACTCTCCACCATAAAACTGTGTTTTGTCTAATTGTGTTGAATGATCCTTTTTGACCTGTATTCCTTTGCTTTATTTATCTCATTTTGAAGGTGATAAATGACCTATGTGTTTTAAGGAGGAAGGTGCCTAGACTTGCCTTTGAAATATCTCAGGAAAGTGCTATATAAATGTGAGTTATCATCTCAAGAAACAGATATTCCCTTAAGCTTTTACTAAGAATAGCTCTCATAAAGTTATACCACCCAATGTTACTTCAATGAAGTAGAAAGAAAGATCATTGGATTTAGAGTCAGAAGTTTCGAATCCCAGCTATGTAACTGACTGGTTTTGTGATCTTGAGTTAGTCAATTTTCCTTTCTGTGACTCAGTCTTGAAGGAAACTAGGAATTCCAAGAACCAGAGATGAGGAGAGTGTATTTCAAGCACAGGGGACAGCCAGGGATAAGACAAGAATACTTTACTTAACAGCCAATTCACAGTTTATTTTCAATACCACTTATTTAGCCCATATTGCCTTGCATTGATATTATCTGCCATTAACTGTATGTGTGTGTATATATATATACACACACACACACATATATATAATTCACACACACACACACACACATATATGTTTGTTTGTTTTGGTTTTTTGCAGGGCAATGAGGGTTAAATGACTTGCCCAGGGTCATACAACTAGTTAAGTGTCAAGTGTCTGAGGCTGGATTTGAATTCAAGTCCTCCTGAATCCAAAGCCAGTGCTTTATCCACTGTGCCACCTAGCTGCTCCCCATACATATATATGTAACATAGGGTTATATTTGTATACATGGTTTCAACTCCATAGAACAAAATGTGTCTTCCAGTGTAAGCTCATCACTTTTTTTTTTTTTTTGTGGGGCAAAGAGGGTTAAGTGACTTGCCCAGGGTCATACAGTAGTAAGTGTCAAGTGTCTGAGGCCAGATTTGTGCTCATCCCTTCTAAACTTACCACCATTCAGAAACTTACCAGTTATATGTCCCTGGGCAAGTCACTTAACCCCTGTTTGCCTCAGCTTCTTCATCTATAAAATGGGCATAATGATATCACTTCTCTCACAGGGTTGTTAACATTGGTTGATGATCAAATGAAATAATATTTGTAAAGTACCTGGCATATCGTAAGCACTATAAGCATTTGTTGTTGTTGTTAAAATTGTATTGTGACCCCTTTTGGGGTTTTCTTGACAAAGATACTGGAGCGGTTTGCCATTTCCTTCTCCAGTTCATTTTATAGATGAGGAAACTGAGGTAAACAGAGTTAAGTGACTTGCTCAAGGTTACACAGCTAGTAAGAATCCGAGACCAGATCTGAACTCAGCTCTTCTTGACACGAGGCCCCATGCTCTATCTAGATGCCCCACTATAAATGTTACCTATTATTATAGCTATATAATCATAATTATAGTAATTATAATAGCTGTAAATGTTACCTATTATTATTTTGACTCCTGCAATGGTAGTACTCTTCTTATTGAATCATTCTAGTAAGCATTTTACCAACTATCCAGGCAGACCTAGTAAACAAAAGCAGAACTCCATGATGAGAAAGAAAGAAAAATGGAATTGGAGATTTAGAGACTAGCTTTGCCTATGGACACTGAAAACAGAGAGGCAGACAGGGCTTTATAGTTTGGTGGGGGAATGCTTAATCTGTTTATACAGGTACTGTAATGTGATTTATTTTCACACATGATATGCTTGACATGGTTATAAAATATGCCTTTACTGTTTTGGAGAAAATTATTATTAGGTACCAGAAGTGTCCATAAAAATCCCTTCAGAGAAAATGTTGCTGAGCTATCAGTAAACCGACAAAGTCTAGACCACCCCCACAGCCCCCTCACACATGTGACTACAGCGTGGGTTGTGTGTGCCCAAGAACTGCCAGATGAGCCTCTGTTGGAAACCGGTTGTCAAGCAGCATCGCCTTTCCTTGACTACTTACTATGAGTCCTGCAGTTCCATTTCCAGGGAGGACAGGGCCCAAGTATCTGCTGCTTGTCCCATGATCTTCAATTTGATCTCCTTTTGAAATCTTGACAACTGAAATCATAGCAGGATAGCCTCCCCAACTCCATTTCCCTGATTAAATTCACTCTTGCTGTTTTGGGGGAAATGCAGAGTGAAATATCAATTTGACAAAGACTTAATTATATGCATTTTGAAAACCTCAAATCTAAGAGTTTTTCCAATTGGCTGTCAGTACCTGACTCACCTCATGTTTAATTGGGAATATTTACTAATCCACTCCTTACTTAAGAACATTCATACTTTAAAAAAAAATCTTAATAGTATTTTATTTTTTCCAGTTACATGTAAAGATAGTTTTCAACATTCATTTTTATAAGATTTTGAGTTCCAGATTATTCCCCCTCCTTCTCTTCCTTCCCCCCTCCTCAAGACGGCAAGCAATCTGATATAGGTTATATATGTACAATCACATTAAACATATTTCTGCATTAGTCATGTTGTGAAAGAAAAAATAGAACAAAAGGGGAAATTATCAAAAAAGAAAAAAAAACATAAAAAGTAAAAATAGTATGGTTCAATCTTCATTCAGATCCCACAGTTATTTTTTTCCACGTGGAGAGCATTTCCATCATGAGTTCTTTTGGAATTGTCTTGGATCAATGTATTGCTGAGAAGAGCTAAGTCTATCACAATAGATCATCATACAATGTTGTTCTTACTATGAACAATGTTCTCCTGGTTCTGCTCGCTTCACTCAGCATTAGTCCACTTCTTTCCAGGTTTTTCAAAATCTGCCTGCTGATCATTTCTTACAGCACAATAGTATTCCATTACATTCACATATCACAACTTGTTCATCCTTTTCCCCAACTGATGGGCATTCCCTCGATTTCCAATTCTTTACCACCACAAAGAGAGGTGCTATAAAAATTTTTGTACTTGTGGTTCCTTTTCCCTTTTTTATGATCGTTTTGGGATATAGACCTAGTAGTGGTATTACTGGGTCAAAGGGTATGCACAGTTTCATAGCCCTTTGGGCAGAGTTCCAAATTGCTCTCCAGAATGGCTGGATCAGTACACAACTCCACTAACAATGCATTAGTGTTCCAATTTTTCCACAGCTTCTCCAACATTTATTATTTTCCTTTTTTGTCATATTAGCCAATCTGATAGATGTCAGGTGGTACCTCAGAGTTGTTTTAATTTGCATTTCTCTAATCAATAGCAATTTAGAGCATTTTTCATATGGCAATAGATAGCTTTGATTTCTTCATCTGAAAACTGCCTGTTCATAAGCTTTGACCATTTCTCAATTGGGGAATGACTTGCATTCTTATAAATTTGATTTAGTTCCCTATATATTTTAGAAATTAGACCTTTATCAGAAACACTGGCTGTAAAAATGGTTTCCCAGCTTTCTGCTTCCCTTTTTTTTTTTTTTTTGGTTTGTTTTGGTTTTTTGATGAGGCAATTGGGGTTAAGTGACTTGCCCAGCATCACACGTCACACAGCTAGTAAGTGCCAACTGTCTGAGGTCGGATTTGAACTCAGGTCCTCCTGAATCCAGAGCTGGTGCTCTATCCACTGCACCACCTAGCTGCCCCTTCTGCTTCCCTTCTAATTTTGAGCCATTGGATTCTTGTAGTTACTTCTGCTTTCATCCACAGTAAATATACACTGTAACAGAAATGTCAAACTTTGGCCCTCAACATTCAATACTCTTAAGTGCAAATAGGAAATATTTAACAAAATAAATAGGGCAGGGGCAGCTAGATGGCGCAGTGGTTAAAGCACCGGCCCTGGATTCAGGAGTACCTGAGTTCAAATCCAGCCTTAGACACTTGACACTTACTAGCTGTGTGACCCTGGGCAAGTCACTTAACCCCCATTGCCTAATAAATAAATAAATAGGGCAGTCAAGTAGCGTGTCAAACTCAAAGTCAGGGAGACTCATCTTCCTGAGTTCAAATCCCTTCTTAGACACTGACCAGCTGTGTGACCCTGGGCAAGTTACCTATCTTTGTTGCATTTCCTCATCTGTAAAACTAGATGGGGAAGGAAATGACAAGCCACTCTAGTATCTGCCCAAAAAAATCTCAAATGGGGTCACAGGACAGAACAACAAATAAAAAATAACAAAAATTCAATAGAACATAGGTAATACTAATATGTGATTTTCTAAGTCAATATGTATCCTGGAGGGATCCTTATGTATGGTTTAGTGACCCATGTTTCTATTGGGGTTTGACACTACTGCACTATACTATACACTCTGTTTATTTATTTATTTGTTTGTTTTTATGGGGCAATGAGGGTTAAGTGACTTGCCCAGGGTCACACAGCTAGTAAATGTCAAGTGTCTGAAACCACATTTGAACTCAGGTCCTCCTGAATCCAGGGCCAGTGCTTTATCCTCTGCGCCACCTAGCTGCCCCTATACTATGCACTCTGTGTCAAATATTTTTTTTTAATTGATTTTGCTCCCAAAGGGTAAAATCACATATGATGAATGAATGAATAAATTCACATAGAAGTCAATAAATAAATGATTGTCGAATAGAACGGAATGGAATGTTTTTGAATTGAATTAAATCTTCTCTGGCCCTTTGAAAAGTCCCTCCATACCCTTTTTCTCTGTGCTCCTCCTGGAAATGCAGAGGAAAGTGTTTGACTCCCATGTCTGGTAGCATTTGTTAAGCATATGTTTCTTAGTCTTTCTGGGAGATGAGGTGCAGTGGGGGGTTGAGGGATAGCAGGGTTAAGAGAGAACACACCCACAGAGCCTGAACCTGAGCTTCTAATCAAGGTTTACTGATGAAACCATTAGTCAGCTTTACTTTTCCTGGGGCCTATAGGATTAGTCTCCTAGCATCCCTGCTGGTCTGGACAAATTAATGATACCAGGCCTGAGGTCTAATTCTGCAGTGATCTAAGGTATCAGCACCACTAGCTTCAAGGTTGAGTCAGGTGACAATACTGCAATAAATTCTAACTTCTGCACACAAGAGCAAGGGCATTGTGAGCGAAGCCTGGTATGGCACATTGTGTTTGGGTTTCTTTTAGGCATAAACAGTGTTACTGGGGAGACTTAGAAATTTGTGGAACACAGCAGGAAATGAACAGCAGGGCAGTGGGAATCCTGTAGGTCTGGTACAACAAAGCTATGAGACAATGAAGGTAAAGGAGGGTTTTAAGGTGTGACATTTTGCCCAACCTCGAGGGACCCCTTCTTCAGAAAACAAGTGGCTATGCTTCTAGATATAGGCAAAAAAAAAAAAAAAGATGGGCACCAGGATGTGATTTTGAGATTATAAGGATTTCAGGAGTAAAGAAACTCCTTCTACCAATGCAATTTGGCAACTTATTTATTTTAAAAATTGCCTAAAACACTGAGAAGTTAATTGAATTGGCCTGGGCCATGCATCCAGCAAAGGCCTGTCTCTTACATAAACCTGTTTGTGTATGTGTTGTTTCTCTCATTAGAATGTAAGTATGGGCTCTTTCATTTTGTATTCCTAGTACTCAGCCTAGTGCGCAGCAGAGAATAAGTGCTGATTGATTGAATGGCTGACAACATCATTTTGTTATGGCTCTGGGATAATTGGTGACACCACTGCATAATCATCAGGTTCAACTCAAAAGCAGAGCCTTCCATTGCAATCCAGTGGGAGATTCAGGAGGGGGAGGAGTGGTGGTTAAAACTTTTAAATGTCCTACCTAGTCAAAGGAATATAGATACAAAATGCATACTAAAACATGAAGTATAAGGAGAGATGTAAAGAGAATTAAAGTATAAGATGGAAGGCAGGGGGCAGGGAACTCTTCTTTAAAATACCACTAAAGGTGAAAGGAAAGGATATTTTCTTTTCTCTAAAATAAGTTTTTATTGTTAATTTGAATTTATATAGCCCAAAATCAATTGAACATATATTTAAGACAATTTACAATTTTTATAACTTTGACATACGAATAATCAATAATACCTTGACAGCTTCTCCCTCCATATCAACCCCAACCAAACTCTTTGACTTTCCATTAATGTGCATGCAGACCAAGGGTTCTTAACCTTTCTTGAGTCATGGACCCTTTTGTTGATCTAATGAAGCCCAAGGACCCATTCTCAAAAATTATGTTTTTAAATGCATAAAATAAAATAAAATATATAGGATTACAAAGGAAACTAGATACGTTGAAAGTGTTATCAAATAGTTTTTAAATTTTTGTGACATATATAATAATTGATAACATATTTCTTACCTTCTTAATGAGGGGGAGGCAGAAAGGAGGGAATTAGAAACTCAAAATTTTTTAAAAGAACATTAAAAATAAATAAGTGTATTTTAAAAATTTGTGATATAGTAATATATGTACTTCCTTCTTTATTAACCCATTAACCAACAAAGCAACACACTTAAAATGTAGACAAATTAAAGTTAGATTTTATTTTTTAAAGAGTGTAAAAGCTGTTGTTGTTTAGTTTGAATAAGAACATAAAGCAGTGGGGTGTTCTTTGACAAGACAACATACATATAATATTGAACATAAAATCAATTTTGATATTTTGTTTTGATGGTTACAAGTGTTGAAAATACTGGCTCCTAAATACATGTTGTTGCAAAAGGAATTAAAGGGTCTGTAGCCTGCTTTGTGGGCAACTAGGTGGTGCAGTGGATAGAGCACTGGGCCTGGAGTCAGGAATACCTGAGTTCAAATTCAGCCTCAGATACTTACTAGCTGTGTGACTCTGGGCAAATCACTTAATCCTGTTTATTTAAGTTTCCTCATCTGTCAAATGAGTTGGAGAAGGAAATAGCAAACACAAACAGTATCTCCATCAAGAACACCCCAAATGGGCTCATGAAGAGTGGGACAGGACTGAAAAACAACTGAACAAACAACAGCAAGCCCACTTTGCAAAAACTACAGAAATTCAAAGTAATGGTGATCATAGATATTCCAAGCTATCTTTTTTTAAAAAAGAAAAGTATTTTATTACTTTCCAGTTACATGTAAAGATAGCTTTCAGTATTTGTTTACATAAGATTTCCAATTTCAAATTTTTCTCCCTCCCTTCCCCCTCCCCCAGAAAGGAGGCAATCCGATCCGATATGGGTTATAAATATGTGTGTGTGTGTGTGTGTATACATAACAAGATTAAACCTATTTCTGCATCAGTCATGCTATAAGAGAAGAATCAGAGCAATAAGAAAAAACCTCAAAATAGAAAAACAACAGCACCAAAAACAAAAGAAATAGTATGGTTCAATCAGCATCCATATTCCACATTTCTTTCTTTTTTTTTTTTTCTGGATTTGGAGAGCCTTTTCCATCATGAGTTCCCTGGAACTTTCTTGTACCAGTATTGGTGAGAAGAATCCAGTCTATCACAGTTGATCAACACATAATGTTGATAATACTGTAACCCAAAGACTCCAGCTTCTGGGATAGGAACTCAGTATTTGACAAAAACTGCTGGGAAAACTGGAAGATAGTATGGCAGAAATTAGGCATAGACCAACATCTTATACCTTATCCTAAAATAAGGTCAAAATGGGTACATGATTTAGACATAAGAGGTGATACCATAGGTAAATTAAGAGAAGAAGGAATAGTCTACCTTTCAGATCTTTGGAAAGGAGAGCAGTTTATGACCAAATAAGAGATAGAGAATATTATGAAATGCAAAATGGATGATTTTGATTCCAAGCTATCTTGAAACAACTGTATTGTGAAATGAAAATATCTGTGATATTCCATTGCTGACAAAGTCACAGGTACTGTTAACACTATTGTGGTTTGTTTTCTGTCTTCATAATTGAAGGAAATGCTAAATTTCAGTAAAAGGTTAGTGAAAATAAAAATGTATTTTTTTCTCAATCCAAGTTTATAGATCCCTATAAATCTATCAATGGACTCCTTTCGAGGATCCCAAATTAAGCACCCCTGATAGTTAGGAACTCCCTGTACTATATAGATTGGCAGCTTCACAGAAATTTGGTGTCTCAGAGAGCTGCCTCTACTTCACTAAGAGATTAAGTGATTTGTCCTGTTCATCCTACTAGGCAGGTCTGGAAGCCAGGTCTTTCTGCCTCCAAAGCTGACTTTCCATTTCTTATTTTACACTGCCTCTGAATGCATGTCTACACATCTTCACTATTATTCTAATCCGTGTGTATATGGGTGTGTCCTCTTCTATAGAGTTCTGTTTTCTCTGCTGTTGATGTTTTCCCCATGCTTCTTTATATTTGTCAAATATACTGACTCAGGGGCAGCTAGGTGGCACAGTGGATAAAGCACTGGCCCTGGATTCAGGAGGACCTGAGTTCAAATCCTACCTCAGACACTTGACACTTCCTAGCTGTGTGACCCTGGGCAAGTCACTTAACCCCCGTTGCCCCGCAAACAAAAACAAAACAACAACAACAACAAATATACTGACTCAATAGAATACCACTGCATTGAACTGATATGGTTTGTTTTGTCAGTTCCTAACCTCTAAACACTTTGGTAGGTAGGTTTATAGTTTTTCAGTATTCCAAATAAAGTCCTGTGTCTATAAATATCCTTGCACAGGTAGCTTTTTTCCTTTTAATTGTATCCTTGGGGTATGATGCTGTGAGGGAAGTACTTTATAACCTTATAGTGTTAGAGAATATTGCTAATGACATTATTGGGACTTAAGGTAGAACCAAGATAATAACTCTTTTTGTGTATTACCAAATTGCATCCTAAAGAGACTACACTAGTTTTTTGTTTTGTTTTGTTTTGTTTTTTTGGTTGTTTTTTATAAATTGGAAGTTATATAGCTTTTTAAAATTAATTAATTATTTATTTATTTATTTTTGGTGAGGCAGTTGGGGTTAAGTGACTTGCCCAGGGTCATACAGCTAGTATGTGTCAAGTGTCTGAGACCAGATTTGAACTCATGTCCTCCTGATTTCAGGGCTGGTGCTCTATCCACTGCACCACCTAGCTGCCCCTACACTAGTTTTTAATACCACCAGAAATGTATGTCTGCATACCTGTTTCTTTGCAAAGTCACCAGCATTGTTTTGTCATCCTTATTTATTTGATGGCAGGTGGGTTGCTCAGTGGAAGGGGCACTGGACCTGAAGTCAGGGAGGCTTGAGTTCAAATCCAGTCTCAGACACTTACTGGTTGTATAACTCTGTACAAGTCACTTAACTTCTGTCTGCCTATTTCCTTATCTAGATAATAATAACAACCACCAACCAGAGTTGTAAGGGTGAAATTAAATAATACTTGTAAAGCACATAGCACAGTAACTGGCACATAATAAGTGCTATATGAATGTTAGCTATTATTATTATTTCAAGTATTGATGGTTTTGCTTAGCACAGTACCTGGTATATTTTGTTGTTGCTGTTCAGTCCTTTAATTACATCTGACTCTTCACCAGGCCCTTCTATCCTCCACTGTCTCTCAAAATCTGTCCAAATTCATGTTCATTGTTTCCACGACACTATCCATCTCATCCTCTGCCAACCCCCTTTCCTTTTGTCTTCCATCTTTCCCAATATCAGGGGCTTTTCCAATGAGTCCCATCTTCTCATTATGTGGCCAAAGTACTTAACCTTCAGCTTTAATATTTGACTTTCCAGTGAATAACCTGAATTAATTTTTTTAAGTATTGACTGATTTGGGGGGCAGCTAGGTAGCACAGTGGATAAAGCACTGGCCCTGGATTCAGGAGGACCTGAGTTCAAATTCTACCTCAGACACTTGACACTTACCAGCTGTGTGACCGTGGGTAAGTCACTTAACCCTCATTGCCCCACCAAAAAAAAAGTCTTGACTGATTTGATCTCCTTGCTGTCCAAAGGATTCTCAAAACGCTTCTTCAGAACCACAATTCAAAAGTGTTGATTCTGTGATGCTCAGATTTCTTTATAGTCATACATTACTACTAGAAAAAAACTTAGCTTTGTGCTCTTTACGTGGTGGCAAAGAATTGGAAGTTGAGGGGGTGTCCATCAATTGGGGAATGGCCGGACAAGTTGTGGTATATGAATACAATGGAATACTATCGTGCTATAAGAAGCGATGAGCTGGAGGAGTTCAGAGAAACCTGGAGGGTCTTGTGTGGGCTGATGATGAGTGAGATGAGCAGAACCAGAAGAACATTGTACACAGTAACATCAACATTGAGTGTTGATCTACTGTGATGGACTATATTCTTCTCACCAATGCAATGGCACAGAAGAGTTCCAGGGAACTCGTGATGGAAGAGGATCTCCAAATCCAGGGGAAAAAAAAAAAAAAGAACTGCAGAGTATAGATGCTAAATGAACCATACTATTTCTTTTGTTTTTGATGCTGTTGTTTTTTTTTCTATTTCGAGGTTTTCCATCATTGCTCTGATTTTTTTCTCTTATAACATGACTAATGCAGAAATAGGATTAATGTTATTATGTGTGTGTGTGTGTATATATATATATATATATATATATATATATATATATATATATATATATATATATATATATATATATATATCCTATATCAGATTGCCTGCTGTCTAGGGGAGGGGGGAGGGAGGGGAGGGAGGGAGAAAAATCTGAAATTGTAAAGCTTGTATAAACAAAGGTTGAGAACTATCTTTACATGTAACGGAAAAAAAATAAAATACTTTATTAATTAAAAAAATTAAATTAAATTAAAAAAAACTTAGCTTTGACTATATGGACCTTTGTCCATAAGTGATGTCTCTGCTTTTTAATATGCTGTCCAGATTTGTCAAAGCTTTCCTTCCAAGGAGCATCTTTTAATTTCGTGACTGCACTCTCCATTTGCAATAAACTTTGAGCCCAAGAATATAAAATCTGACATTGCTTCCATTTCTTCTCCTATTTGCCAGGAAGTGATGAGATCAATTGTCAAAATCTTAAGGTTTTGTTGTTTGTTTGTTTTTAACATTAAGCTTCAAGCCAACTTATACACTCTTCCTCTTTCACCCTCATCAAGAGGTTTCTTCATTCCTCTTAACTTTCTGCCATTAGAATGGTTATCATCTGCATATCTGAAATTGTTTATATTTCTCCCTGCAAACTTAATTCCAACTTTTTATTTATCCAGCTTGGCATTTGACATGATGTACTCTGCATATAAGTGAAATAAATAAGGTGACAATATACAGTTTTGTCATACTTCTTTTCTTGTTCCATGTTCAGTTCTAACTGTTCCTTTTTTGCTCCTATACAGGTTCTTCAAGAAACAAGATGATCTAGTACTCCCATCTCTTTAAGGACTTGCCACATTTTGTTGTGATCCACACAATCAAAGGCTTTAGTGTAGTCAATAAAACTGAAGTAGAAGGGCAGCTAGGTTGCACAGTGAATAGAGCACTGGCCCTGGATTCAGAAGGACCTAAGTTCAAATCCGGCCTCAGACACTTAACACTTACTAGCTGTGTAACCCTGGGCATGTCACTTAACCCCAATTGCCTCACCAAAAAAAAAAAGAAGAAAAAGAAGTAAATGTTGGGGAAAAAAACTGAAGTAGTTGTTTTTCTGGAGTCCCTTGCTTTCTTCATAATCCAGTGAATATTGGCAATTTGGTCTCTAGTTCCTCTACCTCTTTGAAAAACAGCATGATATTCTGGTAATTCTTGGGTCACATATTGCTGAATCCTAGCTTCCAAAATCTTAAGCATAACCTTGCTGGTGTGTGAAATGAGCACAATTGGTCAGTAATGTGAATATTCCTTGACATTACCCTTCTTTAGGATTGGGATATAAACTGATCTTTTGAGTGCAGCACTTTAATAGCATCATCTTTTAGGATTTTAAATAGCTCGATTGGAATTTTATTACCTTCACTAGATTTATTGTTAGCCATGCTTCCTAAGGCCTACTTGAATTCGTTCTCCAGGATGTCTACCTCTACATCAGTAATCACATCATTGTAGTTATATGTGATGTTAAGATCTTTCTTTTTAAAATGTAAATAGTATTTCATTTTTTCAATTACACATAAAGATAATTTTCAAAATTCATTTTTTATAATAATTTGAGTTCAAAAATTTTCTCCCTCCCTCCCCTCCCTCCTCTCCAAGGGGCAAGCAATGTGATATAGGTCATACATGTGCAATCATGTAAAACATATTTCTACTTAGTCATATTGTATAAAAAAACAAAAAATAAATAAATAAAGTAAAAATTGTATGCTTCAATCTGCATTCAGACAGACTTCATCAGTTCTTTCTCTGGATGTGGATAACATTTTCCATCATGAGCCTTTTGGAATTGTTTTGAATCATTGCAGTGCTGAGAAGAGTGAAGTCAATCATAGTTGATCATCATGTAATGTTGCTATTATTGTGTACAATGTTAATGTGTACTGGTTAAGATCTTTCTTCTACAGTACTTTTTTTTTTTTTTTTTAGGCAATGGGGGTTAAGTGACTTGCCCAGGGTCACACAGCTAGTAAGTGTCAAGTGTCTGAGGCCAGATTTGAACTCAGGTACTCCTGAATCCAGGGCCAGTGCTTTAACCACTGCACCATCTAGCTGCCCCTACAGTACTTTTTTTTTTTTTAGTGAGGCAATTGGGGTTAAGTGACTTGCCCAGGGTCACACAGCTAGTAGGTGTTAAATGTCTGAGGTTGGATTTGAACTCAGGTACTCCTGACTCCAGGGCCGGTGCTCTATCCACTGTGCCACCTAGCTGCCCGCCTTGTCACCTCTTCTTAATCTCTTCTGCTTCTCTTAAATCCCTACTACTTTTGTCATGACCATTTTTGCATGAAACTTTCCTGTGATATTAGAGAATTGGACCATTTTTAAAAAGTGATTATTTGAAATTTATGCTTCCACCAGTATGATCAATAATCAAGAAACATTTACCAAGTACTTACTGTGTTCCAGGCACTAAGCTAAGTGTTGGGGAAAGGAACAAAAGAGAAAAAAAGAAAGCCTCTGCCCTCAAGAAGCTTACAATCTAATGGGGGGAGACAACACATAAGATAGTGAAAGGGGGAGGAGGGAGAGGAGATGGAGGAGAAGTAAGAGATGTCCCAGAATAGTGCAAGTCACGTGAGGAATGAGATATTCTGAGCTGAGCTCCCACCTAAAATGGATGTTTGGAGTTTGTGGCCCCACCCTTGAATCAGAAAGGCTGAGGGTAGTGATGAGGTAGAATACCAAAACTGATGAGATCTTCCAGGATAGTGAGGTTATCCCAATAATGTTCTGCTTTAGGGCAAGGTGGAGAAGTCAGTCAGGGAAGTCCCAAAGTAGTGCAGCTGGAGGGGAATGAGGAGATTATAGATATTAGAGGTATAGTAAAAAGACTATTAATTAGACTTGGAGTCAGAAAATCTGGGTTTGAATAACTTTGGACAAGTTCTCTTGAGTCAGATTTTCCTCATCTTTTAAAAGATAATGGGGGGGGGGGGGCGGCTAGGTGGCGCAGTGGATTAAGCACCGGCCCTGGATTCAGGTGTACCTGAGTTCAAATCCGGCCTCAGACACTTAACACTTACTAGCTGTACTCCATTTGAAATGTACACCAATGATCAACTCCAAATTTCTTAAACTGTGTAGAATTGTAGAGGTTAGAAGAAGCATTATAAATAATTTTGTCCAACCCTTTCATTTTACAGAACTATAAACTGAGGCCAGTAAGGTAAGAAGAATTACTTGAGGTTACATATTTAAGCAGCCCAGTTAGGACAAGAACCAGATATCCTGGCTTCCCATCCAGTCAATCAACAAACATTTATTAATTTATCTTGCCTACCTTTGCATTGTTCTTAGTGATGGGAATACAAAGACACAAGTGAAAGAATTCTTGCTCTCAGAGAAATCATATAGTAACGGGGAGAAAATATATCATCAATCAATTTACAAGCATTTATTAAATGTCTACTATGTGCTAGATGCTGGACACCTAAATTCAAAGAATGAAACATGTACATCTATCCATCTATCTTGTCTGTCTGTCTGTCTATCTATCATCTCTATCTATCTATTATCTCTATCTATCCATCATCTCTCTCTCTTTCTCTCATCTGGGTAGATAGCTGGCTGGATGGGGATGTATACACATACATTTCATTCTCTATATATGTGGTATTTATATGCATATTTATATGTAGCACCCCTTCTGTGCTCACTTTCTGATTTTCATCTGGTAGGTCAGGACCCCAGAGGGAGATGACTACAGCTCCCCTCTGTTTACAGAGGTAACTTTGAGGAGGTGGGGGATTTTAATGCTGTCACTCACAAGTCCTCATCAGGTGTGTTCTCTACTATGAATCTTGACATCAATTAGCTTTTATAAGAGCTTTCACTGAGAAGGTATAGCAAAAATAATAGTTACAAGATAATACACTAACCCAAACTCCCAACATCAGTAGAGGGCACATCGTTCCCTTGCACACATATAACATCCCTGGGGAGAGTGGACCCAAATATAAAGTACAAATGTAGTCAGGCACATATGTGCTATGTGCTATAAGCACATAGAAATGTTTTTGGTTGGGTAGAGAGATTGGGACAGCTTCCTCCCATCTTGCAACTCAAAGCAATTCTCCTCATTCAAAATCTGCCAGGGAAGAGAATGAGAGGTTGTTTGTTCAAACCTTTTGTAAGGCTCCTTAATTCCATCTCTGCCTCTTCTGAGACTACAATCCTGGTTCTTCAGGCAATTAGAAAGCTATTATCACCACACAATACTAGCCCTTCAGTTACTCAGGGCCCAAAACTAACTGCTCAGAGTTCCCTGTATTGGTTTGGAACTAGTCAAGTAATACTATACATACTCTGTATAACCCACCAGGAAGAGCAAATAATCCTAGAATGCACTAATGACTGGGCCTTTATTGGCCCGTCAAAGCCCTTCCCCCCTCCCCCCCCCTTACTTATACAAAATGAATACAGAATAGTTGTGAGAGAGTCCTAACTGCGGGGGGGCTTTATGTGGAAGGTGATGCTTGAGTTGACTCTTGAAGGAAATGAGGAATTCTAAGAGGAGGATGTGAAAAGGGAGTAAGTCATCCCAAGCATAAGAGACAATCAATGCAAAGACAGAGTAAAGACTGCTGATCAGTACATGTACAACCCAAATTCCTTTGATGCCCTTTCATTTCCCCTTCTTCCCTACTTCCCTACTTCCCCCTTAAAGAATCTACTCCCCCCCCCACTCCACTTCATTATGCTTTTTCTCCCCACTCTATTACTCTTTTTTTCTTTTTTCTTGGTGGTGGTGGTGGTACTGGTGAGGCAATTGACTTTAAGTGACTTGCCCAAGGTCACACAGCTAGTAAGTGTCAAGTGTCTGAGGCTGGATTTGAACTCAGGTCCTCCTGACTCCAGGACCAGTGCTCTATCCACTGCACCACCTCGCTGCGCCCCACCCCCCTACTCTATTACTCTTTTTTTTTTTTGCTGGGCAATGGGGGTTAAGTGACTTGCCCAGGGTCACACAGCTAGTAAGTGTTAAGTGTCTGAGGCCAGATTTGAACTCAGGTACTCCTGAATCCAGGGCCGGTGCTTTAACCACTGCACCATCTAGCTGCCCCCTCTATTACTCTTAAATAACCCAGGTAAATGATATCATTTCTGTATAAATTTCTGGATTATTTCTGATAAATTATAATACTAAACATTAAGGAATTTTCACATTCTTATGAGTTCTCTGTAATATACAAAGCAAGATGGTACCTGATACAAAGGAATTTACAATGTGAGAGATGAATAGAAAAGCACCCCAAAACGTAAAATGACTGTTGCTAAGCATATATTTGTTATTTTTTTCTGAGTATCAGTCCCAGGGGGCACCTAGGTGGCGAAGTAGAAAAAGCACTGGCCCTGGATTCAGGAGGATCTGAGTTCAAATCCTACCTCAGACACTTGACACTTACTAGCTGTGTGACCCTAGGTAAATCACTTAACCCTCATTGCCCTGCAAAAAAAAAAAAAAAAGGAAGAAGGTGACCAAGAGAATTACTGGCATCTTCTCCAATAGTAGTCTCTGAGTATCAGTCCTGTATGTATACTGTCATTGTGATTTAAATAAGACCAGGATAGCAAAGATTTTAAAGACCATATGGATTTGATGGCTACTCCACATAGCTTCTTAAGTGATAGAACTAGGAGTTAGACTGCAGTTTGTCTGGAAAGGATCTCTAGCTTTTATTGGATTATAAATTTGATAAAAGTCAGCAGTGTGATAATGGCAGTGAAAAAAGGTCATTTGATCTTGGCCCAAATTAGGGGAGACATACCTTCTGGGAATAAAGAAAGAGGTAGCAATCTCACTGCCTTCAGCCTTCATCAGTGCTTTTCTGGGGTACTGATTTTAGTTCTAGGTGATACAGGTAGAGGATGCTGGGAATCTGGAGAGGGTCCAGAGGAAAGGAGAACTAGGATGGTGAAATGCCTAGAGTTCACATCATGTGAAGATTGTTTTTTGTTTTTTGTTTTTGTTTTTTTTTTGGTGAGGCAATTGGGGTTAAGTGACTTGCCTAGGGTCACACAGTTAGTAAGTATTAAGTGTCTGAGACCAGATTTGAACTCAGGTCCTTCTGACTCCAGGGCCGGTGCTCTATCCACTGCTCCACCTAGCTGCCCCATGTGAAGATTGCTTGAAAAAACTGGTTACGAAACAAAAAAAGAAAAGAAAAAGGGGCAGCTAGGTGGTGCAGTAGATAGAGCAACAGCCCCAGAGTCAGGAGGACCTGAGTTCAAATCCGAGCTTAGATACTTACTAGCTGTGTGACCCTGGGCAAGTCACTTAACCTTGACTGCCTCCAAAAGAAAAAAAAGAAAGAAAAAAATTAAGTACCTGCTTATGGTTAACCTGGAGAAGATTCCAGGGTAGAACATGACAGATACGTTCAAATATTTGAAAAAACATGAGGGGGCAGTTTGGTGGTGCAGGAGATAAAGCACCAGCCCTGGATTCAGGAGAACCTGAGTTCAAATCCGACTTCAGACATTTGATACTTACTAGCTGTGTGACCCTGGGCAAGTCACTTAGCCCTCATTTCCCAAAAAAAAAAAAGAAAGAAAGAAAGGTCATGGAGGAGATTTATTCTTTTTGGCCCCAAAGTACACAACCAGGAACAATGAGTAGAAGTTCTCAAGTGCTAAATTTGGGATTGATCTTCTTAAATATCAGAGCTGTCTTAAAGGAGGAGAGCTAACTTGAAAGGCGGAGGTTTCCCTGCATTTCAGGTCTTCAGATTGAGACTGGATGACCGCTTGTCAAGTATATTGTAGGAAAGATTCTTTTTGTGTGTGGGTTGGACTGGATAATCATCAAGATTCCTTCCAACTCTCAAGTTCTGTGATTCTGTGCAACTCTTATAGGCCTAAACAAATTCGTGGGTGTATGTGTGTGTTTGGCGGGGGGTAGTATGAAGTGCTTTGAACATCAAAAAGAAGATTTTGTATTTGATCTTGGAAGTGATAGGGAGCCACTGGAGTTTGTTGAACAAGGGTGACAAAGTCAGACTTACCATTAGAAAAAGTACCTTGGTGGTTTGAGGATAGACTGGAATAGGGAGAGATTTGTGACAAGCAGATCTACCATCACGCTATTGTGATAGTCTAGGTTATGAGGAGATGAGGGTCTGTACTAGTGGTGATATCATCATAGAAGAGTTTTATTTTATTTTTATTATAGATGATTTTGAGGTGGCGAGGTTCAGGGCCTGTGACTTCATGTAGAAAGCTCTATCTAGTCAAGGAACTTCCCTACCAAGCAGGTCAATACCTGCCCTTCAATTTATTTAAATAGTTTATTAATTTAAACTATTTAATTAATTTAAATCTTGGGAAGCTGTCTGAGACACTGAGGTTAAATGACTTGCCCAGAGTCACACAGTATATATGTGTTAGAGACCAGACTTGAACTCATGTCTTTCTAATTCCTAGGCCAGTCAGCTCTCCATCCTATACACCATGCTAATTCTAGTATTATAGATGTCAATGAAAAATAATTATTTAACTTAGAGAGCCACTTTTTCCAAAGGAATTTTACATTGATACCTATTATTCCTTGTTACAAAGAAGGACTCAGTTTTGGGGTGGGGAGAGAAGGGAAATTAGAGAGAGGGAAGAATATTAGGAAATGACATTAAAACATAAATCACCAATCATTTTTTAAAATGAGGGTTAGGAAGGAATAATATTTGCTATTGAAGTCACAGAAACAGGCAGTCATTTCAAGAAAAGTACTTTAAGGTAAAAGATACTATGTGATTGCTGAACATAATTATTAGATATCAGTTATCATAGCTGTTATTGATATAAAACTTACAGAAATCATTGATCTTATTTAACCTTATTACTCAACCATGTCAGGATGATTGTAAGTATGGTCTTTGTTGAAAGAGTTTTATTAGTTCAGTATAATTAAAAAAGCACTTAAGTGCCTGTTTGGATAGCTATAAACAGCATCCTGGACTTTAAGAGCTTTCATTTTAATATAAGGGTAACCATTTAGAATAAGGGTAGGAGGAAGAATTCATTAATTTTTTTGAACATTAATTTTTGTTGTTGTTGTTGCAAGATGTTGGCTTTTTATTCTTTTTTTTTCTTAATAGTATTCTCCCCCCAACCCAATTACATGTAAAGATAGTTTTCAACATTCATTTTTATAAGATTTGAATTCCAAATTATTCCTCCTCCCAGCCTCCCTTCCTTCCCTCCTCCCTCTCTAAGACAACAAGCAATCTGATATAGCTTATACATGTTCAATCACGTTAAACAAGTTTCCACATTAGTCATGTTCCACACATTATCTTTTCCCCCAAAGTTTTCATACCCATTACCCTTATTTGTCCTGCCAACTATTTTTGTAAAGTAAGATAAAAATTATTGCTGCTTCACTTCCATTTTACAAGGAGTAAAACTGAGCTACAGAGAGACATTAACTTTGTCACTTGTTACATAACCAAAGAGAAGTCGTGTTGTGTCCCATTCCAAGTCTCCTGACAGCACTCTTTCAATCACTGAACCTTCCTTTTCCTGTTTTTACCTGTGCTGGCTTTTTTTTTTTTTTTAATTTTTAAATTGCCTTCATCATGAACATTTGATTCAATGCCAAACAAAGGCTGCCAGGGAAATACTGAAATCCAATCTACCCCTCTCTTCTCAAATTCAATGGGATAATTTACAATAGCCATCTTTCTTTTTGTTCCTATAAGAACATATACATATATATGTGATCTATAAGAATTTACATGAGCAAATATATCTGAATCCCTGTCACTTCTACATTCCAACTTTTATGATTTTTTCAATAAATCTCCCAATGGATGCACCCCCATTTCTACTAATCTTTCATGGTTTTCCTCATCCAAGAATGTAATACAACAGTCCCCTCAGAAACTATGCTTCATGATCCTCTCTGCCTTGCCTAAATTCAGCTACTCCCACCCTCATCACCTGCTTCTGTTTTGACCATCAAAATTGAATTGTTAAGTATACACATTCCTTCTCATCCCAACGGATATGATAATAACTAAGACAAATGATTTAGTATTATCCTCACATTTTAATTTCCAAATAATTATTTCCACCTTTGTGGGCACTAAATCAGTGCTAATTGATGACGATAAGGTAGACGAGAGCTTATGTATATATTTTCATATGTTTCCTCATGAAGACGAGTAGCAGGTGTGCCCTTGTTTAATCTTTATTTAGGCTTGAAGCTAGAGCAGGTGAATAGACCAGAGTTGTGTGTCTAAGGCAGTAATAACACTGCATAGCATTAAGGCTCTCAGGAGAATTCAGATTCCAAAGCCTCTCTAGCTTGTTATTCACCCAAAGCACTGCACTGATCTTGCAATTTCCTCACTAGAAATTAGGAAGCTGTTCATTTTGAGTGCTTGTAGGTCCTACAGAAGATGTGGGCCAACCACCTAGCAGCTCCACTTCCCCTCCAGAAGGTATGACTTTGAAAATGTACTCTTAAAAAAAAAAACAAAGAAAATGTACTCTTAGTTATAGGAGAAGCTGAGCACATTTATAAGAATACCCCTGCCTGGCTTCTCCTTTCTCATAGATACATCATGCTACAGAGTTCATGGTAGGCATAGAGAGGCCTCTGTTCAAACCCTCTATAGCCAGCTGCTGCCCAGTTTCCATAAGGGCAGTAATTCTCCTCAACTTGAATATTCACTAATCTCCCACAGAGTGGAGAACACCAAATTAGGGAGCGGATGAAAAATCTATGGGAGGACTATGGCCCCTAACACCCACAAAGTGCTTCCAAGCTAATTCAGGCAAGGATGTTACTGGTTGAACTATAAGGCTGAGAGGAAATATGTAGATTGGACAGTGTTGTGAATACACTGAAGAAAAAGTAAATACAAAGCTCCAATGTCTGCTTGCAGTTCCCAAGTACTTTTATTCAGTGACCTTGCTGTCCTGCATCATCCATTCTCAACAAGTGACCTAGCATTGCTAATATGTAATGATCAAGATCAAGGCTTTTGACCTTGGGGATTGATTGGACTGTTTCTGATTGATGGGAGCTTCTCCCCCTACTATTTGGTACCTAACAAGTATTCTCAGGCTTATAAGTGTTCTTTTTTTTTTTTTTGGCTAGGCAATTGGGGTTAAGTGACTTGCCCAGGGTCACATAGCTAGTAAGTGTTAAGTGTCTGAGGCTGGATTTGAACTCAGGTCCTCCTGACTCCAGGGCTGGTGCTCTATCCACTGTGCCACCTAGCTGCCCCTCTACATGTATTCTTTATTGCATAATAACAATTTTCAAAATTCTAGGTAAATCAGAAGTATTTTCCAAATTTGGTCCATACAAATATTAAAAATTTTGAGGTGCCTGTTTTTCTTTTTGTTTTTCTTTTTTTTTTTTTTGGCAGGGCAATGGGGGTTAAGTGACTTGCCCAGGGTCACAGGGCTAGTAAGTGTCAAGTGTCTGAGGCTGGATTTGAATTCAGGTACTCCTGAATCCAGGGCCAGCACTTTAACCACTGCGCCATCTAGCTGTCCCACCTGTTTTTCTTAATACCTTCTTTGAGTTGTTTTGGATTTTTAGATACAACTGAAGAGAAACATCTTTTTAAAAAATGTCTTTCGGTGCAGCTAGGTGGTACAGTGGATAGAACACCGGCCCTGGAGTCAGGAGTACCTGAGTTCAAATCCGGCCTCAGACACTTAACACTTGCTAGCTGTGTGACTCTGGGCAAGTCACTTAACCCCAATTGCCTCTAAAAAAAAAAAAAAGAAAAAAATGTCTTTCATGGCAGAATAAGTATGTAATATAGAAGGAACAGACTACTTGTATTTCAGGGCCCAGTGAGAAGCAGAAATAGCTAATTTATGTACTAGCATTTAGGTAATACTTTAAGGTTTGCAAAGCATTTTACACAGGTCATCTCATTTGATCTTCATTTTGTTCAGTACTTGCTATTATTATCTCCATTTAACAGTTGAGAGAACCAAGTCTGAGAGATAAATGACTTGCCCATAGTCACACAACTAGTAAATGTCTTAGGCAAGATTTGAACTCAGGTCTTCCAGGACTTCCTAGGTCAACTCAAATCCAGTACTCTACCCACTGCACCACCTAGGTGTCTCAAAGATGACAATGCATGAAAAGAAGCCTCCTGCACACACCCCTTCAGGGTCTCAACTGAGGACCCCGAGTCACCCTGAATTCACCTCTCATTTATCACCTTGCCATATCCAATCAGTTGCCAAAGTCTTGTCAATTTTATTTTTCAATATCTCTTTCATCATCCTTTCCTTTGGCAGCAACTACCTTAATTCAGGTCACATACAGTAATGATATTTTGCCTAGATTATTGTGATAGCTTCCTAATTGGTTTCCTTGCCTCATATCTCTCTCTTCTTATGATGACTGGCTTACATTTTACATAGTCTGGGATGCTTTCCCTTTAAGGAGGCCAGGAAGCTGTCCTCGGGGTTTGATTGATCTGGCCTACTAGAAACATAAAAAGACCAGCCTCTGCCGAGTTGGTCAGGCAGAGGTCAGGCAGAATTCCCACTGATCTGGGGTTGCTGCTCTGGCAAATTTGGAGGTGGAAGCAAGCAGCATCTATTTTTAGTAATTATATCCTTTTAATCTTTTATTAAAATCAAAGTTGTTTTTATTGCACTTGACAGTGCACAAGTGTTTCATTGCATTTCATCTCGTCTTAATCACATAGTGCCCTAAGTTAGAATATTAGACAGTGGTTGGCAGGTTTGGATGGCAGTGACTTTGTGGCTCCAGTTGTTGAAGTAAGGTCAGGGAAATGTGGACAAAGAGCAACACATGGGTTTACAGCAGAGAGACCTCTTAGTGGGAAAGGGAGGTAAGTGATTCCCCCCAGTCCCTTGGGCCAACAAGTAGGGTCCTTGTTAGATGTGTATGGGATTGAAAAAGACAAAACCAGCCTCAGTGGTCCTTTACACACTGATTATAGGTGAGATCTGTCCTATGATTACTGACTGTAACTACAATCTAAATTACCTGTTTGCAATGCTGCCTCCTAGACAACAATCCTTTCTAAAAAATCAAGCAATTAATCAATAAACATTATTAAGTACCTACTATCTACCAAGCACCATGCAACATGCAACATGCTAGAGATATAAAAACAAAAGCAAAAAAATCCCTGTCCCTAAAGACTTTATGTTCTATCCAGAGAGATAAACATGTATATATATTAGATAGATAGAAGAGATACAAGGTAATTTTTTTAGGGGAAAGTCACAAGCAGGATGTATGTGTGGTGGTGGTGGTGGTGGTGGGATATCAAGAAAGGCCTCAAAAAAGATGTCATTTATCTGAGACATGATGAAGACTATGGATTCTATGAGGCAGTGGGCAGGAAGGAGTCTACTGCAGGAATCTGGGACAGCCAGGATACAGGCACAGGGATGAGGGATGGAGTATGGTATATGAAAACCATTATGAAGGGAATAATAACATATAATAGAGAGCTAGAAAGGTAAATTGGGGTCAGTTTGTGAAGGATTTCAAATGCCAACACAGAGGAGTTTATATCTGTTCCTATAGGCAATAGTGAGCTATTGCAAAGAGAGAGATGGCCAGAACTACCCTTAAGGAAAATCACTTTGTCAAGTGTGTGAAGGATGGATTGGGGGACAGATGCAAGGCACGGAGACCAATTAACATGCTATTGAAATAGTCTAGGAAGCCTGAACTAGCATGGTGACTTTGTAAGAAGGGGAGTGATTTGAGAGAGGCTGTGGTGGTAGAAAAGACAAGTTTTGGCAGTTGGTTGGCTATTGTTGGGGATTTCTTGGTTCAGTTTCTATATTGGGATAGAATGAAGCGCTCATAAGTCATTGAAGGTTTAATAAAAGAGGTTTACTTTGCCCTAAAACAGCTAGAATAGGCAGCAAGAATATACAGTAGCATTGCATCTCCAGTTGGAGCTAGGGCTGGTCAGTAGGTCAACAGGATATGGCTGCCTGCATGGTCTTAGATACCTACTAATTTGGAGAGGCGCAGACTCCTTGTAACTAGGACTCTTTATGCCCCAGGTGACCAAGAAGGTGGGTCAGGGCCAATCGGGGTCCAGGGACAGCATTGTCCTATCATAACTATAGTGAGTGAAAATGAGGACTCCATTGAGGATGCAAGTCTGGCTCACTGGAAGGCTGGGGATACACATAGAATGATAGGGAACTTCAAGAGAGGGTAGATTTTAGGGAAATGACAAGGGATTCTGTTTTGGATATTTTGAGTTTGAGATGTCTATATAACATCCAGTTTGAAATGTCCTCTTAGGCAGCTAATGATGCAAGACTAGAACTCAGGAGAGGACAGGATATGTAGATCTGAGAGACATTTGCATAGACATCATTAAACTCACAGAAGTGGAAAGGTCACCAAAGTAGCACTCCCGCTTCTATCTTCTCCCCCTCACCTCTCCTTTGCAGCTTTATTTTGTGTGTCTTCCCCGTTAGATTGTACGAAGGGGGGACTTGGCTTTGTTTATAGGCATTAGGGAAGGAGCAAGTCAGTAGGGAGAGACTGAAGAGAATTGTGAAAGTGATCTATTAGGGGGCAGCTAGGTGGTACAGTGGATAAAGCACCAGCCCTGGATTTAGGAGGACCTGAGTTCAAATTTAACGCTTACTAGCTGTGTGACCCAGGGCAAGTCACTTAACCCTAATTGCCCCACCAAAAAAAAAAATGATTAGAGAAGGGACACAGTGGTTGGAGCGCTAGACCTAGTCAGGAAGAACTGAATTAAAATCCTGCCTCAAACACTAATTAGCTGTGTGACCTTGGATAAGTCACTTAGTCTCTGTTTCAGTTCCTCCATCTGTAATAATATTATCTACCTCCCAGGGTTGTTGTGAAGATAGAAGGAGATAATATTTGTAAAATGTTTTGTGAACCTTAGAGCACTATATAAGTACTAGCAATGTGCATACTGATGCTGATGATGACAAAGACAACATCAGGAAATAGAATTAAGGATACACATGGAGAGGTTGTCCTTGGTGAATAAAAGGGTCCCCTTTTCATCAGAGTCTAGAATAAAAGGGGGAAAGAAATAGAGGGGGGGATGATATCAAAGTGTTGTGGGATATGAACAAAAAAAAGAGTGTTCTTTCTACTACACCATGATATTCTCAAAACATATCAGGAGAAGTAGTAATGAATTTCAGTGTTAGTAAGACCTCTATTGGATAACACAATAAATTTCTGGTGAATTTTGTTCTACTATAAAACTGTTCTCAGCTCTTCTGGGCTGACATTGGCTAACCCAAAGGCCTTACTTCAATCTTTAAAAGTCATCACTGATGCATACTTGAGGTGGCTGACAATGTCCTTGAAGGCCTACTCACATGTCTTATTGATGTGGGGTGGGTTTAATTGATCAGATTGATCACTATTTGACCCAAAGAATTATAAGACTCAGTGACTCAGTTTCCCAAGTTCTACTGCAGTACTGAGTGATCACAGGGAGAACGCCATGGAGGTGTCTCTCCAATAGGGAAAGAAAAGACAGTTATATTTATAGTATGGATAAATTGATTATCAGTCTCATTATAATAATCTCCACTTTAGGAAGGTATAGGGGAGGGTTTATCCTAATTTGGAGTTCCAGTAGGGGCTTAAGCCAATCCCCAGGTGTGTTTTTGGGGTTTACTTGTCATAAGGTGAATCTGGGGATAAATTTGGCCTTTTCTGAGCATGTTACCTCAACTTGCCAAGGTCAAAGTGTCCCTGTGTTTTTCATTCTTAGGCCTAGTTTCTGGGTACTAACATTTATCAGTTAGGATTTCTATAAC
The DNA here is from genome assembly GCF_019393635.1 of Dromiciops gliroides. NCBI lineage: Eukaryota > Metazoa > Chordata > Mammalia > Microbiotheria > Microbiotheriidae > Dromiciops > Dromiciops gliroides. Next base: position 133,201,575 of record NC_057864.1, read on the forward strand.
CTGTCTCTTTATGTTTTTGTTGTAGTTAAGGTCTCTATGACCTGCCTCTTTATGTTCTTCCTGTGGGTGGTGATTAATGGGGGTAATTAATAGGAGCCAGACCTCTAGGTACCAGTTAACAAGAACCTAGGTCCTGACTTTGATGAGGGCCCAAGTCTTAAATTAGCTATTAATCCCTTTCAGAACTGGGGTCTAAATCCCTCTTAAAGCTCAGCTCTAAATCAGAACTCATATCTTAGGTTTGTCTGTCCTTCTTTACCTCCTACATCATTATCTCAGTGACCTCCAAATGATGTCAGTGGGATCACGCCCAATTTTGATTTTTTTTACTTTTCTGCTTCCAATTCTTCTCAGCCACACATCCCTATAAGTGAGATCTTTGAGAGCCTTAGTAATGATGGTATTTTTTTTTCCCTCACAAATTTCCGAATGCAGCCATCATCACCTAGAAAAAATCTTTAGCCCTTAAAAATTCTTCAGAAATGGTTGGGCAAAGATGCGTGTTTCTTTCTTTACATACAAAAATCAATCTTAAAAAAAAAAAAGAATTAGAGTTAGGTTTTAGAACTAGATTAAGGGTCAGGGTCAGTACTCATTCCTAACTGAGACATTATATGAATCCTATATTTGACAAAGATTCTTCAGACTTGGCACTTGTCTAATGACAGTTTCTGGCCAGTGATGTCTAGTTGACCTAACATTTTCAGGAGGCTTTCTCCATGTCCTTCTCATATCTTTCCAAATAGGATGAAATCATCGAGATATACCAATCTCACATAGTAATTCATGTCATCAACCACCTTCTTCATGAGGCTTTGGAAACTGCCTGAGGGCCTCAGAAATGCCTTGAGGCATGTGCTCAAACTTGCAGGATCCCACTGCTGAGATAAAGGCCACCTTTTCCTTATCTTCCTCTAGGATGGGGATCTGAGAATACCCATAGAGCAAATCAACCTAAAAACTTTTGGGTGCCTAGCAGATAGTTCTGGGTATGGTATACTGGTCTTCTATTATTTGATATCTGATAATCCACTTTACATCAAAATCTCAAGGGGCAGGTAAGTGGTGTGGTGGATAGAGCATGGTCCCTGATGTTTAAATCCAATCTCAGACACTAGCTGTGTGACCCTGGACAAGTCACTTATCCCTGTTTGCCTTGGTTTTCTCATCTGTAAAATGAGCTGGAGAAGGAAACGGTAAACTGCTTCAGTACCTTTGCCAAAAAAAATCCTAAATGAGGTCACGAAGAGAGCCACACTATTGAACAACAACAATCAATAGACACACTAAGGTAAAGGGATATAGCTTAGAGGCTTCTGTGTTGATGACACTGAGTATCAATTCCTTTAGGTAGAGGGCAATTTTCTTAGAACACTCTGGAAAACAGATTCTCAGAAAATTCCCCTCGGTGAGATAAAAGACCTTAGGAATCACCTGGAGGAATGAATACTTCCTGAATTGCACTAATTTCTGCAGGAATTGTGCTCTTTGAGCACACCCTATAAGCACACAAGCTAGGAGAACATAGTTACTCTTAGGCCTGAATTTTTTCATTGGACAATCCTTCCATTCCTCAGGCACTAGAGAATCACCAAAGCTGCATTTCTTTTATCTACCCTTTGCTACCACTGGCCTCTATCTTCTCTTAGCTTCCACACAGAAGACATGGATAGGCAGGATCTCTTGGTCTTGAGTTTGATTTGTTGCCTGCAATATTCTTCCAGGACCTTGAATAGGATAGAGCAAGGCTTCTTAAACTTTTTCCACTTATGACCCCTTTCCACCTGAGAAATTTTTATGTAACCCTGGGTATATGGGCATATAAAATAGGTATACAGAACCTTTTACTGTTTTGTTTTGTTTTGTTTTTATGGGGCAATGAGGGTTAAGTGACTTGCCCAGGGTCACATGGCTAGTAAGTGTGCCAATTGTCTGGGGCTGGATTTGAACTTAGGTCCTCCTGAATCCAGGGCTGGTGCTTTATCCACTGTGCCACCTAGCTGCCCCCCTTTTAATGTTGCCAAATTTTTCACAACCCCCACATTCGGTTATGCAACTCCATATGGGGTTGTGATCCACAGTTTAAGAAGCTAAGGGCTAGAGTTCATCTCAATTAATGGTGACATTCCAGAAAAGTTTACCAGGCCCCGATATACCATAGCTATATTATCTTCCTTGCTGATACACCTATGACTTCTTAAAAATGAGTAGTTTTGGGGGCAGCTAGGTGTTGCAGTGGATAGAGCACTGGCCCTGGATTCAAGAGGACCTGAGTTCAAATCCCGCCTCAGACCCTTGACACTTACTAGCTGTGTGACCCTGGGCAAGTCACTTAACCCCAGTTGCCTCACCAAAAAAAAAAAAACGAGTAGTTCTAGGGGGCAGCTAGGTGGTGCAGTGGATAAAACACTGGCCTTGGATTCAGAAGGACCTGAGTTCAAATTTGACCTCAGACACTTAATACTTACTAGCTGTGTGACTTTGGGCAAGTCACTTAACCCTCATTGCCCAGCAAAAAAAAAAAAAAAAGAGTAGTCCTCAATCAGTCAAAAAAGCCATCAACCGATCCAATCTTTATTAAACGCCTATTTTGTCAGATGCTCTGCTAAGTTTTAGGGATAAAAATATAAATAAAAACAAAGACAGTCCCTGCCCTTAAGGAACTTACAAAGGAAGGAAGGAAAATAACCCAAAATGAAGCTAAAAGGGGGAGGGGAGATCAGGTACCCAGTGGGGGGGGGCATAACCGAGAGGTCTTTAAAAACATTTTTTTTCAATTACATGTAAAAACAATTAACATTAAAAAAAATTGGGGTTCCAAATTCTTTCCCTCCTTTCATCATCTCCCCCCTCCTTGAGAAGGCAAGATGTACAACATGCACAGTCATACAAAACATATTTCCATATTAGCCATATTGCAAAAGAAAACAGACCCCCCCCCAAAAAAAAAACCCAAGAAAAATAAAGTTAAAAGAGTATGCTTTGATCTGCATTCAGATTCCATCAGTTCTTTCTCTGGAAGTAGATAGCATTTTTCACATGATGGAGAATTCTAAAGAAATCTAAATAAAAGCAATGTGGCTAATGGGAAGTGGGGGAAAAAAACAAACAAATTGCTGAGCCTCCTCTTTAAATAGAGGCTCTAGAGCCCATAGCCCTGCCCTCCAAACAATAAGTCCAATCAGAGGGATTGATGAGATGTGAGAACCAGGAAGATTCAAATCTTGCAGCATAATGAGATTTCCCAATAATGAGTATCCTGGGGAAGGAAGGCTTTGCCGGAGATCCAAAGGCAGTGTAGCTGGTGGGAAAACAAGCCCTCGGGTATGCTGTATATATAAGCTTCAAGTTATTCTTCATAAAATCATTAGAATACAACTGTCACTTGGGATCCACAATGCAACCCAGAAGGATTAGCTCCATCTTCAATTCCCATGTCATTGCTAATATGGTTTTCTAGGGGTTCAGGGGGAAAGGATGCAGGAATGTCTGGTGGGGAAAATGTTAAATTCTTTAGGGCCGGAGCTAGCCCCCAGCTCTAGCTCTAGGCCTCATTTGCGGCACAAGATCAGTGATCATAGGCTTCTGGGAAGAAAAAAAAATCCCATATTATTCTTGAGTGCACCCAGAAAGCACAGGCACATCCTGTCCATAGTTCTAACAAAACATAGTTCAACCTCTTCACCTGTGAGCTCTGTTGGAGCCGGTGCTGTCGTGGATGGCCTTGGCTTCTCGTCCCTGGCTCTGCATACTGTTCCATCTTCTAGCAGGCTTGTCCCAGTTCTTTCAATGGAATCTCATTGTTCTGAGTTTGCTTCTCTTTTCATCTCTGTGCTCTAGACCCGAGGAGATGTCCCAGAGCAGGGTGGAGCCAATTTTGTTTGTCTCCAGCTTCTCTTTCTGTCCACTCTGCCTCTATTTCAGTATATTAACTCCAAGTAACCGAGATTCTGTCCCTTTTCCCTGCTTATTGGTATGTGTACCCCCAAAGGATTTGCTGTGTACCAATCCCCTGGACACTTGGGATAGCATTTAGCACAGTGCCTGGCACATAGTAGGTGCTTAACAAGTGTTTAATTGCTTGATTGTTCTTCCATTGCACAAACACAGGCAGGCTCTTTTGAATGCTCCTCTCTGAAGTCAGAGGCCTTCTAACCTTCAGGTTGACAGACATTGAGGAACTGTATATAGGTTTCCTGTGCATGTTTCAACTGTCCATCTAGTTTCCGCAAGTACAAAAATAATAACTAGCATTTAGATAGTGCTTTAAGGTTTACAAAGCATCTTATGCATACTATCTCATTTGAATCTCAAAACCACCCTGGGGAGAAGGTGCTGTTATTATCTCCATTGCACACATAAAGCAACTGAGGCAGACAGAGAGACAAGTTGACTTACCTAGGGTCACACAGCTAATAAGTGTCTGAAGATGAATTTGATTTTGTTTTGTTTTTGTTTTTCTTTTGATAGGGCAAGGAGGGTTAAGTGACTTGCCCAGGGTCACACAGCTAGTAAGTGTCAAGTGTCTGAGGCCAGACTTGAACCCAGGTACTCCTGAATCCAGGGCCGGTACTCTATCCACTGTGCCACCTAGCTGCCTCCCTGAGGATGAATTTGAACTCAGTTCCTCCTGATGCTAAGTCCAGCACTCTATCTCCTGTGCTACTTAGCTGCCTATAGCAGCTGTGATCCTGGGATGCTCCATGCTAAGGGAGCTTTGTTGTTGCTAACTTGTTTTTTCAGTTATGTCCAACTCTTCATGACCCCATTTAGGGTTTTCTTGGCAGAGATACTGAAGTGGTTTGACATTTCTTTCTCCAGCTCATTTTACAGAAGAGGAAACTGAGGCCAACAGGGTTAAGTGACTTGCCCAGGGGTCACACATTTCCTAAGTCTCTGAGGCCAGATTTGAACTCTGCAAGATGAGTCTTCCTAACCCAAACCCAAGACTCTGTCTCCTTCACTACCTAGCTGCCCATTCTCAGGGAGCACATGAACTCAAAAGCAGTTCCCTCAAGCCTGTCCATTCAATCTACATTTTTTCAGTTATCTGTTCTTGTATCCCTTCTTGTATTAAGTCCTAGGCACCTAGGTGGTACAGTGGATAGACCTGTGCTCCTAGAGTTGGAGAGGCCTGAGTTCAAATTTGGTCTCAGACAAGTAATAGCTGTGTGCTCCTGGACAAGTCATTTAACCATCAGCTGCCTCAGTTTTCCCTTCTGTAAACAAAGAATAATAATAACACCTACCTCCCAGAGACATTGTGAGGATCAAATGAGATAATTGTAAAGTGCTTAGCATAGTGCCTGGCACATATGTAAATGATAGGTGCTTCTTCTTCTTCTTCTTCTTCTTCTTCTTCTTATTATTATTATTATTATTATTATTATGGCTTCATGGGTTCCTCATTTGGTGGACAAGGATAGCCATTTCCTTGTTCTTCACCCCAACCCCTCCAACGACTTGAGATTTCCATATAGAATCTTTTATAATTTTGTTGTCGGGCTAATCCTCTGTCCTCCATGATTGATCATGGTCACTAAATCATTGATTACTGAGGAAGCTGTGGACCACCCTCAGTGATGTATAGGAGAGTGTCCCCTTTGCATCCAAAACTACCAAAACTGGTGTCTTAAGCAGCCTCTGATCTCAGGTTCCATTTTCCCTCTCTTATTAGCTCCTGGTCATCAGGACAGGCTTAATAACTAATTTCCAAACAGTCTCATTAGCATTCATCTCTTTGGGGATTCTGGAATAGACCACTGTATATTATGTATCCTTATGTATATATGTATAAACTATATACTTGACAGAAACTCCTAACATCCTTTCTCTACTCTTATCAACTTCCTTCTCTTTTTTCAATTCTTCCTTCTTCCACAGAACCCAGAATTGGATGTGGAATAAAGCCTAAAGAAGTTATTTGTTAGCTTTTGTAAAAATTAGTTAAATAAATAAATGACTGACACTAAGGAGAGTTAATTTTACTGTGTTGATCTGTTTGTATCTTTTTTAAAAAAAATTCTACTCGAGCTAAAAATGATGCCCCTAGAATAGAATCTGTGTCTCTAAAACCTTCAGGGCAGGATGACTAATTTTTATTTCCTTGTATGGATCTCACAGTGTTCTGGAGCCTCACTGTGACACAAAAATCATTTTACATAAATCCTAAATGAATCTATCAGGCTGGCAAAAAAGGTAGCACCTGCAAAAATGTTTCCCTCTATCTAGGAAGATCATAAAAATAAAATCATTATTTATTGTTGGCTCCCTACAAATTATAGCTGACCCCAGGAAAAAATATACCAACTAGTTGTGATTAAGAGCACAAGTAAAGGTTAACACAGGGATTTCTCATATGTAGAAGACATTTTTTGCTTGAAACAATTATTATTACAACATTAAACTCCTATTTAATGCTGCTCCTATTGGGTCTTAGAATGTCTTGATGCTCCTCCTGTTTCCATTATCTATCTACAGAAAGATTGGTGAGACATTATGTTAGTTTAAAACCTTACACTTAGGTGGAATACAGAGGATCATTGAGTCATGGATTTAGGGCTGGAAGGGAAACCTGAGAGGCCATTTTACAGATGAAGAATTACCCAAGGTCAAAAGAGTAGCAAATGGTAGCACCATGATTGGAGCAGAAAATTTTCTGACCCCAAATCAGGTGCTTTTTCCACTTTTGACACGAAAAAAGCCCCCTATAGTTCCCAGATATATCCATCCCCACCCCTTCCATAAAGCTGGCAAACTAACCGAAATGTCACCATTAGACATTTTTTTGTGTGTTAACGCTTTGTTGCCATGTGGGCATCTTCCAAGGAGGAAGAGCAATTTTTTTTAAATCATAAAAGTATTTTATAATTTTCAAGTTATATGTAGAGAGTTTTCAACATTTGTTTTTGTAAGATGTCTAGTTCCAAATTTTTCTCCCACCCTCCCTTCCCTCCCCCATCCCCAAGACAGCAAGCAATCTGATATAGGTTACATATGTACAATCACATTAAACATATTTCTGCATTAGTCATGTTGTGAAAAAAGAAGAGTCAGAACAAAAGGGGAAAACCTCCAAAAAGTAAAAACAAAAACAACAAAAAAATAGAAACAGTATGGTTAAATCTGCATTTAGATTCCACAGTTTGTTTTTTTTTTTCTGGATTTGGAGAGTATTTTCCATCATGAGTCCTTTGGAACTATCTTGGACCATTGTATTGCTGAAAAGAGTTAAGTCTATCACAGTTGATCATCACACAGTGTTGTTGATACTGTGTACAGTGTTCTCTTGGTTTTGCTCATCTCACTCAGCATCAGAGTGCATGGAAGTTGGAAGAGGATTTTTAAATCAAACATTCACACCTTACCAACAATTAGCTTATTAAGTCAATTTCTTCATGCTAGCTGGCTAAGAAAAGCCATAGTGAAGAAGTGGAAATGCTGTAGGAGGGAGAAGATGGATGGATAATTTTCCAGCATGGACTCTGAGAGGAGTGCGGGAGGAGTAGAAGCATTTCCTCTTTCCCAAAAAGGAGACTGCATTGCGTAAATGTAGGTTCTTGAGTATTTTAGGGTTTTTTAAGAAGCCTTTAGCGATTTCCTCAGGCAAGATGGGAGTTGTCCTCAAAATGCAAATATGTGCCGTGATGATATCTTTTAAGAGGATTAGTATGACCAGGCTCTGTAGAGAGGACTCTCTGGCTGAGTCAAATGAGTGGATAATGGCCAGTGATGGAAAAGCCAAAGGGTGCGGGTTGAGGGGGGAAAAAATCCTTTCCTCTCAAGAGCCTATATCAAAAACGGAGGAAAGAAAAAAGGATTTCTTAGGACAAGTTGGAGCAGGGTTCTTGTTTTTTTCACCTTTTTTGTATCTTTGGCTGAAATGATAAATAATACTATTTCAATAACATATCCAAAAGATCATACACTTACCAGTTTTGATTTATACTACTAAAAGGATTGGTTCAATATTAGGGAAAATGATACAAATAATAGACAATGTCAACAACAAATTACATAATAGATGCAGAAAAAGCTTATGACAAAATACATTTATTTCTGTTATAAAAATACTATAAAAATAATAGGAATGAATGGACTTTCCCCTTATATGGCAAGTGATAATTCTCTAAATAGCCAGCATTATATATATAAAGGGGATCAATTAGAGACCTTTCCAATAAGATCAGAGATAAAGCAAGAAAGTCTATTATCACCATTATCAACTGATATAGTTCTAGAAATGCTAGCTGTAGCAATAGAATTACCCAAGAGAAAGAAATTGAGGAAATAAACATAGGCAAAGAAAAAACATCAACAGATATGATCATCTATTTAAAGATTCCTAGGGAGGAAATTAAAAAGTTAATTAAAACAATCATTTCAGTAAAGTAATAGGATATAAATTAATTTCACACAAATAATCGGCCTTTCTATATATTACAAAGAAAATCCATTAGGAAGAAAGAGAAAGTCTATTTCAAGGAACTATAGAATATATAAAATATTTGTGAATCTACCTACCAAGACACATACAACAGCTTTGCATACAACTACAAAATACATTTTATAGAAATACAGACCTGAGTAATTAGACATTAATTACTCATAGTTGGGCTATGTTAATATGATATAAATACCAATATTTCCTAAGTAAATTTACTTATCCAGTGCCATGCCATTCGAACTACCAAAGGATTCCATTATAGAGCAAGAAAAAAAATAACAAAATTTATTTGGAGAAGAAACAAAAGGTCAGGAATCTCAATGGGAATAATTTTTAACATTTTGTTTATTTTTAAAAGCATTTTCATCTCTCTCTCTCACTGTCCTACTCTCAATCCAACAATTAAAAACAAAACCCTCATAATAAATATGCATAATCCAGCAAAACAAAATCCCACATTGGCCACATCCAAAAATATGTCTGATATCTCATTTTAAGTTCATCACCTCTCTGGCAGGACATATGTAGCATAATTAATCTCCAGTCCTCTGAACTTGTATTTAGCTACATTAATCAGAGTTCTAAAGTCTTTCAAAGTTGCATTTCTCTGTAATGTTGTCATTACATAAATTGTTCTCCAAGTTCTGTTCACTTCCCTCTGCTTTAATTCTGAAACTATTTCATCATTTCTTATAATACAATAATATTCCATTACATTCACATACCACAATTTGTTTATCCATTCTCCTACAGGAGGGTACCTCCTCAATTTCCAGTTTTAGTCTATTATAGAAAGAACTCCTATGACTAGTTTTGTACATATAGATCTTTTTTCTCTATTTTTGATATCTTTGGGGTAAAGGCCTAGTAGTAGTATTTTTTGGGTCAAACAATATGCAGAGTTTTGGGGCATAGTCCCAAATTGCTTTCCAGAATGACCGAACCAATTAATAGATCTACAGGAGTGCATAAATGCGCCTGTTTTCCCTGTTTCTCTAACGTTTGTCAATTTCTTCTTTTGTCATCTTTGCCAATTTGATGTCAATTTGAACCTCAGAGTTGCTTTAATTTCTGTTTCTCTAATTGTTAGTAATTTGGAGCATCTAATAATTATATTTTTTATTGGTGAGGCAATTGGGGTTAAGTGACTTGCCCAAGGTCACACAGCTAAGCTAGTAAGTGTCAAGTGTCTGAGGCTAAATTTGAACTCAGGTACTCCTGACTCCAGGGCCGGTGCTCTATCCACTGCACCACCTAGCAACCCAGCATCTAACAATTATTGATAGCTTGAGTTTCTTCCTTTGAAAATTGCCTGCTCATATGCTTTGATCATTTATCTTTTGGGGAATGGCTCTTAGTGTTACAAAGTTAAATTAGTTCCTTCCATATCTTGGACATATCTATCATAAAAACTTAATACTGCAAAAATTTTTTCAAGGGAAATAAATTTTTAAAACGGGAAGAAAGGGGAACTATATCATAGTGGATGATATAGAGTCGATCAGTGCAGCAAATTAGGTATCCAAGATGCAGAAGCAAACAAAGCCAAAAGAATACTGTTTAATAAACCTCTTGGTTTATTAGGAGGAAAACTGTTAAGTGGGAAGAAAATCCTTGAAGTTTCTCTGCTATAAGTGATATGCATGAAAGGAAATGTAACTATTGGGTCAGATTCACTATTTGACAAAAAATACTGGGAAAAATGGAAAGCAATTTGGCTGAAATTATGTTTATATCACATTTACACCATGTACCAAGATAACTTCCAAGTGGATACATGGCTTAGATATAAATGATAACATTATAAATGAATGCGAGAGGGACAACTAGGTGGCGCAGTGAATAGAGCGTGGGCCCTGGAGTCAGGAGTACCTGAGTTCAAATCCGACCTCAGACACTTAACACTTACTAGCTGTGTGACCCTGGGCAAGTCACTTAACCCCAATTGCCTCACTAAAAAAAAAGAATAAATGAATGAGAGAATCAAAGAAGAAAATACCTGTTGCTTCTAAGAATGTGGGGAAAGTTCATAAGTAAACATGGGATAGATCCCAGAAGATAAAATGGACAATTCAGATTACATAAAGCGGAAAAAGTTTTTGCATAAACAAAATTAGGAGGAAAACTGTTAAGTGGGAAGAAAATCCTTGAAGTTTCTCTGCTATAAGTGATATGCATGAAAGGAAATAATTAAAATATGAAGGAATAAGAGCCATTCCCTAATAAATAAATGGGTAAAGGATGTAATCCGTATTTTCTCAAAGGAAGAAATCCAAGCTATCAACAAATATCTATTTTTTAAATACTACAAATCATTAATAGAGAAACAAAAATTTAAACAATGTTAAGGTTCTACCTCATACCCATCAGATTGTCAAAAATGACAAAAAAGGAAAATGACATTTGTTGGAGGGGGCATGAGGAAACAGTTGTACTAATATACTGTTGCTGGAGCTATGAATTTGTCCATCCATTCCAGAAAGCAATATGGATTACATCCATAAAAATCAGTTAATCATGCATAATCACTATTAGGCCAATGTCTTTCATAAAGATCAAAGAAGGAAAAGGACCCATATGTACAAATAATATGTATAGCAGCTCTTTTTATAGTGGTAACTAAAAGGGTGCCCGTGAATTGAGGAGTCTGAACAAAATATGGCACGTTAATGTAATGGAATATTATATTGTGTTGGAAGACAAAAGGTTAATTTGAGAGAAACCTGGAAAGACAGATACAGAGTGAAGTAAGCTGAATTTGGAGAACAATTTATACAATAAACTCAACATTAAAGAAAAACAACTCAGAAATACTTGAGGACTATGATAAATGTATTGACTACAAGAATTCCAGTAGATCGGTGATGGAACATGCTGCCTATCTTCTGACAGAAGGAGCAAGCTAGTGCAGTGGCTAGCATCCAAGTTCAAATTCAGTCTCAGATGCATACTTGCTGTATGACCTTAGGAAAGTCTTTAAAATACATGCCCCAGTTTCCTTAACTGTAAAATAGGGATAATAATAGTACCCACCTCCCAGGGTTGTTGTCAGAATCAAATAAGATAATATTTGTAGTAGGCAGCTAGATGGTGCAGGAGAGAAAGCACCTGGCCTGGATTCAGGAGGATCTGAGTTCAAATCCAACCTCTGACACTTGACACTTACTAGCTGTGTGACCTTGGGCAAGTCACTTAACACTCACTGCCCCTCCCCCCCAAAAAAAACCCCAAGATAATATTTGTAAAGTGCTGAGCACAGTGCCTGGAACACAGTAGGCACTTAAAAATGATTGTTCCCTTCCTTTTTACACATGGTCAATGTGGGGGTTTACTTTGCTTGGATATGCCTATTTGATGCAAGGGTTTTATTTTTCTTCCTTTCAAATTTTTTTTGTGGGGGGAGGAAGAAGGAGTAGGAGTGGGAAGAGAAAAACTAGAAAGAAAATGATTGGGGAGAGAAAGAGAAGAAATGTAAGAAAAAAGGGTCATGGAAGCATTCTTAAAAAATGAACAGAAGAGAAGGAAGGTTGTTGGGAGACAAGGAAGCAGGATAGTTTTGAAAATAGCTTGTTGAATTGGTTATATATTTGGAGGGAGAAGCAAGCTCTGAGTGGTGTAAATTCATGGCTATATATGCAATCTTTTTTTTTTCTGTTCTGCTTTACGTATGAAAATGTTCATCTGATTTAGTGTTTATAAAATGCGGAATAAAAAAAAATTAAAGAGTAATTTATTTAAGTGGGAATCTACCAAGTAGCTTTTTTCTGAAGAGTGGGTGGGGTAGGGTGTGGGACATAGATGACTTCTCCACCAGCAGCTTTAGTGTCCTGGGATGGTATTTACCTCTCTACACCCTCATCTACCCAACTGAGGGGTTTCTTTCAACCCCCTCCTCCCCCATGCAGTTTGTGGTGCTTGACCCAGGTGTAAGTAGACTTGATTGGCAATCCTATTTCAGAAAGGAGAATGTCAGTGAACAAGCATTTATTTATTATATATGTCAAGCCCTGTGTTTAGGGTTAGGGTTACAAAGAAAGACAAAAACATGGTCCCTGCCCTCTAGGAGATTATGAGGAGGAAGCCACATGCAAACAAATGTGCATACAAGACATATACAATATAAATTGGAGGTGATCTCAAAGGGAAGGTGCTAGCAGTGGGGGAAGACTGAGAAAGGCCTCTTGCAGTAGGTGGGATTTAAGTTGAGTCTTGAGGGGACAACTAGGTGGCACAGTGGATAAAGCACCAACCCTAGACACTTGACACTTACTGGCTGTGTGACCCTGGACAAGTCACTTAACTCTTATTGCCCTGAAAAAAAAAAAGAGTTGAGTCTTGAAGAAAAATAGGGGGCAGAGGTGAGGAGAGAGAGTTCTAGGAACACGAGAATGGCCTGTGAAAAGGCCCAGAAAAATGAAGAACATGGTACAGCTGGGAGTTCCAACATCCAATTCTCTTCCATAAACATTAGATTATTCTGTTTCTAAAACATGATGCAATTGACTTTCCCTGTCCTCTTAATTTTTTTTTCATCTTTTAAGGTAAGACCAAAACCTAGGATGCTCTTCAACACCAAATCAGTGGTTAATGAGGTAACTCAACACCTTGGACAAGGATTTTTTTTTTCTTATAGTCTGAAGCCATGGTAATATGATGTTTCTGTCTTATTGCCACAATTTCTCTTTATACCTATTGGGGTCAACATGAACAAAAAGATGGTCTGGGAAGGAATGCTTTGGCGCTCTGGTTTCAAAGGGAAGGATCTATGTTCCTGTAAAGGAGATTTATTGAGAATGTTCTGCCTAGAGGGCAAATTATGGAATGAAATTTCAAGACAAGGGAGTTCTTTGATCCTCTCCAAAATGGTTCTGATCCTAGTGATCGAATTCTATGAATTCTATGAATAAATACAAGTTTGTAGAGCCCTATGGTTTAAGTGCCCCTAGAAACACCCTAAAAAATGTCTGGACTTCTTAGGAGTAGTAAGAGCTAGTAAGTGTTAAGTGTCTGAGGCCGGATTTGAACTCAGGTACTCCTGACTCCAGGGCCCATGCTCTATTCACTGCGCCACCTAGTTGTCCCTCTCACATTCATTTATAATGTTATCATTTATATCTAAGCCATTTGACTCATTGGGGAGGGGGAAGGGGAGGCAAAGGGAAGGAAAGGGGGAGGGCCTGTCTATGAATGGGGAGGCGAGCTGGTATGGAACAGGTGGAGGTGAACTAATTAATACAAGCCAGTACAATACAGGGACTGTGAAGAGAATGGTTGGAAGCCAAATTTGAAAGGGGATTCAGTGAGGAGCAACATAATGTCCCTACCCTAAGCCACACCAACCTGCCCTGCTCCATCCCCACCCACTCACTAAAAGCAGCTGTCGCTTGAGAAATGTTTGCAGAAGCTTATTACTCTGGTATGTTCCATTGGCATATTCCGCAAGCCTGCCTCCCACCTTCTGCAGAACCTTAGAAGGTGTTGCTTTTCTCTTCAGATCCAACCTCAATCTGGGAGGCAGGTTCATAGAGACCACATCACATTATCATGGGATTATTGAGACCACTTAGCACTTTACCGCTGTCCCTTCCTTCCAGTAACTAATATTTTCCTCAAATCTAGCTCCCCAAATTATGACTCCTTCAATCAAAGTGGAAAGCACACAGACTTTGGAGTCAGACAACTTGGGTTAAAATTAAGTCTTTGATGTTTAGTACCTCTGTGACCAGTGGACAAGACAATTAACCTCCTTAGTGCTAAGTTTCCTCACCTGAAAAATGAGAATTTTAGACCAAATGGCCTCCAGGGTCCTTTCCAACTCAAAATCTATGATTCTAATCCTGATATATGAGGTCATGATCTAAGTCTTTTATTTTATAATCTCTGTCCTAAACACCAATTTCTCCCTGTTCTACTCTCATTCCTCTTCAACGGGATATCTTTTTTTTTTTTTTTAGTGAGGCAGTTGGGGTTAAGTGACTTGTCCAGGGTCACACAGCTAGTAAGTGTTAAGTGTCTGAGGCCGGATTTGACTGCGCCACCTAGCTGCCCCCCATCTTTTTTTTAAATTAATAAAGTATTCATCTTTTTTTTAATTAATAAAGTATTTTTTTCCCATTACATGTAAAGATAGTTCTCAACTTTTGTTTATACAAGCTTTCCAATTTCAGATTTTTCTCCCTCCCTCTCCTCCCTTCCCCCTCCCCTAGACAGCAGGTAATCTGATATAGGTTTTTTATATATGTATATACACATAATAACATTAATCCTATTTCTGCATTAGTCATGTTATAAGAGAAAAATCAGAGCAATGATGAAAAACCTCAAAAGAGAAAAACAACAGTACCAAAAACAAAAGAAATAGTATGGTTCAATCAGCATCTATACTCCACAGTTCTTTTTTTTTTTTTCCTGGATTTGGAGATCCTCTTCTATCATGAGTTCCCTAGAACTCTCCTGTACCATTGCACTGGTGAGAAGAATATAGTCCATCACAGTAGATCAACACACAATGTTGATGATACTGTGTACAATGTTCTGGTTCTGCTCATCTCACTCATCATCAGCCCACACAAGACCCTCTAGGTTTCTCTGAACTCCCCCTGCTCATCCATTTCTTACAGCACAATAGTATTCCATTGTATTCAAATACCACAACTTGTCCAGCCATTCCCCAATTGATGGGCATCCCCTCAACTTCCTTTTTTTTTTTTTTTTTTTTGGCAGGGCAATGGGGGTTAAGTGACTTGCCCAGGGTCACACAGCTAGTAAGTGTCAAGTGTCTGAGGCTGGATTTGAACTCAGGTACTCCTGAATCCAGGGCCGGTGCTCTATCCCCTGTGCCACCTAGCTGCCCCTCACTGGTATCTTCTAATAGTGTCATTCATGAGCCCCCATTGTTGTGCTTTGCATAGATTTTCATTCTGTAGACTCAATTAGATTTTAGAAAGGGCATTTATAAAACAGATATAGCGGGGCAGCTAGGTGGCACAGTGGATAAAGCACCGTCCTGGATTCAGGAGGACCTGAGTTCAAATATGGCCTCAGACACTTGACACTTACTAGCTGTGTGACCTTGGGCAAATCACTTAATCCTCTTTGCCCCGCAAAAAACAAAAACAAAAACAAAAACAAAAAAACAGATATAGCAAGAACAGTTATTACAGAAACCAGTCTCCCAAGTCAGGGACACATTATCCCCTTGCACACAGAAATTCTCTGGGAAGAGTTAACCCAAATTTAGAGAGTTCATGAGACCAACAAATGGTAAACTCACAGCTCTTGGTCACTGGACTCCTTTTCTTCCTTCATGGAGTCATTGTGAAGTTACCTTGGGCTTAGCTGGCTACCAGGCTCCAGGGGTCCTTGCTTTTGTAGACTTTGCTCAGTGCGTCTCAGCTCTTGGCCTAGATTTTACTGTGAGCCACTGTTGCTAGGGGGACACTGCTATTGACACCTGTGTGAATTCTAGATCTCCTGACCTTTTGAAATTCACAAGGTTGTCACCTGGAAAGCAGATAAATTCTATTCTCCTCAGAGCAGTGAGCAATTCTCTCCCAGGAGACCTTTAGTAATCAATTCAAACCACCACTCTAAAGGCCTATTACTGGAATATAAAATTCCAAACTGGCTTGCTTGTGGTATGTGTAGACCCATAGGTATGTCTGACTCATTTAGCCAATCACAAGATATTTTCCTGTGTGCTATCCTGCTTTCATCCAATTACCCAGAGTCCCTATGATCCTTCCAAATTGATGTAAGGACTTACATTTAGTTTAGATGGGCCGATTCAATCCAATGGATGTCTGGGTCTTCTGAGATTATATTTAATTAGGAGTAGAAGGGCCTACTCTTAAATGATGTTCACTCTGGCCAGTACAAAGACTCAGATATTGGATATGGAGTCCTGTGTTTAGAACAGAGTGAAAGCCAGTTTGGCTGAATCACAGAATTCAGGAGGAAAGGAAATGTTCACTGAGGCTAGATAGACTGGGGCTAGGTTATATAGGGCTTTTAAAAGTTGTTTATTGTTTTTGAAAACACATTTGGGGTTTTCTTGGCAAAGATACTGGAGCGGTTTGCCACTTCCTTCTCCAGCTCATTTTACAGATAAGAAAACTGAGGCAAAGAGGATTTTAAGTGACTTGCCCAGGATCATACAACTAATATCTGAGACCATATTTGAATTTAGGAAGACAAGTCTTCCTGACTTCAGCCCGGAAACTCTTTCCACTGTGCCTCCTAGCTGCCCCTAAAAGCTAATTAAAGGAGTTTTATTTTATTCTAGAGGCAGTAGGAAGCCACTGGAGTTTTTTGAGAAGAGGAATCCCATGGACTGTGTTTAAGGATTAACACATCAAATTACTTGAACATTAAATTACATTGATAGCAGTCTGTAGAATGAGCTAGAGTGAGCCAACTGAGGCAAGGAGAATCGTTAGGAAGCTCTTGCAACAATCATGGTGAGAGGTGAGGAAGTTCTAAACTTAGGTGATCATTTTGTGAGTGGAAAGAAGGGGTCAGACGCTACAGATGTGATGACACAGACGGCAAAACTTGGCAAGTGACCACATATGTGGGGTGAGGAAGTTGAGGATAAAACCAAGGTTACAAACCCAGGAGACTCGAAGGATGGGAGCAAATATGAATAGGGAACATAAACATAAATAGGGAAATTTGGAAGAGAAGGTTTAGGGTAAAGTTCAGTTTGGGACATCCAGTTCGAAATGTCCAATAGGCAAAGGAAGAGAGTTGTTACCTTTTCATAATTTCCCCTTAACATTCCAAGAGTTTATCATGAAATGTAATCCTTAGAATCAAGGGAATAGGAAGGAGACAATGAGAGAGACCCTGTAGAAACTAAGGAAAACAAAATAGTATCCAAAAGAAAAGGGCAAAAAAAAGTCAGAAAAGATCACAAGGGCATCAAGAGCCAAACAAGGGCAAAGAACAAGAACGAAAAGGTCATGAGAACAAGCTGTGCAGCTCTATCTTCTATCCAGCTTTCTAGTATTTTCTCCTCTTTTCTCTTGATCCTGGCTTGCAAACTTCCCAGGTATATGTCTGCACTCATAGAGATTGTTATAGAAAGAAGGAAGGACTATGAAGTAACTTCTGGAAAAAAAGCAAGATCAAGGAAGGTCTTGGTTATTCTATTTATTTCACTTAGGGCCTGAGGTGGGAAAGATGTCCCCGTCGGTACCAGTTTTATTGAATTTCTTTGCCAACTGCCATTAAAAAAAAGAAAATTGGGGCAGCTAGGTGGTGAAGTGGTTAGAGCACCGGGCCTGGAGTCAGGAGTACCTGAGTTCAAATTCGGCCTCAGACACTCAACACTAGCTGTGTGACCCTGGGCAAGTCACTTAACCCCAACTGCCTCACTAAAAAAAAATTAAATTAAATTTAAAAAAAATTGTGTGTCCTTTCATATACCTTACCCTCTTCTTGTTGTAAGGGACAAGTATAATTCTGGTCAACATATAGGAATCAGGTCCCCAGTAGATCTGGAATATTGTCAGAGCTGGACTTGGAGTCAGCAAGACCTGAATTTGAATCCTGATTCAGAGACCTATTAGTTGTGTGTTACTGGGCATTTAATCTCTCAGCCTCAATTTACTCATTAGTAAAATTAGTATAAAATAAGCACTTACCTCACAGGGTTGTTGTGAGGATAAAATGAGATTAATATTTGTTAAGCATTTTGCAAACCTTAAAATACTATTAAAAGCACTAGCTATTTATATCATTGTAGGGAAGCTAGGTGTTGCAATGGATAGAGTGCTAGGCCTGGAGTCAGGAAAACTCATTTTTCTGAGTTCTAATCTGACCTCAGATACTTACTAGCTGTGTAGCCCTGGATAAATCACTTAACCCTGTTGGCTTCAGTTTCTTCATCTGTAAAATTACGTGGAGAAGGAAGAGCAACCATTTCAGTATCTTTGCCAAGAAAACCCCAAATGGGGTAGTAAAGAGTCAGACATGACTGAAAAATAACTGAACAACATTATCATTACACTTAAGTGACTATTATCTTCTTTTCCTGTGAGGTTGTGTTTTGAAGGAAGAACACTGTATCGATTAGAATTTCCCCAAAAAGTGTATCTCTATTAGGGCAGTTAGAAGGGAGTTTCCATAGACAGAGAGTATGTGGATATGTTTATTTTTTTGTGTGATGATATTTTTAAAAATTAAAGGGTGAGAAAGCAAATTTACTAGGAGAAAAGGGAAAAGAGAGGTTGAATGGGATAAATTACATGATATTTAGATGTGCAAGAGGGAAAGAAGGGAAGGGAGTAAGCATTGTGTGAATGTTTAATCAGATTTGGGTCACAGAGGAAACAAATACACATAGAAATCTATCTTACCCAAAAGGAAAGTAAGAGGGGAGGGGAACAAGAAAGGGGAGGATTAGTGGAAGGGAGGGCATATTGAAGGAAGAGATGGTTAGAAGCAAAACACTGAGGGCAGCTAGGTGGCACAGTGGATATAGCATGGGATTCAGGAGGACCTGAGTTCAAATCCAGCCTCAGACACTTGACTGTTACTAGCTTTGTGACCCTGGGCAAGTCACTTAACCCCAATTGTCTCACCAAAAAAACCAAAACAAAACAAAACAAAAAACAACTAAAAAACTAGGATCCTTATAGAACAAGAATGATAGCAAGCTTTAGAGACACATGTTAAGTATAAATTAAGTACTTTATTACCCAACAGGTATTAATCGCTCCTTACCATAACTTTAAAACCTACATAGAAAACTCAGCCTGAATCTTCTCTTAGGGTCAGAAGCCTTCTACAATTTATTTTCAGCTCCAGCTTTAGCTTCCAGGGTTCTCAGCAAGCTTTGTAACAAAGGGCCCTTGCTTCCCTCCAGCCTTTAACCAATTGTTTACAATTTTTCAAAGATCTGCACAAAGAGCTTCTCCTCCCAGCTTTTATCTGCTCTTCAGCCCTAAGGCTTCAGTAGGAAAAGGAGTATCACTAGTCACATGACTATCCTTTTCTAACCGGGGACTTCTCAGACAATTAGCTTGAACCTCTTCTAACTCTCCTCTCCCCCTTGATGAATGTTTGATTTCTCTAACTGTAGAGCTTCTTTATTAAGTCCTTGTAAAAGGCTCCCCGAACATTTTACAACATGGCCTCTTCCTGCAAATTGCCTTTAATTCTTAAAGGGGCTAAATCAGTTTTTTCCTTTTGAAGATTTAAAAATATAGTTGAGGGGGCAGCTAGGTGGCGCAGCGGATAAAGCACCAGCCCTGAATTCAGGAGGACCTGAGTTCAAATCTGGCTTCAGACACGTAACACTTACTAGCTGTGTGACCCTGGGCAAGTCACTTAACCCCCATTGCCCTGCAAAACAAAAAAGAAAAGAAAAAGAAAAATATAGTTGAACCTAAAAGTTTTTTCAAATGGAAATACAGTATAAAAAGCAAGATGCTAATGAGTATGCTGTTTGGACATTTTTTTCCCCCTTCTAACCCTAAGGTGGTGGCTGTGAAGGGATAACTTGTGACAGACCAACAAAAAGACATAGGTGCAATACAACATATCTTGTTCCCATTGCAGTAACACAAGATCTAGCATAAAGGCTAATATCAAACTGATGAATTTTCTTCTATCACCATTTTTAAAGAATGAACATCAAAAAATAAGTACAGAATTCATAGGTAGAATTTGTGTTGCCCATGGAGTTTATGTTTGTCCATATGGGTTTTCTAAATGTAGCAGCAGGGGGACAGCTAGGTGGCATAGTGGATAGAGCACTGACCCTGGATTCAGGATAGACCGAGTTCAAATCCGACCTCAGACACTTGACACTTAACTAGCTGTGCGACCTTAGGCAAGTCACTTAACCTTAATCGCCTCACCCCCCACAAAAAAAAAAAAACCCACAAAAAACAAAAAAAAAAACCCACCATAAATGTAGCTGCAGGAGAGGTATGGATAGAAAGATGTCTTTGGAATCTTGCCCACTCCTATAGGGATGCCGAGATTACTGGTTTTGGGGGAGTAGGGGCCATGAAGCTCATCACTCTATTCTCCTCTGAAAGAGGAGTCCTAGACCGGAATTATATTTACTCACTCCCCTAAATATTGTTGGTCTAGGGCTACTATTTTAAAGTTCAAACTACTGTCTTGGCACCTATTGCATAATAGGAGAGGGTACCCTAAGTTTACTTTAACAGGCTTTACTCCTTCCCACCGAATATTGGTTTCAGAAAACACCATCACAAATAATAAATAACAAGCAAACCCTTTTGTCCAGGTAAATAGCAAACCAAAATTGGAGAAATTATACAGATTAGAATACAACAAAACATAAACAAGTATGAGGAGAGTGGAGCTGAAATCTCACTCTACTAAGAGAAAGATCCCAATTTCACCCAAGAGGAAATTCCCCTAAGTCTCTAGGGAGGCAAGTTGAAGTCGGAGATGTGTTGCGGCGCCGGTTTTGCCTACATGTTTGCTACTTCCAAAGTTTTTTTTTTCCCCTTTCTTCTCCCTTGAGTCTGTCCCAAGAGAATCTGGAACCACATGTGTCTCTCTTGAAGCAGGAACAAAATATGTCTCTCCTTTCCAGAGCTCTCACACCAATTCTTCCTCTCCTGAAGGCATGCAGCAAAACATCATTCTCTCCACCAATTTGTAGATTCTTATGCAAAATGCTCCAGGCTTGGCTGGAAACCTGGGTTTTGTACAATTAGACTATTTACTATAATAAAATATACCTGTGAATCTTAATACTGAGAAAGTCCATTTGTGTCTTAAGGCAAGACTGACTAGTATAAAGGTCTCAGTCCAAAATCTAGACTAACTACAGGCCACTCACATTGGTCAATATATCGATCCCTCTCTCTCTTTTTTTTTTTTGTTTGTTTGTTTGTACTCCCTAGGTTTTAAACATTGCACTCTCGTTTGACCTTCCACTGGTGTCTTTGCTGCCTCCAAATCCCTTGGCTCCAAACCACACTTTAGTTTGGACAGCTAACCCATTAAGATTTCTGGTTTCTATAAACCTTGTTGCTAATGCTTCCAGGTCAGAGCCAAAGTATTGTGCTAGTCCACAGGGGACACCAATAAGAGAAGATAAAGTATTCTACCCTCCCTGCCCCACCCCAAGACATTTGTGGTGGTGCTCCGTGCTCCAGGAATCCTTTAGAACTGTGTGTTGGGTCCGGCTCACGCATACGACCTTTTTATTTCTTCGGATTCTGGGTTGTACTCCCTTGCCTGACCCTAGGGGCCAATGATTTACACCAGTAATAGGCTCAGTGGCCTAAACACCACACGCACAGGCAGTAGGATTCTATTCTCTGCCCAAAAGAGACAAGCAGCCTTGCTAGGCCTCTGTCTTAAGGGTTGGTTTTTTTTCCTTGCCTGCAGTGCAGGGGAGTTCCTATGTTGTTGTGAGCGAGTGGGTGAGCCTAGGCTATTTTGGGGCTTCTTTCCCCAGCTGCTTAGCATAGCAGGTGTTCCCATGGAACAGGAGAGCTGCCAGGATATTTGCTGCCTCTACCCTTGTGCTCCAACACTCATGTCTGGGGAGGCTGAGCCCTGCCAAAATCTCAGTTTTCATTTTCTTTCTCTCCCCTTCCTATTACATGGCAAGATGAAAAAACACCATCAGGTATAACCATGGATTTTCTTGTATGGTTGTGTCTATGGGGAAAGTTGTACTCTTTTGGCACAAGCGTCTTATCTTTGTCATCTTAATTTTAAAAATTGAATATCTACATCCCATCATCACCTTGGAATATTTCCCCAATTACCAAATAATGCTACTTTAAAATTTTTTTTGAAAGACTAGGTCTCCTTATCTTCTTTAGGCAGGAAGTAATAGGTGCTACTCATGGTTTGACATCACTACTGATCAGAAAGGGAGCTTTGATTTGTTCTGTTTCTGACCTGGGTCCATTTGCTCTTCTTTAGGAAACCTTATGACTCTCCCTCTCCTCTGAGGAGTTTACCATATTAATGGCAAACTTAGTGCAAACACATGATCAGCCTAGCTCACTGGAGCACAGAACTCCAGAGCTGAAGAGATCCACCAGCCTCAGCTTTCCCTATTGATAGCTGGGATTATAGGCATGTACCACCATGCCTAAACTACCAAATGATACCAATCCTGTATGTTTGTCTGCAGAAAGATACATTTGCCAGAGCTAATAATTTATCATATTTTCAAGTCAGAAAATACGGAGAGGCAAAATGGGTAGAGAGCCGGTGTTGGAGCCAAGAAGACCTAGGTTCAAATCCTGTTTCATTTCTGAAAAATTCTATATGGTCCCCTGGCAAATCACCTAACCCTCCAAAAATATAAATTGCAGATAAAGTAGGGAGTTTGCCCCTCTGGGAGTTTCTGATGCCTTTGAAATCATAGGCCTAGTCCCTATCCCCTAGATAATATTGTTTAGCATTTGTTATTGTCAGCATATCTCTTAAAGGAAACACAGACTCTAGAGAAGCAGAGCAACCTTTTCCATAAACTTGCCAGTTTTACCCCAGGTAGAAATGCTACTTCCTTTTTTTTTAACCTATAAAATAACTTAGATTTTATTTTATTTTTATAGTTATGCAAAACAAGTTTCTGCATTAGCCATGTTCAGGGGGAAAAAAGCAAGAAAAAGAAACAGAAGAAAATATGCTGCTTCAATCTGTACTCCAAGTCCATCAGCTGTCTGGAGGCGGATAGCATGTTTCATTATGAATCCTTCAAAATTGTGGCTGGTCATTGTGTTGATCAGAGTTACTAAGTTTTTCATAGTTAATTATCTTCACACTATTTCTCTTACTAAATAAATTGTTCTCCTGATTCTACTCACTTCACTGTGTCAGTTCATACAAGTCTTCCCAGGTTTTTTGAAACTATCCCCTCCATCATTTCTTATAGCACAATAGTATTCACTTACATTCATATTACTATAACTTGTTCAGCCATTCCCCAAATAATGGTAATCAACTCAGTTTTTAATTTTTTGCCATCACCAAAAAGAGTTGCTACAAATATTTTTGTACATATAGATCTTTTCCCTCTTTTCTTCGATTTCTTTGGGGTACAGACCTGGAAGTGGTATCCTGCGGTCAAAGGATCTGCAGAGTTTAATAGCTTTTTGGGCACAGTTCTTTCCAAATGGCTTTCTAGGATGCTTAAGACTAGTTCACAGCTCCAGTAACCCAACATTTGGATGCATGTTTTCCCACAGCCCCTCTAGCATGTCATTTTCTGGTTTTTGTCTATTCTGGTGGTTGTGAGGTAATATCTCAGAGTGGTTTTAATTTGCATTTTTTAATTATCAGTGATTTAGAGCAAAGAATGCTACTTCCAAATATCTCCATATATTACTTGTTTCTGGTGCACAGAAAATGGTGCTCAGGTGCTTTAGTCCTCAGGATATAATCCATAGCCATAGAAAAAAGTTGCCCCATTAACACTATACAGTAACCTTATTTATCCAGCAAACTCAGCTATCTAGGACACAGTCGAAATACTGTAGGATCAAGTAACAGACTGAACAACGGACATCAAGTAGAGTTCTAGTCCTAGAAATTTCCAGTATCTAAAGGTAGAATAAGACTTAAACATCATCTAAGTCTAAACTCCTCATTTTATAGATGATGCAACTGAGTTAATAGAAAAGCTGAGATGATCTCTAAAGTCCCTTCCAGCTCTATAACTTATGATTCTATGATTTGAAGCCAGATCTTCTGACTTAAAAGTCCAATGTTTTTTCCAATCCATCCAATGGATTTCCATTCCATTTTCCATTCCATTCTGCCTTTAACTAGCTGTGTGACTTTGGACAAATCACTTAAACTTGTCCATAATATAAGAAGGTTGGGCCAGATGGATGTCTAAGATCCTATTTTTTTAAATCATAAAAGTATTTTATTATTTTTCAGTTACATGCAAAGATAGTTTTCAACATTTGTTTTCATAAAATTTTTAGTTCCAAATTTTTCACCCTCTCTCTCTTCCATCCCCCCTCCTCAAGACAGAAAGCAATTTGATACAGGTTATATGTGTATAATCACATTAAACATATTTTTGCATTAGTCATATTGTGAAAGAAGAATCAGAACAAAAGGGAAAAACCTCAAAAAACAAAAAACAAAAACAAAAGTAGAAACAGTATGGTTCAATCTGCCTTCAGAATCCACAGTTCTTTTTTCTGGATGTGGAGAACGTTTTCCATAAGATTCTATTTTTGTAAGTCCTAGGCTCTAAGCTTTCAGTTCTGATTTGGGGGACCATCCAAAGAAATGAGAAATTTGGGGGGTTATAACCCCCTCCCAGAGTTTATTATGGGAAATTTCAAGCATCACTCATGTGTAGGTCTCTCTGTATATGATTAAAGAGTCTCTAGATCTATCCCATATAAGCACTCAAGGTAATCGTTAATATATATCAGATATAAGAAAGGCTTTAGTCCACCCCTCAGAAAATTGGAAAATGCCCCAAAGTACACCCAAGGCAGAAGGGGAACCCTGGTAGATAGGGCTCCTATTAGAGAGACCCATAAATAATACAATTCTCCTACTGCATTGGTCTCGCTTTCCCCAGAGGCCTAAAATCCTCTAGATATAACACTACATTATGGTTTGCACTTCTCTGGGCAGTGAAATAAACTTGGGATTGGCAACAGAGTGATGTTCTTTCTCAACATTCTACTGAGTCCTATTTTCCAGGGGGACTTCAGCAGTTCCCTGGATTTTTAGCACCAAGCTGTGGGTTGAACTCTCCTTAGAAAGGATACACATTTGGGGCTGCTAGACAGACAACACATCCCATCAGATCCACACTTTCCCTTCCAAATAATTCACTGTAAGAGTAGAATATCAAGTCTAGGGTCTCTTGCTCTCTCATATCATGGTTATAGTAACATTGGGAATAGAGAGCCATGTGTGCAATAATAATAATAGCTGATATTTACAGGGCATGGCACTTTACAATTATTATCTCATATGATCTTCATAACAACCCTGGAAGGTGGGTACTATTATCATCCCCATTTCATAGTTGATGAAAATAAGGCAAATAGAGGTTAAGGGACTTACACAGGGTCACATAACTAGCAAGAACTTGAGGCTGGATTTGAACTCAGGTCTATCCTGACTCCAGGCTCAGTGCTTTGTCCACTGCTCTACCTAGCTGCCCCCTATATTTTGTATTGACCAGGACGTCCCCTACTCTTGCTAAAGGGCTAGAGTTCAGGAACTTTCACCTCTTATCCCAGTGGTTCCCTTCTCCATAACTACAAACAGGTTCAAAGATGAATGAGTTTTCCAGATAGTTAATATTTTTCCCTTTCAAACATCAAAACTGTTTTTCTTCCTTTTTTTCTTTTAAAAAATATTCTTGGGGGCAGCTAGGTGGCGCAGTGTATAAAGCACTGGCTCTGGATTCAGGAAGACCTGAGTTCAAATTTGGACTCAGACACTTGACACTTACTACCTGTGTGACCCTGGGCAAGTCACTTAACCCCAATTGCCTCACAAAACAAACAAACAAATTCTTTGTTATAGGAGATGGCTCTCTGTGAATTGGGAAGGGCAGGAGAAAATTTAGGCAAAGTAAAAAGAAAATTATCAATAACTTTTTTTAAAGCTCATTTACTTCATTCTAATTTTATGTCTCATGGAAACAAGTCCACAGCTGACACAGGGCAGCAAATCAGCAGAAGGGGAGTGCAATACCTCACAAGAGACAGGGATACTGATAAAAGTCAGAAGTGATAGCAACTGAGAGTAAAATGGTAGAAAAGCTATAAAAATAAGTGCAAAATCTCAAAAAGCATAGCTCCGTGAGATCGTTTAGCACATGGCTTAAAAAGCCCCACACCCCTCAGTAGCATATAATAATTCACATTTTTGTTTGTTTGTTTTGGAGGGACAATGAGGTCTAAGTGACTTGCCCTGGGTCACACAGCTAGTAAGTGTCATGTGTCTGAGGCTGGATTTGAATTCAGGTCCTCTTGAATCCAGGGCCAGTGCTTTATCCACTGTGCCACCTAGCTGCTCCCAATAATTCACATTTTTATATCACTGTAAGGTTTATAAAACATCAGGTTCATTCTGTTGGAGGTGAGAGTAGGGAAACAACATGTACACAAAGAAATAAATACAAAGTGTATACAAATATATATATATATATATATATAAAATAAATGCAAGATACATGTTGGATGGGACATGGAAAATGGAGAGCACCAATAACAGGAAGAAGGGGAGAATCAGGAAAGATTTTGTCAGGGGTGCCACTTGGCCTGAGTCTTGAAGAAAGGTAGAGATTCCTAGAGGTGGAGAGGTGGAGAGGTGGAGGGAGAGCACTCATTCCACAAATGGAGAACAGCCAGACTGTGCAAAGGTAGAAAGAGAGGTAAGACAGTGGGTGTAAGGGAAAAAACAAATAGGCTAGTCTGTCTGAAATGTAGTGTATAAAAAGGAATAATATGAAATCAACCTGGAAAAAAATGGATTTGAGTCAGATTATGAAAGGTTTTAAATGCCAAACAGAGAAATTGGAATTTCATTCTAGAATAGGAGTTCTTCACCTGAGGTCGGTGAACTTGGTTTTTTGTTTATTTGGTTTTTTTTAACATTCTCATACCTGTATTTCACTAAAACCCATAAGTGGCTAACCCTTGAAGGTGGGGACTGTCTTTATTTTTCTTATTTGTATTCTTAGCACTTCGCCCAATGCCTATTTATTGACTGACATTCATATAACACATATAGAATTCTAAATCAGAATGGAAGTAAACTGTATGATCAATTAAGTGAATGATAGAAAAAGAAGATGGATTTGTTGGTTATGTGGCAAGAGCAAAGGATAACCTTTGTACATAGCAATACAGGCACACACCTTGTTCTTCATTGTCATTTTCAGACCTTTCTCATTCCACATGGCACCCTCACCTTCATGGGGTTTTCTCTGCCTATCCAAACCCTTGATCCAGCAATCTGCTCACTTCTAAGTCTCTCTCCCTACTTTCATTAAGATTTCAGTGCCTTTCTCACAATCTTCCTATCTTCCCCAGCTCTTGACCTATTACCAAGCTGTAGCTAGCTAGGGTCTAATTAGTTTAAATGATGAATCCCCTTAAGCAGTTGCATTATTGGAGGTTGCACCATATATTTCCATTATGCTGGAACCAATTGCCATATTTCTCTCAGTTACAACTTCAAATAGTATGAATTTTTTTTTGTTGTTTTGTTTTTAGGGCAATGAGGATTAAGTGACTTGCCCAGGGTCACACAGCTAGTAAGTGTGAAGTGTCTGAGACCGCATTTGAACTCAGGTCCTTCTGAATCCAGGGTCGGTGCTTTATCCACTGCACCACCTAACTGCCCACCAAATAGTATGAATATTAATATATGTGATCACTTTGTAGTATTTCTTATTGGTACTAATCAGAACCTAGCTGTCATTTAATACACATATTGGTATCCTCTGATATGTCTTGGACTCTCAATACATCAATTTCAACTCCCATGATCTATATCTGTACCTCAGTTGTCATGGGGATCTCTATATCTCCCATAGTTAGACTACTTTCATGATTTTGAGTTCTGAAATTCCCCGACTGACCATAGCCTTCAGTCCTTTCACATCTTGCTTTGCATAACACTACTTAAACCTATTCTTTGCTTGCTATATTCAGTCCCTTTAAACCTCTCTGTCCTTGTTAATAATCCAGGCTTTGTCCCCTATGTACCATTTACAATGTTAACCTTATAAATGACCATTTCAAATATACACCATTCTCTACTCTCAGATCTCTGGCCCCCTTGTCTTTCTGTCCATCACCTTCCTAATTCCCAACACCATTACCCTGGTTTGGTCCTATTCTTGTGTCACTGAGAAGTAGCGGAGGAAGTCATGCAAGACTGAGGATTCATTATAAATTTATTTTGTCTAGTCTCATTTGGGCCCCCATCACTGCATAGGAATCCTTTAATTCTCCCCTGGTTGGCTCTTTACCATGCTCCTTACCAATCGCATTTCAAATTTCCTTCTCTGCTTAAAGTCTCAACTTCACCTTCTTCCTCTCAGCAGAGGATCTCACCTCCTACTTTGCTGAGAAAATTAAGACCACTTACCATTACACTACCACTCAAAATCTATCTATATTGTACCCATTCTCTCCTCCTTTCTCAGAAGAAGAGATGGCTCTTACTCTTTGCCTAGACAAACTGTTTTATTTATACCCTTGAACCTATCCTTTCTATTCTTCTCCTACTTAGAGAACTTGGCCCAACAATCATTTTATCTTTCATCTTTAATTTTTGCAAATCTGTTTGCATTTTCCTTGCTGCCTACACATATATCAACCTTAAAACAAAACAAAAACACCTTCACTTAACCTTGCCATAGCTTCTAGTTATCATCCTGTGTCTCTTCTCTTTTTCACAGCCACACTCCTCCAAAAAGTTGCCTACACTCATTGCTTCCAATTCTTCACTTCCCACTCACTTCTCAACCCCATAGCAAACTGGCTTCCAACCTTAATTCAGCCTCTTTATGGTTATAAGCAATCTCTTTTTTTTTTTAAAACACTTTTCATTTTAATTTGCATTAACATTTCCCTCTCCCTTTCTTAAATGTAGAAATCCACAAAACAAGAAATCAAGACCCGATTTGTAGTGTTTGCTTGTGATTTTGGTGGAAATGTTCTCACTGAAAGTTTAACAGTGAATTCTTGTAAGCAGCTGAGATCTGGCTCCAGAGAAGTTCTCACATGCAGATAGCACAAGTAGTACAGAGTTTGGAGAATAATAGCTTAGGCAGTTAGGTTGGACCAAAGAATAAAGTGAAAGGAAGGAAAGGTGAATAAGGCTGACCAATTGTCAATAGCCTTGAGTATAAAGAACTCTCAATATCAGACTAAGAAGTTTGCTTTGAATTTTAGAGGCACTAACCATTAGCTCATCTTAAGGAGGGAAATGGCATAGCCGAGTCTATATTTTAAGAATATTACTTTATATTTGTAGAGAGGATAGTTTGGAGCAAGGAGAAGCGAAAAGGCTATATAGAAGCCTATTGTATTAGAGATGAATAAGCAATCTCTTAACTGCTTAAATCCAATAATCCTTTCTCAGGCCTCAGCCAGTTTCATGTCTCTGTAGCTTCTGATATTGTCAACCAACTCCTCTTTCTGGATACTCTCTCTTTTTGTCCATTTATATATTTGCTTGTTTGTTTGTTTATTTGTTTTTAAATTATAAAAGTATTTTATTATTTTACAGTTACATGTAAAGATAGTTTTCAACATTTGTTTTTATAAGATTTCGAGTTTCCAATTTTTCTCCCTCCCTCACCTCCCCAAGACAGAAAGCAATGTGATATAGGTTATATATGTACAATCACATTAAACATATTTCTGCATTAGTCATGTTGTAAAAGAAGAATCAGAGCAAAAAGGAAAAACCTCAAAAAAGAAAAACAACGACTAAAACAATAGAAATAGTATGGTTCGATCTGCATCCAGATTCAACAGTTCTTTATTTTTCTGGATTTGGAGAGCATTTTCCATCATGAGTCCCTTGGAACGATCTTGGACCATTGTATTGCTGAGAAGAATCAAATCTATCACAGTTGATCAACACACAATGTTGTTGATACTGTGTACAATGTTCTCCTGGTTCTGCTCATCTCACTCATCATCAATTCATGCAAGTCCTTCCAGGTTTCTCTGAAATCTGCCTGCTCATCATTTCTTACAGCACAATAGTCTTCCATTACATTCATATTCCACAACTTGTTTAGCCATTCCCCAATTGATGGGTAACCCCTCAATTTCCAATTCCTTGCCACCACAAAAAGAGCAGCTATAAATATTTTTGTACATGTGGGTCCTTTTCCCTTTTTTACGATCTCTTTGGGAAAAAGTCCTAATAGTGGTATTGCTGGGTCAAAGGGTATGCAAAGCTTTATAGCCCTTTGGGCATAGTTCCAAATTGCTCTCCAGAATGGTTGGATCAGTTCACAGCTCCACCAACAATGCATTAGTGTTTCAATTTTTCCACAGCTTCTCTAACATTTATTATTTTCCTTTTTTGTCATATTAGCCAATCTGATAGGTGTCAGGTGGTACCTCAGAGTTGTTTTAATTTGCATCTCTCTAATCAATAGTGATTGAGAACATTTTTTCATATGACAACAGATAGCTTTGATTTCTTCATCAGAAAACTGCCTGTTCATATCTTTCGACCATTTCTCAATTGGGGAATGACTTGGATTCTTATAAATTTAATTTAGTTCCCAATATATTATCAGAAGTACTTGGCCTATTAGCTTTTGCTGAACTCAACATTTTATCTTCCATCTTTCTGTACCCTGTGCCTGGAATGCACTCTGTCTTCCTTTAAGTCTCAAATAAAAGCCCATCATCAACAGGAAGACTTTTCCAATGCCTCTTAACACTAGGGCCTTTCCTCTTGATTATTTCCTATTCCTATTTATCTTGTATTTCGTTTGTTTGTACATATTACTTACTTGTTGTCTATCCCATTAGCTTGCAGGCTCCTGAAGGACGAAGACTGTATTTTGCCCCCTTTTTGTGTGTGTATCCCCAGCACTTAAAACAGTGCCTGGCACATAGTAGGTGTGGAATAAATGTTTATTGACTGACTTTCTGCCCATTGCCCATTAGTATTCTTACCTTTCTTCAAGTCTCAGCATGGGTACTAGGTCACCTAAGAACACAGGAGAGCTGAAAGGAAACCATACCTAGGAGGCCATCTAGTCTAACCATCTCGTTTTACATATAAGGAAACCCCTGTGAAACCCCCAAAAAGTTATTTGCTTAATGTCGGGAAGGTAGTAAGTAGTAGAAGCTTGATTTTTTTCTGTTGTTCCAGGTGTTATTGTTCTTTCCTTTCCTACTTCCTCTCTCCCTCTTAACTCTCCTCTTTCCCTAGCATGTTGAAGCTTCCTGGCCAATAGAAGGTACATAAAAAATGTATTGAATTTAGTTTCTTTTTTTTCTTTTTTTTGGTGAGGCTATTGGGGTTAAGTGACTTGCCCAGAGTCACACAGCTAGTAAGTGTTAAGTGTCTGAGGCCGCATTTGAACTCAGGTCCTACTGAATTCAGGGCAGGTGCTCTATTCACTGTGCCATCTAGCTGCCCCAAATGTGTTGAATTTAATTGAATGAAGTTTTCTTTCTTTCTTCCTTCCTTCCTTCCTTCCTTCCTTTCTTCCTTCCTTCCTTCCTTCCTTCCTTCCTTCCTTTCTTTCTTTCTTTCTTTCTTTCTTTCTTTCTTTCTTTCTTTCTTTCTTTCTTTCTTTCTTTCTTTCTTTCTGTCTGTATTTAATCAATATCGGTTCTTTCTCTGGAGGTGGATAGTATGCTTCATCATTAGCCCTTTGGGATTGTCTTGGATCACTACATTGCTGAGAGTAGTCAAGTCATTCACAATTGCTCATAGAACAATACTGTGGTCACTGTGCACAATGTTCTCCTGGTTCTGCTCACTTCACTATACATCAGTTCATATGAGTCTTTCCAGGTTTTTCTGAAATCATCCTGATTGTTATTTCTTATAGCACAATAATATTCCATTACAATGATATACCACAGTTTCTTCAGTCATTCCACAATTGATGGACATTCCTTTGATTTCCAATTTTTAGCCACCACAAATAGTTGCTATAAATATTTTTTGTACAATTTTTCCCTTTTCTCTTTTTCAGAATTACTATTGTTACGAAGTTTTCTTCATTTAAAAAGGAAATACCCAGCAGAAAAAGAGAGGGTCTTATTTATTCTTTATATACAATCCAGGAATGAATTGCAGAGATTCAAACCAAGTGCAATGCTTCCTCTGCAGCTGCAGAGGAAAGAACACACCTTTTCTGACCTGGAGGAAAAATTAATTCTTCTACCCCTACCCAAGCCAATGGAGGTTTTCTTCTAACCCTGGGATGATGGGAGCAGTATTAGTTACTATGCTGTTTATATGGACATCACTTCCTAGAAGTATTTTGCATAAAGGGACTTAAATGACAAAAGCCTGACCAATAGAGATAGACAGGCATGAATACAGGAAATGGAAAATTAAGGGAATGCAAATGCTATGCATCAAATCATTGGTAAGATTATTGTCCTTAAACTTCCAATAAAAAGTAATTCTGATCGTTATTATCATCAAATAACATTTGACTCTTTGTTTGCTCTACTGAGAGGCAGCATGGAATAGTAGATAGAGAACCATCTTCTAAGACCAGAGTTCAATCTCCTCTGATGCTTATTGGCTGTGTGACCCTGGGAAAAATCACTTCACCACTCAGTTCCCAGGAGGGAACCTTCAAAGACTATATAAATTGCAAAATAGTTGCAGATCTACAAGGGTAGAAGGAATTTTCTCCCCAAGAGTTCCCTTTACAAAAGAAATTGCTGATCAGGGAGGAAAAAATATGTACTTTACTATTCTATGAACATAATAAAAGCTGGAACTTGTACAAAATGTCCCAAAAGTGTCCCCAGATTTTTATGCTACTGCTTAAAACTGTGCTAAGACTTTTGGAACAGCCTGGATAGTCAAAGCAACAAACATTTACTAAGCACATAACTGTGTGCCAGGCTAAGAGTTGGGCATACAAAGCAAGGTGAAAACAGTTCCTGTGTTCATTGAGTTCATAGTCAAAGAGGGGACACAACATGCAAATAAGATATATACAATCTCAGAGGGAAAGCACAAAGGTTAAAGGAGATTAGGGAGGTTTCTTGCAGAAATCATGTTTTTTAGCTCTCAAGGAGCAAAGACAAAAAAGATGAGCATTCCAGGCATGGGAGCCACCCAGTGAAAATGCATGGAATTGGGGCAGCTAGGTGGCTAAGTGGATAAAGCACCCGCCTTGGATTCAGGAGGACCTGAGTTCAAATGTGACTTCAGACACTTGACACTTACTAGATGTGTGACCCTGGGCAAGCCACTTAACCCTCATTGCCCCGTAAAAAAAATAAATTAAAAATTAAAAAAAAATTTTTAAATGCATGGAATCCATTGATGAAGTGTCTTTTGGAAGGAACAGTAAGGAGGTCAGTGTCACTGAATGGCAGAGTACATAAGAGTAAGTCTATAAGAAGGTTGGAAAGGTAGGAGATGGCCAGGTTATAAAGCATTTTAAAGACCAAAAATAGGATTTTATATTTCATCCTAGAGGTAATAGAAAGTCATTAGGGTTTATTGAATGGGGGCATTGAGGGGGATTGGTGAGGAGGGTATGTGTGTGTGTGTAACATGGTCAGCCCTGTGCTAAAGGAAGATAACTATGATAACTGAGTGAAGGATGAACTGGAGTAGGGAAAGACTTGAGTCCGGGAGAGCAGACAGAAGGCTATTTAATAGTACAGGAGTGAGGTGATGATGGCCTGCGCCAAAGTGGTGACAGTGTCAGAGGAATGAAGGGGGATGTTTGTGAGAGATGTTGCAAAAGTAGAATTGATAGGCCTTGGCAATAGACTGGGTATTGGTGGAGAGGGGAGGTGAGAGGAGTTGAGGATGACACCTTAGGTTGCTAACTTCGGTGATTGGGAGTACAGTAGTGCCTTCAACAGTACTAGGGAAGTTGGGGGCAGCTAGATGGCACAGTGGATAGAGCACTGGCCTTGGATTCAGAAGGACATGAGTTCAAATCCGGCCTCAGACACTTAACACTTACCTGCTGTGTGACCCTGGGCAAGTCACTTAATCCCAATTGCCTCACCAAAAAACAAAAACAAAAAAACAAAACAAAACAGTACTAGGGAAGTTAGGAAGAGGGAAGATGATGAGTTCAGTTTGAGATGTGAGTCTGGGGGCAACTAGGTGGCACAGTGGATAGAGCATCAGCCCTGGAGTCAGGAGGACCTGAGTTCAAATCCGGCCTCAGAGACTTAACACTTACTAGCTGCACAACCCTGGGCAAGTCACTTAACCCCAATTGCCTCACTAAAAAAAAAAAAAAAAGTGAGTCTGGAGGTTGCAGAAGAGATTAGAGTTAAATAGATTTGAGAATCATCTTCATGGAGATGATAATTAGATCTATGGGAACTGATGAAGTCACCAAGTAAAAATAGTCTAGAAGGAGAATAAGAGGGCCCAGGAAAGAACTTCGGGTGGACACCCATGGTTAGCAGGTACAACTTAGATGAAGATCAGCAAAGGAGACTGAGCACATGATATTACATGATAAGTTCATGACTTTTAGAACAAAATGTTTTGTGAGACCTGAGGAGACGACGTAGATGGTCTGCTGATAGAATTCTCCTCTATTGGAAACTATAAATTAGTCTGAATTCATGAATAGTCTTTATCACTTAGTATCTGAGGAGATAAGAGTAATTCTGATTGGAGTACCATTTCCTGGATTGCTGGGGTGAAGATTTTCTTTCCCTTAAATCATCTCCTGGTACCTACCTTGTCTTTCCCTCCCTATGCCTCAGTTTCCCCATTTGTAAAATGAAGGGGTTGGACTAAATCTCTACGGCTTGGTCCAGTTCTAATACTACATGATCTTATGTGTGTAGCAATGGTAGGATGCAGTGATAAGCAGAGTTGTTCAGCCACTCCTATATGCCCCCCCATTCTATTCCTGACTCTTTGCCTAGATACATTTCCTATTATAAATGTTCTCTCTGCTCTGGGAAGTTTTATCAAAAGGATTTCTAATTCTCTTTATTTTTTAGTTCTAAACCCCCAGTTAGAAACAGAACTCTAGCAAAACAATCTATTTTGGGGAGGATTCTCCCTTCCCAAATGCCTCTTCCTAAATGTATTCAGGCCTGTGGTTGACATTGTTTATAAAGATAAAATAAACATTTTAAATATAGAGAAATAAATAGACTTTCAATAGTTCTAGAGGAAAATATTTCAGGTTCCCATCGGATATCCCAAGGGGTAAAAGTAGATACAGATTAGGTTCCTCCTCAATCCTGGCTTTTGCCTGAGCTTACTTGAAGTGTTTCACTGGACATATATGGTTCCCACAAACTTCAATTTCGTTTTTGTTTTTTGTCTTTTTGGCAGGGCAATGAGGGCTAAGTGACTTGCCCAGGGTCACACAAGCTAGTAAATGTCAAGTGTCTGAGTCTGGATTTGAACTCAGGTCCTCCTGAATCTAGATCTGGTGCTTTATCCACTGCACCACCTAGCTGCCCTAAACCTTCAATTTCAAACTCAGCTATAGTCCCTTTTTTTTTTTCTTTTGGTGAGGCAATTGGGGTTAAGTGACTTGCCCAGGGTCACACAGCTAGTAAGTGTCAAGGGTCTGAGATTGGATTTGAATTCAGGTCCTCCTGAATCCAGGGCCGGTGCCCTATCCACTGTGCCACCTAGCTGCCCCTATAGTTCTTGACTGGGGTAATTTCTGTGCTCTTAGGTCTTTATCATAGGACTTGCCCAACCCTTCCCATTTCTGCTTCCTTAGGGCCTTGTCTTTGAGACCTGTCATTTCTCAGGCAGAAGTTGAGTAATCAGGGTCATCCCAGAATTATTATATATAATATATACTTATTATTATATGCGATCTAAATTTATAAATTTGTATGTGTATGTGGCTAATATTTATATAGCTGTTACAATGTACCATACACTGTGCTAAACACTTTACATTTATTATCTCATTTGATCATCACAACAACCCTGGGAGGTGGATGCTAATATATAGAGATACAGATAAAGAAATAGATATGTATTGTATATTATAATATATAAGCCATATACACACATATCTTTTTATATATACACATATACTTAACAGGGACTCTGGTTCATTTTTAGTATGGCAGCTAACATATTTACATATATATACATACACATGCATAATAAATGTTATTGGTATAAATGATTTATACGTACTTAATAAAAGTTATTAATATAAAATTATTTATGATAATTTTTAGAAAGTTATGCCAATAGAAGCATAAAATGATATAGGTAACTGAAATCAGTTGGATTTCACTTTAGAAATATTTTTTTTGTACTTCAGATCATAATATCTGGAGCCAGAAGAGAACTTCCCGATCATTCAATCTAATCCTCTCATCTTTCTTTCTTTTTTAATGAGGCAACTGGGGTTAAGTGACTTGCCCAGGGTCACACAGCTAGTAAGTGTTAAGTGTCTGAGGCCGGATTTGAACTCAGGTACTCCTGACTCCAGGGCCGGTGCTCTATCCACTGTGCCACCTAGCTGCCCCTCCCCTCATCTTTCAAACAAAGAAACAGAGTCCCAGGGATAATAAGAGATATATGCAAGCTCACAAGGGTAGTAAGTGTAGAACTGGGATTCAGACCCAGAACTGCTGTCTCCAATGATCTTTCCACTGTGCTGCTTGCCTCCTTTATATTTGTTTTTTTGGGGGGCAAGGCAATGAGGGTTAAGTGACTTGCCCAGGGTCACACAGCTGGTTGTGTCAAGTGTATGAGGCTGGATTTGAACTCAGGTCCTCCTGAATCCAAGGCCAGTGCTTTATCTACTACGCCACCTAGCTGCCCCCGCCTCCTTATATTTGAAAATGGGTGTTTTTTTCTGAAAATTCACAGATACTTCAAACAAAATTGTCAAACCAGCCTGACAAAGAAAAAGCTAGAAATTCTTCCTACTTTCCAGTTCATCTCTATGCTCAATTCTTCTCAGGTTTGGAAATAGAGTATGATATCTCCCAGTCTGATAAAAAGCATAAGCCTAAGGCATACCTTGTCTCTTTCTTTGAACTTGCTAGTTCTTGCCTTCCCCAGAGTCAAGGGGATAAGGAACCTCTTTCAGGTCCTGCTTAACTAGAGTAAATAAAGATCCTATTTGTGCAAACAAAAAGCTTATGTTTATATTTCATGCTTTAAGATTTGCAAAACAACTTTTTTTTTTTTTGGCAGGCAATGGGGGTTAAGTGACTTTCCCAGGGTCACACAGCTAGTGTCAAGTGTCTGAGGCCAGATTTGAACTCAGGTACTCCTGAATCCAGAGCTGGTGCTTTAACCACTGCACCATCTAGCTGCCCCACCTTTTTTTTTTTTTTTAACAGAAACCTGGGTGAAGTAGGTACTTTATATATTATCTTCATTTTACACATGAAGAAACTGAGTCTCAAAGAGGTAAAACATGATTTGTACATTGTCACACAGCTAGTAAATGTGAGGCAAGATTCAAATCCAGGTCTTACCTTACTCCAAATTCAGTGCTTTTCCCACCATACCAAGTAACCAGAGTAAGTGACAAAGAGCATCAGTGAGAAAATGAGAGAAACATTTCACTTGGCTAATGTAACCCCTTAGATACATTTCTTTGTACTATGAAATCACTTGGGCTGGTTAGCTCATTTGGTTAGCAGAGGATGGTGATAAAATTTAAAACTATGGATTCACTGATTAATGACAATGAAGTTGCATTTGACACCCTGATGGACTGTGCCCTGATTTTGGTCCACAGCATGTCAAATGTAGTGGTTAAGGAGGCCCAAGTGAGAGTATGGATGACAGCAGAAATCCACTTCTATTGCTTGGAAAGCAACTCAGAGTAAATGTCCTATTGGTGATAGGTCAATAACATTATCATTATATGTGAATAATTTTTTTTAGTGTTATGGTAGTCAGCTAAATGGAGAAGCAGATAGTATACTGGAGTGGAGTTAGGAAGTCCTGAGTTCAAACCCGTCTTCAGACACTAGCTGTGTGACCCTGGGCAAGTCACTTAACCTCAGTCTGCCTCAGTTTCCTCATTTATAAAATGGGGATAAGAGCATCCACCTTCAAAGAGTTGTTGTGAGGAGAAAATGAGATATTTGTAAAGCACTTTTCACACCTTAAAGTGCTGTACAAATGCCAGCTTTTATTATTAATATTGTCACTGGTAGTACCAATAATAATATTGCTAGTGAAACATTAGCAACAAGAATGAGACGAGAATACATTTTTCTTTTAGCAAGCATGGAAGATATAAACAGACCTATCTGTGAATCAAGAATTTCTCATTCAATTATATATATAGGTTAACAGTAGATAATGATGATGATGATAATTCACATTTATCTAGACCTTAAAAGATTTATGAATTGCTTTCCTGAGAACAGCCTATAATGGGCCCTCAAAAGAATCAGAGGAGGAGGTTTATTGAGCAAGCAATTATTGCTAGCTTGTACTATTACCATCAAACTGATATTTTCAATTTTTTTTAACTGGGAGAAAGATGTCACTATTTGCTTTCACAATAATTCCTCCTCCTGACTCTCTTATTTCTTTCTCTTGGCTCTAATTTTTCATAGTAGAATGATACACAGGACAGTTAAAAAAAATAAATACCAGGTTACTATTCAATATCTAGGCAAGGTAGGCATGTTTCTCCTTCCATTCCAATAAAACATTTTATGATTTTCACATAGTGATACCTAGGGTAGTAGTTAATATACCTATCATAGGGTTGTCTTACTGGCCAAGGATGACACTCCTGCAGAGGATTCTGGAGATCTGGAAAACAAAGTTATCTTACAAAAATTAATTTAGCACCATTTGAGGTACACAGTGAAATGGAACAATTGCCCTGATCCCATGCAGAGACAGTTGGGAAGCTCTACTGAGGTTCATAGTCACATTTCTACTATCACTGGAGGTAAAGGTGTGCCAATTCTCTTTTCTCCCTATACATACTCTTGGAGATTTTCTTTCCTTCTGTAACTAATTTTTTTAAATGTTAATTTTATTTTTTGTTTTTAAAAATAATTTGTTTTAAAATATTCATTTTTTATTTTGAATTCCAAATTCTCTCCCTCTTTTCAGCCCCCCCCCCCACCTATTGAGAAGGCAGGCAATATGATTTCCATTATACATGTGAAATCATGCAAAACACAGGCATTCATTTTAGCTTGATTTTCCAGGTATAAAAAATGTTTGCCTGAGACTTAAGACCATATAGTGATTTGCCCTCAACCTTGCAAGCCTTTGGGACAGTCTTAGCTTTGATTCAGTTTGTGTACTATTTAATCTATAGGTAGACAAGATTTTTGTTTTTGTTTTTGTTTTTTAAAGGGAGGATATCACAGTGACATAGCTCGGAGCCAAAAGAGACCCCAGAAATTATCTAGTCCAACCTCTTCATTTTATACATGAGGGAACTAAGATTTGGAGAGTAACAAAGCGACTTTTCAATCAGAGATGTAACTAGAAAGTTTGGCGTTCAGGGCAAGCAACATGAAGCATGGCTAGTGCAAATAGCTCTTAAGTCAACTTTAAAAAAAAACACACCTTGGGCTGGGGGAGGGGGAAATCCTACAAGGTCATACTACCTACTGTAGGAGAGACAAAGAGCTTAGAACAGCAAAATCCATGGGTGGATATGGGAAGGGATGGGGGATGACTTGAGGACAGCCGACTTGAGCTGTGAACTCGGAGGGCTGATTTATGTATATTTATATAAACATTTTCTGAGGTACTAAAATGTTTTGAATGACTAGTTTAAAAAAAAAAGAAGTCCTAGTTTAACTGATTATTCCTACTAACTAGATGCTAAGTTCAATTGCTTTCTTGATGCTAAACGAATCAGAATGCTTGTCAACAGCCTCTAAATCTTAGCACCCTTGGACCAAACTATTGTTGTCCCAACCTAGTTATGGCTTTGATTCAAACCCAGGTCCTCTGATTCCAAATCTAACACTCCATACATATATGAATGTGCCACAGACATTACATAACCTTTTTATTTTCTGCTATTAAAAATGTTTCTGCTTCTATAAAATATTACATCTCTTCACTAATGGCAGTACAATTCATAAAGCTAACCAAGATGGTTTGCCAAGACTAGCTAGTGGTGAGAGAAGACATATAAATACCAGTGCAACTCAAGAAGACTTCAGGAATCTTGAGCAATCCAAGCACATATTCCCTTTGCTTTTCTGAAGAAGAAAAAGATGTAGGAGTCCGATCTGGAGGCATACCTTTAACCATTTTGTTGACCAATCCAGCAACTTTGAATTAATTTTCAGGACTTTCCCCTCCCTTCTTTCCCCTCACCTTAAATTCACTTATGGTTGAAGAGTTAATTGGATAAATTTATTTTTATTAGGTTTCTCAAAATGGTACCAGAGCTCTGCTTTGTTAAACAAACTTGGATTTCTGTAAGATACAACTACCTTTTTTTTTTGTGAGGCAATTGGGGTTGACTTGCCCAGGGTCACACAGCTAGTAATTGTACAAACTACCTTTCAAGCATTCTTTTTCTTCCAGAATGACTAGTGTCGAAGATTCAAGCTTTAAAAGTTTGCTTTTATATGTAAGGGAACTAGATTGGCTAAACTCACAGATTGATTGGATCCTCTGGATTTAGAGGAGAACCCATCACAAAGCCATGGGTTTAATCCTTAGGGCTCTCAGTAGGGCATAGATGAAAGTAGACTGTCCCTCCCCGCCACCCCCAACCTTGGTTTTACACAGAAGCAGTTACTCTAGACTCAGAAGATACCCTACCAGGGGCAGCTAGGTGGCGCAGTGGATAGAGCACCGGCCCTGGAGTCAGGAGTACCTGAGTTCAAATCCGGACTCAGACACTTGACACTTAATAGCTGTGTGACCCTGGGCAAGTCACTTAACCCCAATTGCCTCACTAAAAAAAAAAGAAAAAGAAAAAAAAAAGAAGATACCCTACCTCTAACTTGTTTCTCAAGTTATGCAGCCCATTTTGTTTCATTTGTGGTGTTTTGCTTTAGTAATGGTAGAGATGGTCAGTTAGGAAAAGTACAGCTCTACCAGTTTTTTAGTAATATTCCCTAGCTTCATTTTCCTTTCATTACACAAATATCTATGGACTAGTTTTCCTCAGGCCTCTTGAAAGTTCAGGCCCATTAACACAGCAGAGTATTCCCAGGGAAGGGACAAAGATAAGAATAGAATAGAAAGGTGTGTTGATTGCACCCTTCCAAGTTCAAAAGAAAGAATTAAAACTTCTTTTTCTACGAAGTGGGGCTCAACTTAGAGTGTCCAGTATGGGTTGTGTATATATTTTTTTGTCTCCACAGATAATAGGCTCAATTAATTGCCAAGCATCTTTTCACTAAACCCTTTTTGGGGAGGTTGGTGGTATTTTTTTCTTTGTTTTGGGGAAATAAGATGACTTTGTGTTTTTCTATGAATTCTCTTAACACTAGATTTAACTAGGAAGATCAAATAAATAATTTTTTAAAAAAGTTTCAGTTGCTTGAGAGCTAGAATCTGACTTCATGTAGTAGGGTAGGCAATAAACTATGATGTGTTTTTTGGAATAATTGGAAAACCTGTCTCTGTCCTACCCCACCAAATTTCCCTCCCTCACGTGTCATAGTATAAGAATTACAACATTAGAGATGAATTCCTTTGGTCCCCTATTTTTTTTAAAGTGCAAATATTTTTGAGAGGCCTAATACAATAAGGTAATTCATATTAAGGCATTAATTACTCCTCAGATTCCAGCTTTCTCTTTGCTGAGAAGCCTGGGTGTCTTGAGGATCCTTTGTTAAAAAGAAAGAATGAAATCCAAAGAATAAATAAGGTAGGCAAGGTCTAGTAGGTTAATGGGAAAATGAGTTTAAAAGGGGGATAGTGATAAGGAATAGGGACAGGAGAACGAGATGGAAGTATTTATTCAGGCAGCAAAACGCTGTACACAGAGGAAGAAAAGTATGGTAACTAGGAACAAGTTTGGGGTGGGTGACTTTTACAAAGTGAAGGTTCCACTTTCCTTTCCCTCTGTATGGTCACCATGATTTTTACCTCTCAATGTGTTCAGCAATTCCTTAATCTTAGAATGAATGTGGTGAAATAGCAGAATGGGCATAGGAAGAAGTAGAGTGGAAAAATACATGAAGTAAGTGTGGGGAAGGAGGAACAGACAGATAACTGAATGAATGACCATGTGTCTGGAGAGAGCAAAGTGAAAGCAGGAGACAATTTTTTTTAAAAAGTGCCTTAGGGGGCAGTTAGGTGGTGCATTGGATAAAGCACTGGACCTGGATTCGGAGGACCTGAGTTCAAATACAGCCTGAGACATTTGACACTTACTAGCTGTGTGACCCTGGGCAAGTCACTTAACCCTCATTGCCCCACAAAATAAAATAAAGTGCCTTAGGCCTAGGGATAATGCTTGAATATATTGGTCTTCCTTGGCCATAAGTCAGGAGGGACTTTTAAATGGGACTTATTTTGACCTTGCCTGTTTTTTTGGCATGAAGAAGGCTGTAAGAGATATTTCTATACTATAGAAATTCCATACCATACTCTATATACACACTTTTTTTTTTTAAAGTGAGGCAATTGGGGTTAAGTGACTTGCCTAGGTTCACACAGCTAGTAAGTGTTAAGTGTCTGAGGCTGGATTTGAACTCAGGTACTCCTGACTCCAGGGCTGGTGCTCTATCCACTGTGCCATCTAGCTGCCCCATATACATACTTTTTCATTCTCTCTCTCTCTTTCTCTCTCTCTCTCTCTCTCTCTCTCTCTCTCTCTCTCTCTCTCTCTCTCTCTCTCCACACACACACACACACACACACACACACACACACATACACACACACACACATGCCCACATCCAAAAAACAGGGATTAGGTTGTAAATGTATGTGTGTGTGTGTGTGTGTATTCCATGGTGTAGGTTCAGAGAGACCTTCAGCAGTCTTTTAGCATGTTATCAATTTCTAATCCTCTCCTTGGTCTTTAGACTGGTTCATGGTCTTTTGCACATCTTTTGACCATGTGTTCTTCTTTCAGTGTTTCTTGAGAGCTATGTTGGGAGTTAGGAGAGATGCAAATGTAAGAGAAGATAACTGATTTCAGGGAGCCTATGACCTAATGAGGAAGTAAGGCATATAAAATATAATATAAAATAGAACCTAAGTGTACAAGAAAAGTATAAAGTTCTCTAAGAAGTCAATGAAGGAAAAAGGTTTTTTAGTTGGGGGGGTTGTTTATTTTTTGGAGGGGATTAGGAATAGTTTCATGAAGGAGATGCCTTTGACAATAATAGCAATAAAATCTAGTATTTAGGTAGTCCTTTGGGGTCTGCAAATCCTATATATATATACAAGGTAGTTCTTTGGATTTGCAGACCCCAAAGAACTACCTTGTATATATGTGTGTCTATGTGTGTGTGTATTGTATATAGCTATATCATCTTATTTGATCCTCACAACAACTCTGTGAGGTAGGTGCTATTATAATCCCCCCTTTTTTTTTTTAAGTGAGGCAATTGGGGTTAAGTGACTTGCCCAGGATCACACAGCTAGTAAGTGTTAAGTGTCTGAGGTCGGATTTGAACTCAGGTCCTCCTGACTCCGGGGTTGGTGTTTTATCCACTGCGCCACCTAGCTGCCCCTATAATCCCCATTTTACAGATGAAGAAATTGACTAGAAAAGGTAAATGACTTGCCCAAGGTCTTCCTAATTCTAAGTCCAGAACTCTGTTCACTCTGCTAACTAG
The DNA here is from genome assembly GCF_019393635.1 of Dromiciops gliroides. Taxonomy (NCBI): domain Eukaryota; kingdom Metazoa; phylum Chordata; class Mammalia; order Microbiotheria; family Microbiotheriidae; genus Dromiciops; species Dromiciops gliroides. Next base: position 133,245,438 of record NC_057864.1, read on the forward strand.
CTGTCTCTGTATTGTGAAAAGATGGGGAAAGGAGGAAGAAGGGAGAAAGGAGAAGCTGTGAAGGTAGGAAAGAAGTAGGGAAAGGCATCTGCCAAGTTATGGAACTGAGAAAGTATAGGACATACTCATGGAACAGAGAGTAAGTCAGTTTGTCTGGAACATAAAGGAGAATAATATGTGGCAGGTCTACAAAGGTGGGTTGGTTTTGGGTTGAATAAGGCCTTATTGGGATAAGGAATCTGATCTTTATTCTGAAAGCCTAACAAAATCATCTGACAACTCTGTTATTCCACTTTTTTTGTTGTTGTTAATTGAATCTCCCCATCTCGAGCTCAAAGTAGGTTTGATCCCACTACCAATTGATGTAGAGCTTTAACCTGCTCTGTTTCTGACCTGGACCAATTCACTCCTTCTTAGGCATCATGGTACTCTCCCCAATCCCCAGTTCAGAACTACAAAACTCAAGCAATCCACCAGGCTCAGCCTCCCCAGTAGCAGAGATTACAATCATGTTTTACCACTTTCCATGATGCCAAATCTTGTTAAATTGGAAGAATTCCCCAGAGGACTGAAATGTAGTCTAATACTAAATTCTAAGCTGGGTAAACAAACATCTAAAAATATCTGCTTACTCTATGCCCCTATACTACCGTAAGTTATCTTCTAGTACAAGACATCTTCTACCTTTGATGTCTATGGCATCAAATGAGACTAGAGTCTCATTGGGAAGATAACTAACACCCATGAAACAGTGAGCTAGCAATTGATCCTGTACAGGTCCTGTTTTTACATAGCTGTTTGCATATTGAGAGCTATGAGAGAGTTGAGGAAAGAACAGCCAGTTTGGAATAATCTCTTTGGAAAGTGGGATATAGAATCAGCTAGAGAGAAATTTTCTAGCTATAATGAAGACCTAGTTAAGTTTATATAAAGTAAATTTAGACACTACAGGAGATGACACTAGTTCAAATAGAATATTCCATCAATCTCAATGAAAACAAAGATGCAATTGCATCCAAGGGTCTTTATGAACTTCCTTGAGCTGTATAACCTGTTTGGTGACTGCAGGATCCTAGGCCTGAATTTCATAAATTAATCCTGACAGGGTTTACTAATGGGCACCAATGATATTAATTACTGCATGGTAGACAGTGTTTTTGAAGGTTGTCACCTCAGTGTTCACAGTTGTTTGCAATTGGGGATCCAGTGCTCAAAGAAAAACCATGTTGGGTTGTCATAAAACTCTTGGTCTAGATTTTCCAGAAATTTGATGTTTTACTAGATGGATCCTTTGAATTTGCTAAGCAACATGTAAATTGTTAATTTAACATGTCCCTAGAGTGTTTCTAGGATCAGTCTAGTACAGGGTATCTCCAAAGTCTTAGTGCAGCTTTAAGCTTTTAAAACAGCAGCAATACTTTTGGGATACCCTGTATTTCAAATCAAGTATGACTATAACATTAGAAACATTATTCTTTGGTTTTTTGGGTTTGGTTGTTTTTTTTTTTGGTTGGGCAATGAGGGTTAAGTGACTTGCCCAAGGTCACACAGCTAGTAAGTGTCTAGTGTTTGAGGCTGGATTTGAACTCAGGTACTCTTGAATCCAGGGCCAGTGCTCTATCCACTGCACCACCTAGCTGCCCCCTAAAAACATTATTCTAAGAGTGGGCCCTTCTGTAACCTGGCCATCGCTATTTTAGTCCAGTGCTTGCTGTCTATTCATTTTTGAATAATTATCGAGTCCTCCTTACTGAATTATCAGTATAGATCTGCACATACACATGTATATATAAACACACACATATATACATAGACTCTATAGTAGATGAGCATATATGTGTATATAGACATATACACTTGCATGTATATAATAGAATTAAAAACAGTTCTTATCCATATTTTTAAGCTTACTGAGTTTTCTTTAGCTCAAAAAAGCTTTTTTAAAAATCACATTCTTTCTTCAAATGTTGTTAGATCTTTGGATTTGCAAATGAATTGTTCTTTTTAGGTTCTTAGATATATTTTGATATTTCTGAACTTGCTCATTAGTCAGGTGGATCATCAGTGGGTAGATCGAGGTACCTAGAGTCAGGGAGACCTGCGTTCAAATTCAGCTTCAGACACTTAATAGTTGTGTGGCTCTGGGCAAGTCAACCCTAGTTTCCTCATCTGTAAAATGGGGATAATAATAGCACTTACTTCCCCAAGTTGTTGTGATGATCTGATGAGATAATTGTTTGGTTGTTGTTTTTGGTGGGGCAATGAGGGTTAAATGATTTGCCCAAGGTCACACAGCTAGTGTCAAGTGTCTGAGGTCCTCCTGAATCCAGGGCCAGTGCTTTATCCACTTCACCACCCCTGATAAGATAATTGTAAACTGCTTAGTACAGTATTTGGCACAAAGTAAGCCTTATATAAGTATTAGCTACTATGTGCAAGTGAGTATTCCTCTTTCTGAGTGGTTGCCACTATTTCATAGTCTTTTTTTTTTTTTTAGTGAGGCAATTGGGGTTAAGTGACTTGCCCAGGGTCACACAGCTAGTAAGTGTCAAGTGTCTGAGGCTGGATTTGAACTCAGGTCCTCCTGACTCCAGTGCCAGTGCTCTATCCACTGCGCCACCTAGCTGCCCCTATTTCATAGTCGCTAGCAAGGGGACCAGAAATTTATAAATGGAACAGACTTGAGAATTCATTTAGTATGATCTCATTTTACAGATGAGGAAACTGAGGCCTAGAATTTTTCTGCTTTTCAATTTTACTGCAATCTCAATCTCTCAATCAGTATGTGTGTGTCTCTGTGTGTGTCTGTGTCTGTTTGTATTTGCCACTACTGTAGTCAGGAGGTAGTAAGTTACTTCAAGTCTCCTAGCTAGAAGAATACCACAGTGGTGAATGAACAAGACTAGAGTGTTCTTGCTCCATACTATGTTGATTATTTTCTTAATGTCAAGTAGTTCAGGGTGAATATCATCAGCCTTTTCCCCATGGGCATTTTTTAGCTGGAAGAGATGCCTTGATATCCTAGATTATCTATAATATTTTTTGAGGTATCATTGACTAAAATGATCATTTAGGAATCATGCAGATTTACCTGAATTTAAATCAGTCAACAAGCAATAAGTACTTATTATGTAAATCACTTAAAATTTAATACCACTTCATCTTTTCCCAAAGAGACAAAATTTACCTAGTTGAACCTAATTATAGAAAGGGAGCACCAAAGACTGACACCATCCGTTAGAATAAGGTGTTTCCAGAAAGACATCATTTATATTAAAACTTATAGGCCATAGTGCTATCCGTGTTTCTTGTAAATTAAGGCATTTTATGTTGTTTAAAAAAGCCCTGGGGGTGACTAGGTGGCAGTGGATAAAGCACCGGCCCTGGAGTCAGGAGTACCTGAGTTCAAATCCGGCCTCAGACACTTAACACTTACTAGCTGTGTGACCCTGGGCAAGTCACTTAACCCCAATTGTCTCACTAAAAAAAAAAAAATCAAAAAAGCCCTGACCTATAGCATTGTAGCCCACAATGACATGTTGAACAGAGCAATTGTGTCTGTCATGTTTGTTGTGCTTTTTGAAGTTTAAAAGAATAAGAATTCTTTTAATTTGTAATTAAGTCTTTGGGTTTTTTTTTACCAACTACTGTTTACAAATGATTTCTTCATAATATAGTCAGGATTTTTTGCTTGAATAGTTTACATTTTCTTTTTTAAAATCCTGATACGTCTGTTTCAAGAAGCAGTATGGTATAGTAACTAAATAGGGCTGATTATTGGCTGTTAGGAAGACCTTGATTCAAATTCTACCTATGGCTGTGAGACTGCAGACAAATCATTTAACCTTTTAATAGTCTGGGCAAGGGGCAGCTAGATGGCACAGTGGATAGAGCACCGGCCCTGGAGTCAGGAGTACCTGAGTTCAAATCCGGCTTCAGACACTTAATACTTACTAGCTGTGTGACCCTGGGCAAGTCACTTAACCCCAATTGCCTCACTAAAAAACAAACAAAAAAAAAAACAAAAAAAAAAATAGTCTGGGCAACTATCTAAAACTGGGTCTGTGAGTCAAAAATATATTGCTTTGCTGAGATTTCCCTGTATAATTCCAGGTTCTCAAAAGTCAGCCATGTCGGATTTTGGTTATATTAAAATATTAATTTGGAAATCATGTTACCTTTAGGATAAACATAATTTCTTACCTCTGTGTGAAGTATATTGTGTGTACTAGAGATGGCTAGTTTCAATTTCTTTCTTCTTCCTTGTTGCTGGTATTTGGTTAAAACAATGTGTTACATTGGAAGGACAAAGACAGAATAAACTTACTAGATGCCATGGTTGAGTCTCACTTGTATTGCATTATGATAGTGGCATGAACAAGCATTCGAATGGGAAAACATAGTTGTCTTTTTAGCACTCACCCAGGTTAGCAAGAAATTCAGAATAGCTCTTTTTAATAACTTGTTTTGGAGATATCACTTGTAAATAATTTGCTTATAATATGCTTCTTTATTGATTACTTAATTTTAAGTTGCTTTTCCTTTCCTCCACTTATAGTCTTTGGAAGGCTTTAGAATATTAGTGAGCAGGAAATTCTCCTTTATGGAAAGTTCTTTCAACTTTTGCTTTTACAACACAATAGGTCTTCCTGAAAGTGCAGTAGGAATAGGGTTCATTATATCCTGCCTCTGACACTGACTACCTGTGTGACCTTGGGCAAGGTATTTAACCTTAGCACTGACCTCAGGTTAGCAAGAGACTCAGAATTGCCCTAACTTTTTTATTAAGTTGTTATTGAGCTATGGGCCTGTTTCCTCATTTGTAAAGTGAAGGAGCTGTACTTAAGAAGTTATGCATGCATGTATACATACATATACACATACTCACAGATATATCTTTAATATCCATAAATATATATCTTACAAATAAACATAAGCTTACATAAATTTGTGTATATAAGATTATATATATGTTTATAAAATTATATATATAAGATGTATACACACGTATACATATACATACACATATAGGCAAAAGCTGCCTATATAAGTGCTAAATAAAATAGCACAGACCAAAAATTAAAATAGAGTATAGGAATGATTTCCTCCCCTGATTCCTTAATCAAAAGGAATATATATTATAACAATATATTATATCGTTATATATTATAATAATGTTATATATAAAGATATAGCCATGTTTTGACTATTTACAAACCCCTTTCCCAATATTTTTCAGTCTTTAAGTACTTGTCAATACACATTATGAAGAATTATTTGTATTTATGTTGTTAAATGTTTTTTCCAGTTAAGCATTTAACATGTTAGACATATGCTTTAATTTTATGTTTTCCAGTTTAAAAGTAATGAAATGTTTTAAAATTTTTAACAATACTAAGACCATGAATAACATATAAGGACAATTATAAGTATTCACAATCAAATATGGATTCAGGTGGGGACTTTTTCTACTTCCATTCTTGACCAATCTTTTGGCCTTCATATTTTTAGTACCCCTATCAGATGCAGTGCAAAAGAAAAAAGAGTTGCCACTCCAGTTTTATAACTTATTAGCAACCATGAAAATTTGGGGGGGCTTTTATTAACTGGGCTATTCCCTACCACATGTAATTGAGTCAATTTGACCTCGATGAAGCTCAGGTCATTTTGCAAATGTTAAACATTTTATTTATCTTTACATTTCCCTGTGAACAAGTGCTTCTAAGGAACAGAAGTTGTAGGTGACCCAAAAGGGCAAAGGAGAGAGACAGATGTTGGGCACAAGTAGCATATTGCTAATCTACCTGTAAAAAGTGGTACAAACAATATCATCAAGGGAATGCATGATTTAAAAAAGAAAAAAAAAAAAAAGGTGGGCCACTAACAACCCAGATGCTGTAACTGGTTTCCACAAAAGGTAAAAAGGCCTGGAGGCCTTCCTCCATGAGAGTGGGCAGAGATTCCATGAAGGATCTCAGGTACAGACCGGGTCAAGAATCTCAGCAGATGATAGAATATGATATGCAAGGATGAAGGGAGTGTGTACACATGATAAATTCAGATTTAATCGCTGAAACATCCATGGACACCTGTTTCTGGAAAGCTCACACTGGGGGAAAAAAAAATAGAGGTATCTTCAGACTGGATTCTTATCAAGAAGGAGCAGGCCAGGCCTACTAGGGAAAAGAATTTAGGAAACATGGATCTTAATTTTAAACTGCAGTCCTATGGCAAATAGGACAAAAACCACATCAATAGCACTACCATCAAAACACTTTACAGTTCATGGATTAAGATCACTTAAATAGAATAGCAGATTTAGGGGTCTATTTGCTGTGTAAAACAAACAAGTTTCAGTGACTACCATCTTCTAAAATTTCAGTTCTTAGTCTCAAGCAAAACATTCAGAAAAGGCTAGCAATTATCTAAGTCTATGATCTTATGTTAAATAAATTTTTTTTAAATAAAGAAAAGATTTTGCGGTACAAGTTTTCACCCAGGGTTCCCTTTGCAGTAGAGGGTCTGGTAAGATGGTATTTGCAGCTCTAATGTTTACAAATCCATAACCGTTTTCTTCTTCCTAAGTGCAGGTCTTTGTTTTTCGCAGTAGCTTGTGGCCTGCCTTAAGTATTCTGCAGAGGCAAGACCAGAATCGGAGTGTACCACACACACTGGGTGCAAGAGAATCATTTGTGACTAATTCTCCTGATGAGAAGTTTCATGTCAATTAACAAGAGGCCTCTGCTATATGATGACTAAAAAACCTCAAAAGATCAAACAGTATTTGAACAGGCAGGAGTCTAAAACGCCTCAGAGGAGGGTCCTTCACTAAGAATAAGGAGGCAACCTGGAGAGGCACCTCTCTGGGTCTGTCACAGGCCTAACAAATTTCTGATTCAGGCTTAGTGGACTGTATGCACGGTACTGGGCCTTGGGCATAAAGAAAAGAAAGGCGCTGCCCATCCTAGAACGCTTCAAAGTCTAACGGGGAAGCCAGAATGCATAAGATGGAGTGATTAGAAAAAAAAAACCTCTTTAGGCGCTGAATCCTATGGCACAGCAGTTCATGGCAAGCACGATGCATAAAAATAGGAAAAATACCGATGCATGGAGTTCGGATAGAAAGGACGGGAAACGTCTGCAGGGTTGGACATGTCGGGATCTAAGTAAACTCCTACTGGGGTGGGGGTGGGGGGAAGTGGTTATTTCCCCGAGCTACGGGTCTCTTTCATGGCAAGCCTCCATTTGCCTAGTCCCGCTAGGAAGGGCACCCTGGCCTTTGGCGCTCGGCTCCCGAAAGGTAGTGTGGGGGATAACTACGGTAATGAGGCAGGAGGAGGGCTGAGCCAGCCCCCTCCGCAGCAGCAGCAGCGCGCCGCGCGGGCTTTTCCACTGCGCAGCAACTACCGTAGGGAGGAGGAGGGGCGGGTATATTACGTGCGCGACGCCGCCCCGACGAGAGGACGTTGCGTGCTCGCTCGCGCCAGGCGAGTCTCCGCGTCTCCCTCGCGAACTCGGTGAAAGGAATTGGCGCCGTTCGACTCCAGGCGGGTCCGCTCTGCAGCACGAACCCCCCTCCAGCCGCAGCCGCAGCCGCCGCCCGGGGCCGAGGAGCAGCCGCAGCAGCCGCCGCCAGTGGCCGTGTGAGCGGAGCCGAGTCGCAGTCAGCGCCGAGCGGTGAATTGGGGCCCTCACGATGAGTTCTTCGCCAGTGAACGTGAAGAAGCTGAAGGTGTCGGAGCTAAAGGAGGAGCTCAAGAAGCGGCGCCTCTCTGACAAGGGCCTCAAGGCCGAGCTCATGGAACGGCTCCAGGCCGCGCTAGACGACGAAGAGGCCTCCGGAGGCCGCCCCACCTTGGAGCCCGGGAACGGCAGCCTGGACCTGGGCGGGGATTCCGCCGGGCGCTCGCACTCGCAGCCCTCGGGAGCAGGCCTCGAGCAGGAGGCCGCGACCACGGCCGACGAGGAGGAGGAGGAGGAGGAAGAGGAGGAGGAGGAAGGAATCGCGGCCCTGGATGGCGACCAGATGGAGCTAGGGGAAGAAAACGGGGCCGCGGGGGCGGCAGATTCAGGCCCGATGGAGGAGGAGGAGGAGGCGGGCGGCTCCTCGGAGGACGAAAACGGCGACGACCAGGGCTTCCAGGAAGGGGAAGACGAGCTCGGGGACGAGGAGGAGGAAGCGGGCGCGGGGGACGAGAACGGACACGGGGAGCAGCAGGCTCAACCGCCGACTACGCCGCAGCCGCAGCAGCCCCAGCAGCAGAGCGGAGCGGCCAAGGAGGCCGCGGGCAAGAGCGGCAGCCCCACCTCACTATTAGCCGTGACGGTGGCGCCTCCTTCGGCAGCGAAGCAGGCCCAGCAGCAGGCGGGAGGCAAGAAGAAGGCGGAAGGCGGCGGCGGCGGCCGCCCCGGGGCTCCGGCGGCGGGTGAGTGGCGTTTGGGGAATTGGGAGAACGGGGGGGGGGGGGTGGTGGTGGGGGAAGAGCACTAGGACCGCGGGCCCGGGGTGGGGGGGAGGCCCGGGGCGGGGTGGGGACCGTGCCCCGGGGCCGCCACCCGGTCTCCCCCCCCTCCCCCCCCGGATGGCGGTGGGGGGGGTGGGGAAGCGGCTGGGCCAGGGCCAGGGCCGTAGGTACGGTCGGCGGGCGAGGAAAGGGCGGAGGCGCCTCTGCTTTTCCCGGTGTCCGGGGCTGCGGTTGGGGGAGGGGAAAGGGGGGGGCGGTTGCGGGGGAATCCCAGATTAGCCGTGAGGTCTTGGGCGGTGTGTTAGTGTGTATGTGTGACGGCGGCGCCACCATTATCTGGCTCGAGAGCCAGGGGGAGCTGCAGCTGCCGCTGGAGGGGGAGGAGCGGCCGCTGGCGGCGGGAGAAGGCCCCCCTGTCCTCGGCGCTGCTGCGTGCGCGCGGTGCGGGCACATGTCTCCGCACTGGGGGGAGGGGAGGGAAAAGGGAGGACGATGGGAGGGGGGGTGGAGATCGAGGTCCCGGGGCGGGCGCGCGGTGGCGGCTCGAGCTCTCACGTTGCCGCCGTATTGTGCAAGGAACGCAGGGGCTCTGCCGTGACGTCACTTCCGGTTGGCGGTCCCGGCGGGGAGGGGGCAGGGGTGGGGTGGGGTAGGGGGGAGAGTTAGAACGAGGATCCGTACAATGCGGCCGCGGGGAGCGCGGGCCCAGCCGGAGTGGGGGGAGGGGAGAGAGAAAAAGCTCGGAGCCCCTCCTCCTCCTCCTCTCTTCTCTGTGCTCTCATTGGGATACACGTGGGCTCTGCTTATTCCGCGCTATTCTCTGTGGCGCTCGCTGGAATCATCGAGTAGCCGGGGAGATTTGCGCTATCTCTCCGCTGCGTCACGAACTACAATCCTGCTCCAACCCGACTGCTCCTTCAGTTCGTAAATGGTTGGCCAATTAAGGGATTATTGAAACCGGAAAAAATGGCAGGTTAACGCGGCAAGCTTTTTAAGCTGTCCGTATTACAAACGGAATAGGCTCTTCTTGGGGTCAGCGGGGGTTTTGTTTCTTTAATTTAAAAAAGATGTCCTAATCTTTGTAGGAGATGGCAAAACAGAACAGAAAGGTGGAGACAAAAAGAGAGGTGTTAAAAGACCTCGTGAAGATCATGGCCGGGGCTATTTTGAGTACATTGAAGAAAACAAGTATAGCAGGTAGGGAAGTTTATCTGATCTTCACGGAACAAATGATTTACAAATAATGAGAAAGCTATATCGGAGATATTCTCTTTTTTCAGAGCTAAATCTCCTCAGCCACCGGTTGAAGAGGAAGATGAACACTTTGATGACACAGTGGTTTGTCTTGATACTTGTAAGTGGATATCCTCCAATCTTCTTAATTTTGTTGCATAGAACCAAAAATTTACTATTTTTTTAGGAAATTTGAATTTGTGAAAAATTTGCTTGAAAAAGTGGTAAGGCATAAGTAAAATGGTATTTTAAAATTTAGTCATGTTTTGGTCTGGAAACTCCATAGCAACTTGATGCTTTTTTTTTTCTCTCTTGAAGCATGGAATATTTAGGTGATTAACTTTTGAATAGAAAAGGTAATTTGTAAATATATTCTCATTTTGTCTGTGAGGTTTATAAGAAAATGTAATAAGTATCTGGTGGGAAATTAACAATTGACCTATTGGGACTAGTATTTATTGTAAACTCTTAAAATTTCATTTAGTGCTTTTAGGACCTCCATTGTTTGAATTTTTTGGTACTGGGAGTTACCAGATTTATCTTTACTAATGACTTTTCATTTAGTTCACAAGTATATTCCCTTTTTCTAACAATTAAACTGTAACATTACTTTTTCAATAACTGCTGTTTTGTTCTCAATTGCAGTTCAGTAGCTGCTGCTTTAACATAAGTTGGTGTCTTCCAAAGACCTGGGGCAGCAGCAGTGGCTATCTCTGGGCCACTAGCTTTCTTCACCAGCGAATGGTATCAAGGGCAGCACTGTAATGCTGCTACTTTTACCCAGATGGGTTGTAATTCATTACGTGGAAGCATTGCAAACCTATAAGTGGGCCTTGGCTGTCTGTTAAGTTAATTTTAGTGGTTGTGTGTCATTATTTGGTCAACATTTGCTAATATAGGTGGTTTATTTGGAAGAAAGGGTAGAAATAGGAATTGGTATTCAGGCAGGTAAAGTTGTGTTCTGCAAATATTTTTAAAACTTGGGATTGTTTTAACTCCCCCAAATGGGAATTTTTAGTGGAAACAGTGAAAAGGAATTGGGACTTAAGGTGGGTGGGTAGAACAACAGTACCAATGAGAGTCTTCCATTTTAAAGCTGTCAGTATTCAGGTTTCGGTTTCTTTAAATATTGGGCCCAAAGTAATATACATAGTGGAAATAGTGATCATTAGAAAACTGTAGTGTAAATTAGTTTTTCTTTTAATGTAAGAGGATAGAATTACCAAGATCTTATTAATTTTGTTCATTATGCCTCCATTTTGTAAAGAGGAAAAAAGTTCAGGTCAGCCAGGCTAGTTGGCGCAGCAATATTCCATCTTTGGTATAAAAGGGTATAGGAATACCATGGGTAAACAATCTAAAGAGACTTCTAATCCATTATTTTATCCAACAACTTGAGTTTTCTTTACCTTGAAAGGAATTTACCTATTCTGACACATCAAAACATGCTAATAAGCAGTAAGTAGCCCCCACACACCCAATTATGCATGGAGCAATGGTCCTGAATGATGGAGAAGTAGCTATGTCCTTATTATGATCTTGAGGGGAAGGTGCTTAGTGACTTTCTATAAATATTATCATGACAATATTGAGATTTAATTCATAAGTCTTTGAAGAAAACTTAGAATGTTGGGCCCTGAGGTAGTCGTTAATATTTACAAAGGGCTGAGACCCACAACTCACACCCTATTTAACCAGTTGGTCATGGCCTCCCTACCTTGAATTGTGTTGTGGCACTGGTAAATGCTACCTGATTCTGGCATGCTTCACTTTGTGATTTCCTGCTATCCTCTGCTGCTTGGCTCTAAATCAAGGTAAAGAGCAGAGCAGGTATGTATGAACATCACATTGTCTTCATTACCTGTCTTAAGTGGTTTTTTTTTTTAAAGTGTACATATATAAAACCATGGAGATTTATCTTTTATTTTTTTGTCTGATTTGCCGCCTTCCAGTTTAGAATTTGGCACAAGAGATTTTTGGCGGGAGTGGGGTTTTTATTTATCTCTGAATAGTTCAGATAGGGTAATGGATTCATCCCAATTTAAAGTATTTATGAAGCATCAAGAAAGTTGTAATACTTTGGGGGTTTTGTTTATATGGTCCTTATACTTAAAAGTCAGGGCAAAAGAAAATAATAGATATTTGTTATGCTTACAGATAATTGTGATCTACATTTTAAAATCTCAAGAGACCGTCTCAGTGCTTCTTCACTTACTATGGAGAGTTTTGCTTTTCTTTGGGCTGGAGGAAGAGCTTCTTATGGAGTTTCAAAAGGGAAAGTTTGCTTTGAGATGAAGGTAAAACCAAATTTTGTAAAAAAGGAGTCCTTGTTGCAATCTTTAATCTTTGGCAATTATTTTTAATTCAAGTAAAACCCTAAACATTGATTTTTTTTCTATGGGCTGCAAAGGAAGTTATAAAATCATTATGTGTAACACAAATTTGGGGGAGAAATCTTGTGGGATTGGACTAGAATTGGATCACACTTAGTTTTTATTTTTACAGTAGGAATGGGGAACAAAATATTTCAGTTGAAAGCTTATGTTAAAACATGAGAGCCACATTGCATGAATAAGTCCAAAATTGCCAGTTGCAAAAAGGTTAGGAAGAGTCTCTCCATCATAGCAGCAGTCAATATCAAAATAGACCTCGATTTCTCTTTCCTAGTCTATATACAGATTTGGTGATTTATCTCCCCTTTAGGTCACAGAAAAGATCCCAGTGAGGCATTTGTATACAAAAGATATTGACATACATGAAGTCCGGATTGGCTGGTCACTTACAACCAGTGGGATGTTACTTGGTAAGACCATCTGTGTGCATTGTGTATAAAATATATATATGTCTCACCGCAAGTTAGCTTAAGTTTATAGTTAAAATTTTAATTCATAATAATAAGGCTAGATTCCTATTTACTAAGTTTTATGTCTGCTTTCAGGAAATTTCCACATAGAGAATAATCAGTTACCAAGTACCCAGAATTGATGAGAAAGCAGGGCTATGTAGTATACAAGCCTTGATTTTTAAATTTTCTTTATCCCCAGCCTCCCAAAGGGAAAGTGCCATCTGAATCAAAATAAGAGTTCATATTGGATTTGTAATAATTCTAACAACTGCAGACTAAATAAGTTTTCCACTTTTTTAGGTGAAGAAGAATTCTCTTATGGGTATTCTCTAAAAGGAATAAAAACATGCAACTGTGAGACTGAAGACTATGGGGACAAGTTTGATGAAAATGATGTGATTTCATGTTTTGCTGTAAGTTTTAACTAAACACAATTTTAGATGTGTTCTTAAATATACCATTAGAATTAGATTAGAAAACTGCTCAGAGAGTGTGAGTGTTCTTTCTGGGGAATAAGAGAAGCCATTGGTTTTTAGCAGTTTGCAACTGTTCAGAAAGTCATCAAAATAAAACATGGGCATATAAACTACTGATTCTTAAAAGTTTACTTCTGAAATTTGACTGGATTGTGGAATATATCAAAGACTTGTTACTGAAATATTAATCTTTTGACAGAATTTTGAAGGTGAAGAAGTGGAGCTTTCCTATGCAAAGAATGGACAAGATCTTGGTGTTGCTTTCAAAATTAACAAGGAGGTTCTGGCTGAACGACCTCTTTTCCCTCATGTTCTCTGCCATAACTGTGCAGTTGAATTTAATTTTGGTCAGAAGGAAGAGCCATATTTCCCAATACCTGAAGAATATACTTTCATTCAGAATGTCTCCTTAGATGATCGAGTTAGAGGGCCAAAAGGACCAGATGAGAAGAAAGATTGTGAAGTGAGTGGCAGTCTTTTGTCTGCTTAAGTCCCTTTGAGGTTGACTGTCTGGCAATTCTATATTGCTCAGCAAAGTTTTGGAACTAGCAGGTTAATCTGAATCTGAAAATTTACTTCTAAGTGCAGCGATTGCTAATTTCTCCTACTCTATCTTCATTTAGATGGTATAAATATTTAGTGTTATTTGTGTTTTAAGTGCAGAGGGGTATTTCTGGCACAGTCGATTCTTTCCTCTTTGCATTTAAATATCTGATATTTGTATGTTGGAAAGCCTAGTCATATAAAACAGATCGATATATCTTGCTTAGGTCCAGATGCTAACATTATAAAGTTGTGACAAGTGTTAAAACTCTTACCCTTTTATAGATGAGGAAACTGAGGCTAAATGAATTGGTCAAAGTTAATGACTGTTAATGTCAGAGTTCTTGATGAAGGGTTAAACAGTACAACAGTTTTTCCATGGCAGCCTACTGACAAAATGTTAGGAATTAGATGGAATTTTTTTAATACACTTCCCTTTTTCATAAAAGTGGTCCCATGAACAACAAAAATAGTGAAAGTCTTCTGTATAGTACTGGCGATAGAGTAATACATACAATTCCCTTTGTCATATGTTTATTTATATTTTGGAGTAGGGAATATAGCATTTTAATTTCTTGAAAGCTTAATTTTAAAAGGTCAGCCTAGCCTTTTGGGTATGCTTGGACCAGCAAAATAGCATGTTTTTGTTGTCTTTTGATTGCAGGTTGTGATGATGATTGGCTTGCCAGGAGCTGGAAAAACCACCTGGGTTACTAAGCATGCAGCAGAAAATCCTGGTAAATACAACATTCTTGGAACAAACACTATAATGGATAAAATGATGGTAAGTAATTTATCTATAATTCAGGAAGTCTAACCTGTTAATTTGAAATCATTGACTTTTTTGTCCTGATTAACAATATGAAATTTGTTGCTTAAAATAGACTTCATTATCTTAATTGCGCTATTTGGAGTTCAGTTCTAAGTTGAATAGTCGACACTGTTTTGTGTAGGTCTTTTAAAGGGCAAGTACCTTAAGAGATGGAGTTGATGCTTGTATTAATTTAAAACTTAAGTCAGTTTAATAATTGTGGGTATTTATGTCAAACTTAAGAGAATGTCTCCTTAATAGGTGGCAGGCTTTAAGAGACAGATGGCTGATACTGGAAAATTGAACACACTGTTGCAGAGAGCTCCACAGTGTCTTGGAAAATTCATTGAGATAGCAGCTCGTAAGAAGCGGAACTTTATTCTGGATCAGGTATGCTGTGGCTTTAAGTTTGGGGTTTTTCACATAGGTTATTTAAGAAGTCTAACCTAGAATGTTCAAAGAATTGGGCATACTCTTTCCATAATGTTTTGGTGAGAGTTATTTTAGTCTTAGTATGGCACTTGGCACATAGCTATGTACTATTGCCTCATAAACACTGGTAGATGTTCACAACAAATGGATGAATTTTCTCTTTGCAGCTGACAATTGCTGTCAAATTTATTGTTACATAACCTTTTTTTCAGACAAATGTGTCTGCAGCTGCCCAGAGGAGAAAAATGTGCCTGTTTGCAGGCTTTCAGCGTAAAGCTGTGGTAGTTTGCCCAAAAGATGAAGACTACAAGCAAAGAACACAAAAGAAGGCAGAGGTGGAAGGGAAGGATCTTCCAGAACATGCAGTTCTCAAAATGAAAGGCATGAAATTTTGTTTTGATACCTTCTAAAGGCAATTGTTTAGATGCTTAGGCCTTTACAAGAAGTTCTTTTGTAATCCTCAAAACCAGAACACATTTTCTGTTAATAATGTATTGACTCCTGTTATAAATTCTGGTATCATTACTTCGTCCATTTAGCTTTGTAATTTTTTCTTAACCTGGAAAGATTTTTATTTAGCCAAAAAATTAAAGGATAAAACCACACGAATTAAGAGAATATAGCAATTTCTGGTTAAAGCTTAAAATATTTTTGAATGTTTAATACTGTTTATTTTCTTCACTTATAGGGAACTTTACACTGCCAGAGGTAGCTGAGTGTTTTGATGAGATAACCTATGTAGAGCTGCAGAAAGAAGAAGCCCAAAAGCTTTTGGAGCAATATAAGGAAGAAAGTAAAAAATCTCTTCCTCCAGAAAAGAAACAGAATACTGGCTCAAAGAAGAGCAATAAGAATAAGAGTGGCAAAAACCAGTTTAATAGAGGAGGTGGTCATAGAGGTCGTGGAGGATTTAACATGCGTGGTGGAAACTTTAGAGGAGGTGGTAAGTTTTTTAGTTGTTTCCTACAGCATTTCTAAATTGGGCTAAATGAAATGATTCAGTAATTGAATTGAAATATAAATACTTGCATTTTCATCTGAACCTAAACACCAAATAATTTTGTCTATAAAGTAGAGCAAAAAAGGATAACGCATTAATCTTTGAATCTATTTAATACAGCTTAAGTATTTTTAGTAGTCATTATACTTTGAAATTTTGTCTCAGCTTACTTAGTATTGGGAATTATTAGAACCTGCTATTAACCCAATCCAGCCATTTGTGATTTGACATTAAACTTGAAATTTGACTAAATATGAAAGCATATGGTAGTCTTAATAAGCGTATTTTAATTTAAACCTTAGTCTGTAACGTAACCCATTTCAAAAATATGATTGAGTTCCATTTAAATTGTGTTAAATATTTAGTTTGCTCTGTGTGGATTTACAAAGATGTTAAAATTTCCTTTCCTTTCAGCTCCTGGAAATCGTGGTGGTTACAATAGGAGGGGAAATATGCCACAGCGTGGTGGCGGTGGAGGAGGAAGTGGAGGAATTGGTTATCCATACCCTCGTGGCCCTGTTTTTCCCAGCAGAGGTGGTTATTCAAACAGAGGCAACTACAACAGAGGTGGAATGCCCAACAGGGGAAACTACAACCAGGTAATCTTTCCTAATATCTAGAGGTATTACACTGGCTTTCTGAATAAATTGTGGTATGGGTTCTATTTTATAGGATAGTTGAGCTTTAAAATTAATTGTAGACCAATAAAGGTTGAAAGTACTTTATTTGAGATTTGTTTCTGTTGGTACAGGTGTCCTAAACTTTTTTGTTTTTAAGAAACCCAGTAACCCAACATTCATATAAACATGTTACATTTGCTTGGATTCTTCAGAATATGAAGATGCTTACCCTTTAAAGGAATTTAATTTTGAGAATTTAAGAGCTCCATAAGATAAAGTTGGCTGAAAATTTTAGGTGACAAAGGCACTTTAAAAGGTGTCAGGTTGCCAAATTAGTGATAAATCATTTGAGATCGCAGTAGGAGGAGCCCTTGATAAAGGAGTACTGTTTAGGTGACCTGTTTCTAATCTGTGGTGGTTCCCCCCCACCCCCATCCACATCATCTTCAAGTTAAGATGTTGGTAGAATTAGTTTTTAATATTTTGTGACCTCCATCACCTATTTTATGTTTTTTTTTGTTTTTTTTTTTAGTGAGGCAATTGGGGTTAAGTGACTTGCCCAGGGTCACATAGCTAGTAAATGTTAAGTGTCTGAGGCCGGATTTGAACTCAGGTACTCCTGACTCCAGGGCTGGTGCTCTATCCACTGCGCCACCTAGCTGCCCCTCCATCACCTATTTTAGAGAATGGAACGTGTTGTACAAGGACAAATAATGTATTTGTTAGCAGTACTTAGATTAATTTTTTTTGCCCCTCTAGAACAACTTCAGAGGCCGAGGAAACAATCGTGGCTACAAAAATCAATCTCAGGGCTACAACCAGTGGCAGCAGGGTGTAAGTAATTTTATGCACTTTCCACTTCAAATTTATTTGTATCTTGAGTTGGAACGAGAATCAGTCCTGAAAACTCTTCCACTGGTTACCAAAATGTTAAAATGCAATGGTGAAGTCCCAAACTGGCACTAGCCAGCGTTTGTGGAAGTTCTTCCTGCCCAAAATTCATCTCCAGGTACAACAAAACTAGCCTAATTTGATAGTTAACAAATTGCTATTTAATATATGTTATTTAGTTTTAGCTAACCAGGTCCTGGTGTGCCCTTTTATAATGTGTTGATCATTTGGGGATATTAATGCTATAATTAAATATGGTGTTTAAATGAAATCAGAGGTAAGACAGGTCTAATCTGTTCTAGCAGACACATTTTGCTCTGCGTTAGATTCAATGTCATATCCTAAAAGCAACTTGAGTGGCTTATTGATGTGTTTTTTCTTTAAAAAAAACAAATTTTCTCTTGCAGCAATTCTGGGGTCAGAAGCCATGGAGTCAGCATTATCACCAAGGATATTATTGAATACCCAAATAAAAACGAACTGATACATATTTCTCCAAAACCTTCACAAGAAGTCGACTGTTTTCTTTAGTAGGCTAACTTTTTAAACATTCCACAAGAGGAAGTGCCTGCGGGTTCCTTTTTTAGAAGCTTTGTGGGTTGATTTTTTTCTTTTCTTTTTTGTACATTTTTAATTGCAGTTTTAAAGTGAATCGTAAGAGAACCTCAGCATTGTGCACGATAAGAGAATGTGTCAGTATTTCAGGGTTCTACATTTTATCTGTAAAATGTGACTTTTTTTTTTACCACAACAAAAGTAAAATGTTGCTTTGTACCTGGTGTCTTTTATTAAGATTTACTCCCCCCATTTCTCACCGAGAATAACAGTCGGGAGTCATTTGTCACAATACAATAGAAATGTTAGCAACCAGATTCATGTAAGGGCTTTAGTGGTCCTCATGAATTTCACGACTTTGTACTGCTCACATTACACTCCATCCTCTCTGTAGTTTGGTGGGTAGAGGAGGGGGTAAACTAAGCAGTAGTTCTTGGCAATAACTGGGATGGGTTTTTATGACAATGGAATTGGCATAGCTGGGGAATTGAAGGTAAAACTTGGAGCCAAATAGGGAAGATGGAGTGTATGTAGAAGGGCTCTTTAAAATGTAAAATTCGGTTGCATTATCTGTGGAGGCTCAAACTTGTGAAGGTACAACACCATAATTTTTTTCCATTTGTTCTGCATTTTGATTCTGAAAAGAAAGCTGGCTTTGCCCATTTCTTATTAAACAAAACTTGTTGTAAATCCAGTTGTCTAATGGGATCTATATGAAGTTAGCTATGTCTGTATACCCCTTCTCCCACAAAATACTGTATACCTAGTGTGCTTGTAGTAGTTAACTCCACCATCTTTGTAAGCTAATGAAATTGTGAGTCACCCATTTATATCTAATTTTTAATCATGTCAGTTCTTGAATGGGTATCTCCTTAGCCTGCTGATTTCTTTTTCTTTCTAAAGAAAGTGGGTGGAGAAATTAATTTAGACGTTTTGTTTGCAATAAAATGAATTCATTTTACTCTTGTTTGGGATTCTCGCCATCAAGGTTCAAAATCCCTTTAAATCTCTCCAGAGGGGGAGAATTTATAAGTGTGTGCTTTCTGGACAGCTTCATTTCTCTGCACTTGGAACATTTAGGTTTTAAAAACTTAAATGTATACTGGCAACTGATTTATTTAGAAATACTGATGTAAAGTTGTATTTTCCCCCCGCCCCCAAGACTTTAAAATGTTAGGAGGGGAAAGGGTACTGGCTGGGAGAAGTTAATACTGTTTTATCATTACATATTAAAAGATGTTAAAATTGCTGTCCACAAATGTATTTATAGTACATGTAACCCGCTGTATGGGAACAATTGCTTTTAGAAGCTATTGATCATATGAGCCAGTCATCATTGATTCACTACTACACAACACTGCTAACTTAATATTATAGCTATGTGATAATTAGATCCCCTAATTGTAATTTTATTGGGTTTGCACAGAACACAAATTTTAAAGGACTCTCACTATGAAGTGAGGAAACAGGAGTCAAACTGTAGAACTAAAATTTGACTTCAAGCTTTTCTTTCCCAGTTTAGGTTGTTAATCAGCATTACTTTTAATGGATTTTCTAATTAATAGTTTTATTGTGTTAGTTGTTTTATATAAAATTTTAAGCTTTTTCCAAGGACAGGAATCCCATTTTAGAAGATTTCTGTGTTAAGTGACTGTTAGGGTTTATTCAAAATTAGTTGAAACAAAAACAGTCCTATCAACTTTTGTAGTTAAAAGAAGACCCTAGCAAATATTGAAAAATGGCAGTAGTAAGGGACATAAGCTACTGAAATAGTGGGTTATTACTAAGATGAGAGGAATTGGTTTGTTATTCACTTACTATATAAATTTGGGGTGGGGGGGCTAAATTGTTAGTGTTTTCCCCACTTTTAAATACTATTTAAAAAGCCCAGCCACATAGACTTTATAGGTGTGGTGTCTTAACTAAGATTTGGTATTTTGGAAATTTAAGTAGTGCTTATCACAATTATAAGACATCACAATATCAACCAGAATATCTCCCATTACTATCTGATTTTCTTTTCAGAAAGAGGAAGTATCATGCAAGTCAGATTTCCATGCATTCTGATTTATCATGTAATTAGCCCTTCAGAATAGGTAGTAGAATTATCCTCAAACATTAAGGAATCTGGCTCAGAGAGGGAATTGTCCAAATAACACAGCCAGGAAGTGGACAAGGTCTTCTGACCTAGAAGTCTGATGGTCTGGCACTAGGTAATATGCTATACATAAATTGGGCTTAGCAGGCAGCTGCCAACTAGAAAAATGTAAAACTCTGGGACTTTTTCAACAAGAAAACTACTTGGGTAGGAGTTACGAATTCATATAATACTTTTTTTTTTTAGTGAGGCAATTGGGGTTAAGTGACTTGCCCAGGGTCACACAGCTAGTGTTAAGTGTCTGAGGCTGGATTTGAACTCAGGTATTCCTGACTCCAGGGCTGGTGCTCTATATCCCCTGTACCACTTAGCTGCCCCAATATAATAAGACATTTCACCCAAAGTAAGACTAAGAATGAGGTTAAAGTATGGATTTTCCTTTTTCCCATCTTCCTCCCAATAAAGGACAAAATGCATCAAAATAATTTAGGATTTTATGATGAATTAATCCAATACAATATTTTTACTCTACACTGACCAGTCTAGTTACTAATTATTTTCAAAGAGAAGTAAAGATGGCAGTGCATTTTTGATAAAGTAGGTTGGAAGCAATTTGAAGATTGAATGATTTGAGGTTAAATTGACAGTTAAGGAACTGACGTTTAAGAATTGTATTCAGGGTTTAAAAAGGGATAGCATCTATGACAAAAGATGAAGGGTAGCAATATAGCACAGTACCTAAGGAAACAGCATCTGGAAAGATTCCATTGGGTTTGCTCAATATTGATCAGACCTTGGCAAGTAGCTGTTGTGTATGATTTATAATTTAAAGAGCACAGGAACAAGTTGATGTTCAAGTATGTTAAAGAGTACTTAACCAAAGCATAACTTAGTGACTTTTTTTAAAAAAAGAATGGCTAGGAGAAAGGAATTTCAGATGAATGAGGTTATTTTTAGATAACCATTAAAGGTTGGACAGAAAGGCTTGAGTAATCAAGGAAGATGTGGAGGTCTGTATAAATCACATAGGCTTATTTTCCTGGAATTGTTTGGTTGGTCCTGCCTGAAGTTCAGAATATGAGGTTAGTTCGAAGCAAGTACGAGCCTTGTGGAAAGTGGTTGTTGGTCTTTGTAATATTTTGTGCTTGTTTTATTTAGCAAAGGTATCAGGAGTCCTTATTTTTTGAGGATGCTGGTATCTTTATTGATTATGGGTTTTGGGGAACAATTCCTATTCCGGATAGTTTGAAGTGACTGTAAGTGAAATATAGTTTGTTACTAAATTGACTATCAGAAAAGATTTTTTAAAATTCTGGTTATTAATGAAAACTGGGCAATAGAAAAACAGGTCAAAAGCAGCAGAGTAAATACCTAGTTAGGCATAAATATTTGTAACAAGAGTTAAATTACCAATAGGCTGCATTGCTTAAAAATTGAGAATAACTTTTAAAATGAGCTGTCTTAGTGTACTAACTTTAGAGTTGATTTACATCCCCCCCCCCCTTTTTAGAGGCCTATGGAGGTTAAATGACTTTATGAAGTACCAATACATCCAATACATTACCAATACAGTGCCACACTGCTCAGATATCAAAGTTGTGATTACCTTGTTACAGAGGCAATATAGATTTGTTGTAGGGTTCTGAATCCCTAACACAAAATCTTGGACAGGTGACTCATTCCTCCTACCTTTCTGTTGGTGGGCATTGATGAGCATAATGGGTTGAATACTTCAGATATTACAACTTCAATGGTACAACACTTAAATTCCTGGCTTCCTATTTCTTTTATAGTGTAAATGTTTACTTTCACAAAAATATTTAAAGAAATAGAAACTGAACCCATATACTTCACATCCTCAAAACATGTAGAATCTGGCTCAACACCAAATCAAGATATTTCTTTAAGGCCTATGTAATCCCACCTTTTAAAAACTCTCTTCCCAGTATAATAAACATAATTAAGGGGAACAGTTTGCTGTTGGGAGTGCTTTCCAAGGTCATAATGAGCTAATGACTCAGCAAGGAATAGCTTTTGGTTTGGGGCCTTTGAGTTTAGTCCTGAGCCATTCTACTTGTCTACAGCCTGGAACCTAAAGTACTTTCTACACTTGAAGAAAGCATGAAAATTTGACTTTCATTTTGCTCTTACGTACATGAACCAATAATGAAAACCAGAATCCTTCAATACACATACCTATACAATAAAATCAGTGCTTAGAAAATAATAGAAAAACACTAGTATACTTAAAATGTCTTCCCACCATGAGCATATCCTGAAATGCTTAATTTGTTAATTGTGGCCTCATTAAATTATGTAATTGCTGTTCCATTCTTAAAACCCTTACTTAGATTATAGTTTAAATTTTTATTTTTATATTTTGTGGGGTTGTGGGCAGGGGAAAAAACTTAATTCTTCAAGTTTGGATGTGTTTACAGTTTTGCCTATGATCTCTTTGACCAAATGAAGGTTTATTTTCTTAAGCTACTTTTCTGGACACATCTGCCGTGCTTCTATTTCCAAAATAGGCTAAGTTAAGATCTAGTCTTTTAAAGGCAGAGAGGAATTTCAAGAAATGGGTCGTTAAGCACTTAATACTCTTTAAATAAAGGTGACTATTGTCATGTGTCAAGTGTTTTGAGGCATGATGGGTTTTGCACTAAATCATCTATTCCTTCATATAGTCAGTGGGACACATTTGCAAAACCAGTATCTAGGTTTGGAATGTTTTCTGTACAAAAATTAGCCTATAGGACCATGTTCTAGCTATTGCTACTCCTGAATTGGTTTTACTTAACAGAATCCAGTTATTTTTATGGCATTAAACACTTTAATTTCATGTAATAGAATTCTATATATAGTGACACCCTACTTAATATGGCTCTCAAACTTTTTGAACATGGCTAGGAACTCAAGAAAGAAGGGGGGGGGAAGCTGACACAAAGTCATTACCAAATGTACATTATACTTGTACTAGGGAAGAAACCAAGTCTATTGACAGAATCAGGTATAAAATTAGGGTTAACAATTTTCCAAACTTTTGCTTTTCTTTAGCAAATTTCAAGTCTTTCAGATATGAAAGAATGGTAGAAACTTACACTGAGAAGTAACAACTGACATCAAAGGAAGAGACAAGAACGATTAAGTAAAAAATGGGAGAAATATGTCAAGAGGCCTGTAAACAGCCATTTAAACTTAGTTCATTAGCCTTTGAGTAAACTTAAAAATCATGGCTTAAGTCATAACAATGGGCCAAGACCTTAAAATGTTCAATATACCCTGTTAAATGGGACAGGGAAGTAATGTTTGGAATTTTCATCAAAGCATTTTTAAGGTTTGACACTTTAAGAGGTAAGCATCAGTTATCTGAAAAGTGCATTTATGTGGGACACCTCATTTCCCAGAGGGGGATAAATGTGGGGGTTGTGGGAGGGAGGATACACCAGCATTGTTTGGGAAAGAGATGTATTAGGAAATAGTCACTGCTTGATTGGATGACTTAACTGGTTGAGATAATTTTTAATTATAAATGGACTTGTAGCCATGTTAAGTTTTAAATTGTTTCAGGATTTATGTAAAATATACTGGCTTCAAATAAAATTGAAAACAACAAACCTTAATTAGAAAACGGGTAACTAAGAAGCAACAGCTAAGCAAAAGTCTTAGTGTTTACAAACATTATGCCAACAGTTGAAAAAACTTGGCTCTTACAAATCAAAAAGTAAATGTCAGGCAAATGGGCTTAGTTTTTGGGGAAGGTACCTACCTAAAGACCCCATGTATATATAACCATCAAGTGGCAGTGATGTATCAAAAAACATAGAAATGGGATTTTTAGAGATAAGCTACTTAAGAATGAGGAAACTGAAGAGATGCTATTGAATACTGGATTTCAGGTACATTTATCACTTTATTTAGTCATTTGGTAACTAAAAATCCAATCCAGAATCGTACACTTCACATAACCAAAATGTTTTGTCTGCAATTAGAAGCCCCCTAAGATAATTGTTAGAAGACATTTTGAAGAGGCAGCTCTTTAAGTTTGCTTTGATTAGCAGTAGAATTCTAACTTTAGTTTCTTTATTTTCCTTTGTCTTACGAAAAAGATTTTGAAATGATGATAGTGCCGTACTTAAGGGCTTTCAATTGAATAGAGTTAAAACCCTACATTTAGGTTAAAAATTACCTATATAAGTATATATTAAAGAAACTTGGCAGTAATAGCAATTAATGAAGACCATGAGAATTTAAGTTCAATTTTAGGTTCAATTAGGCATTGATGATGCTAGGCTGTTTTAAGGGGTCTGTAACGGGAGGTAATAATCCATGATGAGATCAGTTGAATTGTAAACAGTGGCTAAATGCATTTATTCCAGGCCTTTCTCTTCTTAGTTTTTCAATAAGGTTTTATGCTGAAGCCTCATCCTGGCATGAAGATGAAGTTGGGTCCTTGAAAGTTATGCCACTAGGGTGCATGCTCTGGCGGGCCCTACCAAGCTAGGGAAAAAGCTTTTATTATAAGAGGACCAGCTTAGCTAAATGGAGAGATTCCTCATCGGAAGTTTGCCCACAGTTTATGAACACCATCTACTGAAGCATTGAATATGCTTTGGTAGAGGGAATATCCACAAGGAGGAAATCATGGATCTTTTGAAATCTTAAGTATTACTAATGTTGGAACACAACTAAATTTTATTTTGGAAAAATTTGTAAGAAGCTTTCAGTGCTGATTCCACATGTAACTTTCACATAATCCTGGATGAAGCAGCCTTTCTTCCAAGATAAGGTAATTGACATTTTAAAAATGACAAACCTTTTTCGGTTACAAAGTTTGTCTTAAACTATTAAATTAAAAATGCTATTCATTCTATATTAGATACCCATTTAGTATTTTGAGAGTGCTGAAAGTTGGCAATAACTCAGGTTTCACCAGCCAGGCAAATGAGCAGTTGATAGCCCTTTTACCACAAAATCCTGACATTCAATTGAGCACACAATTCTAAAATGAACTGCTGTGCTGTTTCCTATCTTAGAAACATGGCACAATCAGAACTCTGGAGCCAGAAGGTTTAGGAACTTAAGAAATCTAGCCTACCAACCCTAGTGAAGCAAAATATAGTTGGAAAAGCCAGGAAAAGGAGTCCCATTGGCTCCCCCATTTGCCCATTCTGTTGACCAGTTGTCCACTGGGGAAAACCATATGAAGAACAAATGTTTCGTCAAAATTGGAAAAATCAAAATAGGAAGGTGAGAAATGCAATAGGAAAAATTTAATGTTGTTTTGGAATTAATATACTATTAACACTTCCATTCTTTACAGTTACTTTCATGCTCACCTAAAAACCTCAAATTATCATATTTAAGGCAAAATATGATGGAATTTAAATTTTCATTTAGAAACATCACCTTAGACTAGAATACTTTTTTCTACAACAAGTTTTAAGATAATTTGGTAAAGGAAATTTGAAAATTTAGTGGCAGGCTTTTTCACATGTGACATGCTACTTTACATTTGAAAATCTTTAAAAAGGAGATTTTAAGATTTTAGATAGACACTGAAAAAGGGTCATGGATAAAATTCTAGCTTGTTACAATATTTTATTAAAGACGTAAATCCAAGTGAGGTAGAATTAACTCCCTGTGGAGTACAACAATATAAGGTGTCACTAAAAGGAATTTTTAAAAAAACATTTCTAGGGAAAAAGATGTTAAATGAATTTCCATGATGATTACTACTCCATAATGGCCTCAAAAAATATCTCAGATGTTAGTAATTTTTAAAAAAATAGCAAAAGGGATGAACCTAGTGTTTGCCGAGAAATTTGTAACCCCTTTTTTTAATACCAAAAAAATTCCTGTTTTAAATATAGATGAAAGGGGCTATCTTAAGATTCATGGGACCATCATCAGCTCAAGCCACAAACATGGTTACAAACCTTTGCCTGTTTGGAACCAATAGTCTAAATAATTTCCCAGTTAACTTTAAATCCCCATGGCCATCTGGTCCTATTCTTGAGGTGTTAAAAGCAAATACTACAGAAAATGGTGGGATGATAAAGGAAAGAAAAGCATTAAAGAACACTGAACACACCTTGTTTACATGTAACAGATAATGAGCCACATTTTTACTGAAACTTCTAATTACCACCATTCTATTTCATCAGCTGTTTAGCTGGTACCTACTGCCATTTCACCTAGACTGAAAATTCTGAATTAATGGAATGTGGAGGAAATTGTGCTGCTGATGGCCCCAGGTGGCCTTTTAGTTCTGAAAGGTAGGTGTCTGTTTTATTAAAACCATTATTAGAAAATATTAAGAGAGTAGCTTACAATCCAAGAAATAGCTACTCTGGCAGGTAGCCCCCAAATAAAACACTTTATTACACAGCTACTTACATTTTGAAATGTTCTAATTGTTCAAAATTAGTCAAAGTACTACTCAGTAGATAATACATTCCATTTACAAGTAAAATATTGTGCAACTTTTATTTCTGTTTTCTTTTGTCTAGCCAGATGTCCAGTTTATACAAAATTTTTCACTACAAGGTGACCTCTCCCTCAATCATAGCTCTGCTTATTTCCTAGGACTATGGCTTGCTTAGGGATCATTTAGTCCAACACTTTCATTTTACATGTAGATAAAGCCTAGAGAATTATCTTGTCTTAGACAATTAGAATTACTAGAATCAAAAGTGGGACCCAAGTGATTGTGACTCCCAGTTCAGTTTCCTGTTTATTCCACACTATTAGAATAATTTGTATTTTAAATATCTGGATTGTTCCTGGTCCTGATGATTTGAATAAAGTAGGTGAGACAAGAAAGTCAAATGTTAACAGCTGTCTGTATTCCTTAGACCACATAGTGTTTTCTCCCTCTCCCTAACCACCAAGTACTTTGGTTTCCAAGAAGAAAAATCAGCGATATCTGGGTTTCAGAATACTTCAATGACATAAAAGAACTTTTGCTTGGGGGAGAAAAAAACCATAGTTAATGACATTTGTCCAAGCATTTGTTAAAATATTTATTCTACCCTTTAACAAGGGGCTAGATGGATAGCTTAAAAGAGAAAAGGGGTACTTTTTCCATGTACTTGAAGCAAATTCCATTTTTTTCCTTCCTTGATGTTGGGAACAGAACAAAATACCATTTACATTTGTACAACACTTTATCTTTAACATTTTTCTTTTTAGATGAGCCTGTTAAACCATATTTCTCCCCTTTCCTACCTTAATTTCTTTGGCTTCCAAAACAATTTTTGAAAACCCTGTACAACCTCAGGGGAACGGAATTGGTAATTAGTAGTTCTCTTTTAACACTGATTTTTACTACTATCTGTTAATACTATATCCATATATTTCTTTTCTGTTTAAAGTTTCATTCAGGGGCAGCTAGGTGACGAAGTGGATAAAGCACCGGCCCCGGATTCAGGAGGACCTGAGTTCAAATCTGGCCTCAGACACTTGACATTTACTAGCTGTGTGACCCTGGGCAAGTCACTTAACTCTCAATAACCCGTGCCCCCCCCCCCCCAAAAAAAAGTTTCCTTCAGTTTCATTCTTCTACCTACATGGCCTAACTCAAAAATCCTTGGAAAGGAAAAAGGGAGATTTTTGCTTCATTTAGAATGAAACTAGCTCCAAGAAAGTGAGATGAAAAAACAAGTACTTTGATGAGGCTTGGGGAACCTGTATCAGGTCCCAGTGCTGCCCTCTGCCCTTTTCTCTTACTTTCAGAAAATCATGATCTCTATACACTTCTTTCTTCATTTTCAAAGTGAATGGATTGGACTTTGATGGTACCTAAAGCTTCTATTCTCCAAGGCTATGAAGATACAGATAAGAGGCATATGGATTTTTCTAGTAGTAGAGACTTTGCTTGAAATTTCTAGAGAAAAATAGGCATAGCAATGCTCCATACCTACTACATGTAAATATCAATTCATATGTACCCACAACATATACATGTATAAATAATGTAGACTATCCCACTATTGTGGTAGCTGATTAAATAAGAAATAGTCAGTTTGGTAACCATGACCATCTTCATCTTTTCAAACCATTTTGGGTAGGTGATAAAGGTTAATAAAGAATAATAGACATTAAAATGTATTTTTCCCCCTGAAATGCTCTTACACTTTTATATTAAAAGTGCATCTTTGTGTCTTCATTTAGTGAATGCTAGAAAGATGGACCATTATACTGAATGAGAAAGAAATGAGGACTGAGTGAAAAACCTAAGGGTAAGTAACCCCCCCATCCACAATTTCTAAGGGTTCTAACTGACTGCAAACTAAGTTTTCTCAAAGTGTAAGGTGGAATAGAAGGTAAGGTGTAAGAAGTGTAAGGTGGAATAGATAGGTAATATAATCATACTTCAAGTGAAAATTATAAATCTTGTTTTGAACAGGGAAAATTAGATTTTATTTATTTTTACCAATGTAATAAAAGTGATTTTTTAAGGTTAGGTGAGAAGCAAGGTTTTTTGTTTTTTTAAAATGAGGCAAATGGGGTTAAGTGACTTGCCCAGGGTCACACAGCTAGTAAGTGTTAAGTGTCTGAGGCCGTATTTGAACTCAGGTACTCCTGACTCCAGAGTCGGTGCTCTATCCACTGCGCCACCTAGCTGCCCCTGAGAAGCAAGGTTTTGAGTCCTAGAAACACTATCATTAACTTGCTAAGGTATTCCTGAAAGATAAAAGTGAATGAGACTTTTGCTGTTGTTGTAAACCCAGAAAGTCATTAGCTTAGGATGATAATTTTTAAAAGACAAACATTTTGTACTTTACATAATTTCCAAGTATGCCAAACACTTTGTTTTGTCATTTATTTCACATCACAGTATCAGTAAATTCTAAATTGTGTTGCACTCAGAAAAATTTGACATTTACAATACAGAGAATGAAATTTCTAATACAGTGCAGATATTTTTAAAATTACTTTTCCATTTTTTAAAAAGCATCGCTGTTAAATGTTTCTACAGCTGATCAAGTTGGCTTATAGTCCGTTATTTCAAGTAAGGCTTTAAGTTGTTCCATAGCCTTCTGGTCTAGATTAAGAATTGCTGCTTTTGGTGCTGTTTTGTTTTCTTTCAGGATCAAGGTTGGTGCTTTCAAACAAAATTTTGTTTTTTATTCCTTCGTGGACAATTCTTTGCTGGATTCTTTCCTTTGCATAATTATATCTACAAGGAAACCTTTAAGAAAGATTAATAAAAAATTCCTACTGAAATAGTGAAAGTTTATAATACATAGTTACCATTTCTTTTACTACTTGTGCACAAGACCAAAAAATATGTGCTTGGAGATGACAACTACCACAAATTGAAATACTCACTTAAATTCCAATTTGGGACTGACCCAGTAGTTTTGTATGACAGTACTGATAAACACATGTTTAATAGTTTAACTGATAGCAAATTTTCAGATACTCATGAAATCTTTTTTTCTTTTTTTTTTGGTGAGGCAATTGGGGTTAAGTGACTTGCCCAGTGTCAAGTGTCTGAGGCCAGATTTGAATTCAGGTCCTCCTGACTCCAGGGCCAGTGCTCTATCCACTGCCCCACTCATGAAATTAAAAAAATTGTTCATGGCTAATTGATATTCACTAAGTGTTTCCCAAACTTTTACTATAAGTATTAAAAAAATACGTATGACAGGTTGTGGTTTTTTTTTGATTTTGAGTTCCAAATTCCCTCTTTCCTTCCCCTCCCCTTTCATTGAGAAGGCAAGCAATGTCATAGGTCATACATGTGCATTATAATATAATTTTCTTCTTCTGCAGCTTTTTTGTGGATCCTGTCACCGATCTCCTGACACACTATGAATTACATATTCTATATATCAAGAATGAGAGTTTCATAAAATGATAACCATTTTCTTATTGTTAAACTTATTTAAAATTCCATATCAATTTAAAATTCAAGTTATCTATTTAAGTATGTAAATAATCAAAATAAAGTAATTTGTATTTTTCTCGATGAGGAAAAAAATTACATTTAAAAAATAACTGGGGTGGGGCAGCTAGGTAGCGCAGTAGATAAAGGACTGGCCTGGATTCAGAGAGACCTGAGTTCAAGTCTGGCCTCAGACACTTGACACTTACTAGCTGTGTGACCCTGGGCAAGTAATTAACACTCACTGTCACGTTAAAAAAAAAATTAAAACCTTTGTATACTTTGGTATAATAAACATAGGTTTGTCCAGAAAATAAGCATACATACCAGCATCCTAAAGTTCCCAAAATAAATACTCCCACTGCAACATCACAAGATCTTCTAACTTTACCTATTAAATAAACATCACCCAGATGTTAGTTTTAGTCACTATGACTATTGCAACTATAAAAACATTTTCATATGGATATATGAAATTTTTGAAGTGCAAATACTCACTAGTAAATAAAAAATGTCCAAAGCCAGCTAAGAAAGATCCTAAGGAGCCATAGAATAGAGAGTCTCGTGCACAAGGTACATTCTGGACGTCCAAAATTCCTAGAAGCTTAAAGGACTAGTATTAAAGAAAAAGGGGAAAAAAAATTTCAAGTGTGTTAGAGATGGCATTCACAAGAACATCTGCTCTTCCCTTAAATATTCCTGATGCTCAAGTTGTCCCTTTTAAAAATTCAACTGTCCCTATATCACATTACTTGCTGTCTTGGGGAGGGGGGAGGGAGGGAGAGAAATTTGAAACTAGAAATCTTATAAAAACAAATGTTAAACTATTTCTACATGTAACTGGAAAATGATAATGCTTTTATAATTAAAAAAAATTCAAATGTCACTATAAAAACCAAGAATGTTCCATTATCTCTTAATTATTGGAACCATAAACCTGTGGTATACATTGTGTGACATTGTGTAAGTAGACAGTAAGTTTACTGAATATAAAATAAATCCAGAAATTTTGATCAGAAAGCTTTGTTCAGATGAATTTGTTAGTGATTTACCAAACCAGCTGTTAATTAGGGAATTTTAATTTTTTTTTTTTAGTGAGGCAATTGGGGTTAAGTGACTTGCCCAGGGTCACACAGCTAGTAAGTGTTAAGTGTCTGAGGCCCGATTTGAACTCAGGTACTCCTGACTCCAGGGCCGGTGCTCTATTCACTGTGCCACCTAGCTGCTGGGGGCAGCAGTACCTGAGTTCAAATCCGGCCTCAGACACTTAACACTTACTAGCTGTGTGACCCTGGGCAAGTCACTTAACCCCAATTGCCTCACAAAAAAAAAAAAAAAAGATTGTGTATATACACACAGAGATATATCTGGGGAGCTGGCTAGTTGGGTTAGCCAATCCTGAAAATGTAAACCTAGTGGTGAATCTAGCAAGTAGTTTGGGTTTGGGACAAAATGCACGTGTGTGTACACACACACACACACACACACACACACACACACACACACACTGCTCGAGTGCGTCGTGTCTTGTCTCCTCCCCCCCCCCCTCCCCATAATGGAAATCTATTTTGAACCAAAACTGCTAATAAGATTACAGCTTTCAGTCTTATGTCTTACTTGTAGCAGAATAACATGTTTTTAATTTTATAATGACAATATTTTCTCCAGCTTTTATTCCTTTAGTCTTATGTCACTTGTAAAGTCAACCTCAGCTATATTGTTACCATAGGCATAGCCCACCTTTTTGTGCCTTTTATTCTTTTGCTGTATGCTAAGATTTATTACTAACCAAGTTCTTAGTAGATGAAGTTTTTGAAACTTCAGGAAAATAAATGGTCATGGCCATAAGACTAGGGAAGTTTTATTTTGTTTGGAAGAAAATTTAATATGTTTTTACGTGTTAAGAGGAAATGGGGCGGGGCAGCTAGGTGGCGCAGTGGATAGAGCACCAGCCCTAGAGTCAGGAGTACCTGAGTTCAAATCCGGCCTCAGACACTTAACACTTACTAGCTGTGTGACCCTGGGCAAGTCACTTAACCCCAATTGCCTCACTAAAAACAAGCAAACAAAAAACCAACAACAAGAGGAAATGGGTATTGAAAGTATGTTAAGTAGAAGAATCACTGGCCTAGTAGTTAGGAGATGTGTTGCAGGTGTTTTCTGCAGTAACAAGCTACGTACTGAGCCATCTTAGGCCTTAACTTTATCATCTATAAAATGGAAAATCTTAGATTAAGTGATCTCTAGGGTCCCTTATTATTATATAACCTGACAAATAACATGTCCATATAATAGTAAAGTGGATTGAAGTAAAGAGAGTAGTAAAAATTACATCAATATTTCAAAGGTCCTTGATCTTTTCCAGGTGTAATTCCCTTTATCAATGTGTGTTGCAATTCTTCCATTCCTTTGAAATGGCCTTATGAGTTGTTTTATCTTGTTAAATTGATTTTTTTTTAAGTGAGGCAATTGGGGTTAAGTGACTTGCCCAGGGTCACACAGCTAGTAAGTGTTAAGTGTCTGAGGCCGGATTTGAACTCAGGTACTCCTGACTCCAGAGCTGGTGCTCTATCCACTGCACCACCTAGCTGCCCCCTTGTTAAACTGATTTTTAAAAGAGGATTCTTAGAACTGAGAAAGTGACTTGTATCTACTATATAAAAGAGACTGCTGGCCTGCAGGGAAACAAAACCAAGCAAATACAAGCCATGATACTTTAAAATTTTGTTTTGGTGACTGAATACATAGAATATAGCAGTACACATCAACATATAAAAACACTATACAAGACATATCACAAATTAGTACATGACTAATTGCCAAGTTGGCAAGAGAGACAATAACTTGAGTTTTAACTAAGGACCAGAATAGTTTGGGAAACCCATTTAGAACCTACACTGTGGACATTTAAACAGAAGAATAAAGCTGCCTGCTCTTCCTGAAAGAGTCTCAGGTAAGTTGTCAAGACTATTTATGTAAACAGGGATGTTTGGTTATCCTAGGTCTGAGATAAGAACAGTCAAACTTAAGAAAAGAACCAGACCAGTGAGGTGGAGGCTACCCAGGAAGAGCCACAGAATCGTACACAGGTAATTTAGCCCAAGCTCCTTTTGTCCCTTTATAGATCAGACAAAGGGCCTGAGAGGTTGTGGGACTTGTCCAACATCACATAGCTCATTACTAGCAGAGGCAGAACAGCTAACCTGATAACCAAGATCATTGTGAGGCTTTGAAGAACACCAAATCCTTGACTCGACTGATTTAAAATCTCATCTGTGGAATTTTACTTACTTCTCTTGTGAGAATCAAGTGAGATGTAGGTGAAAGTGAATAAGAGATAGCACAAATAAAATTTTTGCCATTTTACAGATGAGAAAATCGAGACTCAAATATTATAAGATCATAAATTTTGAGCTGAAAGTGACCTTAGATGTCATTCAGTCAAATATTTATTTTGCAGATGAAGAAAAGTGAAGTCTCAGCAGGGAAGTAAATTGCTTATGGTAACATAGGTAGTAAATGGCAGAGGCAGCATTCAAATCCACTCCTGATAACAAATTTAGGGTTCTTGGTACTGCACCACAATACCATCCAGGAAAACTGAGCTGTATTAGGAGTGAAGTAGTACTGTAGAGGGGAACAATGGAGACTGTAAAAGACAGATGAAGAGCTCACAAAGTCCAGATAAGCAAGAGTTTAGAAATTTTGTATGTGTGTGTGTGTGTGTGTGTGTGTGTGTGTGTGTGCATAAAATATACATTTTATTAGATGCTATCTTGTTTTATGCATTTTTATTAAACTTGTGGTGTGTCCCCGTCCCCCTTGTTCCTGTTCTGTAGACCTGATACACAGGGCACAAGCTACATAGCAGGTAGTCCTTTAGGATCACAGGATTTCAGGGAAGGGACCTTTGCCACTAACTAGTTCAGGTTCTCACTTCAGATAAGGAAATGGAGGCTCATTAGTGTTTTCCATTTATTTATACCCCCAGTAACTGTCTCTGGGCATGAGCTTCCTTATCTCTAAAATGAGGGTGGTAGATGACCTCTTTGGTCTCTTAAAAGCTCCAGTTCTAAGGAGCAAGAGCCCAAGGGTGTAATGATTTGCCCGAAGTCACACATGCAGTTATGTCAAGATGAAACCCTTGTGCTCTTCTCCAATTGATGCAGTGGATGGAGTCCTAGGCTGGGAGGCAAGCAGCCTGGGTTCCATCTCTGGATCAGATCATCTCTAGCTGAATTACTATAGAACAGTGGCTGATTTCTGGAATTCCTTATATCAATGAAGACAAGTGTTTAAAAGTTGTTTAGAAAACTGAGGTAAAATTAATTTTAAAGTACAAGTAATTTAATACAATTTAAAGTTATTTGCATATAACAAAATGGTCCAGATTGAAATATAAAAACCAAGATGGAAAAGAACATGCAACTTTTGAAAGTTTTAAACCAAAGACTTGTATATATCTATAACCCTATGCTTGGAAGCAGGATAGTGTATACTGTGCAAGTAAGGACAAGGGGCTGGGGTTGGGGATTACTAGGAATGGGGAAGCAATGTTAATAGCTGGAAAAGTTCTCTTGCCCCCATTAGAGGAATTTCTAGTCCCAATTGTTTAGTACAATTGTTTATTAGCTACTTAAAATGGATTATGCTGTAGAGAAAAATGCTAAGCATGGCATGAAGGCAGGTAATGATTAGTAATCACAATAACAATGGATTGTCTTATATCACTGGAGGTAGTTGTTTCTTTGGGTATAGGTAAGAATTAAGACCAGGTTGGGGAGAGAGAAGCAGTCAAGTTTTAAATTTTCTGCTTCCCCCTGTTCCCCCTATCAGCTATATATTACCTCTTCTTGCAAATAGCAATATAAAAAAACTGTTTCTTTTAAGGGATGCTATCGATAGTTGTCCTAAAATTAGACCTAACAGCTGTGTTTTGGTTTGTAGGTATACTTAATGATTCTTCCTGTGCATAAGGACTTAGCAGCCACATAGCAAAATAGCTGCACGTGTCAATATAAAATACTGAATTTGTTGTGAAGGACTATCCAACCGAGATTTAAAAATATCCTGATATGAGAAGAGCTTCCTTGGAGACTTTTTTATTTAGATGAAGATTGCAAGGAGCAGCAGTTTTGTGGGATATAACCATATACTATTTTGTAAACTATATTAAGCGGAACACAAAATTGGTATGGTGGAAAAAAGGGGTAGTCAGTTTAAGTTTTGTTTGGATGGGGTTGTAAAAGAATGGGAAATTAGGAAATTTTTTTCTTTCTTTTTTCTTTTCTTGCGGGGCAATGGGGGTTAAGTGACTTGCCCAGGTTCACACAGCTAGTGTTAAGTGTCTGAGGCTGGATTTGAACTCAGGTACTCCTGAATCCAGGGCCAGTGCTTTATCCACTGTGCCACCTAGCTGCCCCCAAGGAAATTTTTTTCTAAATTATCCAGCAACTTTGAAAGCTTCACTTAGATAATCAATTATTGGAATGGTATTTTGCACTTAGACAAGAAGAAAGTAATAGTACTACCTCTCTGCCCTGGTCAGACTACATCTGGAGTCCTGCTTTCAGTTTAAGGAGGTTGATAAACTGGAGCTCATCCAGAGGACAGCAAATAAGATGGTGAAAAGCCCTGAGATTATGCCATATGGTTATCTTTTTTGGGGGGGCCAGGGCAATGAGGGTTACATGACTTGCCCAGGGTCATACAGCTAGTAAGTGTCAAGTGTTTGAGGCCGGATTTGAACTCAGGTCCTCCTGACTCCAGGGCCGGTGCTCTACCCACTGCGCCACCTAGCCTGCCCCCCAAGAATTCTTTTAAAAGTTGGTTGGGGTGGGGGCAGCTAGGTGGTACAGTGCAGTGGATAAAACACTGGCCCTGGATTCAGGAGGACCTGAGTTCAAAGCTGGCCTCAGACACTTGACAAGTATTAGCTGTGTTACCCTGCACAAGTCACTTAACCCTCATTGCCCCCCCCCCCAAAAAAAAGTTGGTTGGGACTAACTGGCTGAAATGAGT
Source organism: Dromiciops gliroides (assembly GCF_019393635.1). Taxonomy (NCBI): domain Eukaryota; kingdom Metazoa; phylum Chordata; class Mammalia; order Microbiotheria; family Microbiotheriidae; genus Dromiciops; species Dromiciops gliroides. The sequence continues at coordinate 133,281,320 of NC_057864.1, forward strand.
GATTCTCTGACAACCTGTGCATCTAGTATAACAAGATGCAGGCTAACTAGAAGAAATAGGCAGTTTCTGTTATAAGGGTTCTAATTTAGTTTAAGAAACCATAAAATCAGATGATAGGTTATCTTATTTTACTAAAAAAGTTGAAGCCATTTGTTGAGAGAGTACTCTTCTTTGTCATCCCTCACCCAGGTGCATTCTGCCACGTATTCACCCCATCTTACATGCAGGGCAAACTCCTCCATGGATGAGTGATCCCATTTCACCCCATTTTCTTTCCTAGAAAATATATTGTGTCTCTTTCATCCTTAAAAAAACCATCCATCCCCACTAGTAATTCTTGTCTCATATCTCTTCTCCCTTTTGCAGCTACGCTCCTTGAGAGTTGTGTCTAGGATCTTCCTTTCCAACTTCAACTGAAACTGCTCTCCCTAACCTCTTAATTTGCCAGATCTAATGCTCTTTTCCAAATGCTCATCCTTCTTGACCTCTCTGGAGCCTTTGATACTGACAATCATCTCTAGCCCTCTTCTATACTATTTCACTTGGTAATCTCATCAGCTCCTATGGTTTTATCTGTAGGCTGATGATTCTTAGATTTACTTAGCAGCTCTAACCCCTCTCTTAACCTTCAGAATGCATTTCCAAATGCCTATCAGTCATGTCAAACTTGATGTCCTGTAGACATCTTAAACATGGGTAAAACAGCTCATCTGATAGGAAGTTGGAAATGCATTCTGGATGCCTGGGAAGATGGTGGTGCTGCAGGGCAGCTAGGTGGCGCAGTGGATAAAGCACTGGCCCTGGATTCAGAAGTCCTTGAGTTCAAATCCGGCCTCAGATACTTGACACTTACTAGCTGTGTGACCCTGGGCAAGTCACTTAACCCCCATTGCCCCACAAAAAAAACACAAACCAAAAAAAAAAAAAAACCAAATAAACAGTAATTGGGAAGGGGGAAGGGTTTTGGGGGAAAAGGTGTTCAGTTTTGGACATGTTTAAGATTTCTACAGGATATGGGGCAGCTAGATGGCGCAGTGGTAAAGCACTGGCCCTGGATTCAGGAGTACCTGAGTTCAAATCCGGCCTCAGACACTTGACACTTACTAGCTGTGTGACCCTGGGCAAGTCACTTAACCCCCATTGCCCTGCAAAAAACAAAAAACAAAAAAAAAATTTCTACAGGATATAGAATTTGACATACAGCAGCAGCACCATCATTCAGCCACCCAGGCTTTCAACCTAGATCTCATTTTTGACACCTCACCCTCTTTTACCTCCTCTATTCAACCTGTTGGCAAAGTCCTATCAATTTCACCTTTGTAACATCAGCTCCTCTCTTCCTTGACAGTGCAGGCCCCCATCACCTGGCTAATTCTCATTGCTGGTTGGTCTCCCTGCCACAAGTCTTTCCTCACTCCAGTGCATCCTCCACTAAGCTGTCAAATTAATCTTCCTAAAGCACAGATCTGACAATGTTAGCCCCCAGCCAATATTCAGTGGCTTCCTGTCTCAAATAGAAAATTCTCTTTTTGGCATTCAAAATGCTTCTTAGACCTTACCCTCAAGACACTCCATCTCCAAACTACAGGCATTTCACTGGCTGTTCCTCCTGCCTGGGGTACTTTCAGTCATCTTAGCTCCTGGCTTCAAATCTTCAAGTTCCAGATAAAATTCTGTGAGAAGCCTTTCCTGATTCCCCTTAATATCAGTGCCTTCCATTCAGTTTAGTGTATATGTGTGTAATCCTGCTAATTCTGCATTCTCAAAAAGCAAAACTGCAATAAAAATCACAGGACTTGTAAGGAAATGGGGTTAAGGGCACAAAACCCCAAAATTTTATCAGTGACACATAAGAAAAAGTAACTTAATAAATTGTAGCACAATTTTATACATATTACATGGTTGAGAAATACATTAAGTTCTGGGATGCCAGTTTGTAGGCAGGCTACTTAGTCACTATCTTTTGGAAACAAGTTGGAAAAGTCCTTTCTCTGACATAGCATAGCTGTAAGCTTTCCCAGATGCAGTGGTTTTCTTAGTGCTCAACCTTTGCCATCTCCGGTCACTCATACATATACAGCCCATGCATCTCTCTTCCCCATTTTGTCTCAAGGAAACCATCAAAAGTTTACCTTGGTTGGAAAATTTGTAGCTTAACAAAATGTTCCTGGTTACTATTATTAGTGAAGTAAATTAATAGTTGTAGATCATTCTTTTTTTTTTTTTGGCAGGGCAGTTGGGATTAAGTGACTTGCCCAGGGTCACACAGCTAGTAAGTAGTAAGTGTCTGAGGTCGAATTTGAACTCAGGTCCTTCTGAATCCAGGGCTGGTGCTCTACCCACTGCGCCACCTAGCTGCCCCTGTAGATCATTTCTGATCTCCAACCTATTCAGTCATCTTGATATCAAAGTAACATATCTCCCACCCCACAAAAAACAAGACTAGTATTATTTATTTAGATTGATGAAGGCAGCAAATGAAGTTAAAAATAAAATTAATCTAAGTATAATCTCTGCATTTTCCCCCACCCAGATCACTGGTTAGTGAATCACATCACATCCATAACTTGCCCAGCTTTTAAAGCCCTCTAAGATGTAGTTCTAACCTGCCCATGAAACCTTATATCCTTGTTCTGTTCCTAAAGTCCAGACCCTCCAATCTAGGTAATAGAATTATCTTCAAGCCTTTGTTCGTTGTTTCCAGCTGGAATGTCCTCAGTGCTCTGTGACATTTACATGACTACTACAAGTTTTGGGTAAACTTATTATTTATCAATATATCAGAGTAAGAGATTCACCACCTATCCTCTTATCTTCTCATGGTCCCAAGTCATCTGACAGAGGAGGCAGAGAACAGTTCAACATGCCAGTTAGTGTGAGCAGGAAAAAAGCCCCCCAAAAGCTCATGTGGTTCCAGAGAACATGCAGGTTTTTTATCCCTTTTGGATAAGAGATGGGTGGTTATACATTAATCAAATCTAATTGGATAGCATTATTCAAATCTATTGGTTGACATGACTTGAAGGTGAGCTATATTATGCAGTCCAAGGATGACAGAAATAACCCCCTCCATTGGTAAGTCCTTGGGCTATCTAGACCAAAACAAAACAAAAAAAACTCCACCTAAAGCTCCTTTTGTTAGCTTAGGGTCAGGTAGGTTTGACCTAGATAGAGGACAGCTGACCTTTTAAGTGGAGAACTAACATCTCTGGGTCCCCCAATATATCGATTATTATTTTCTCATGTCTGTCTAAACCCTACCAATCACTGTAAAGAACGGTTCAAACCACTCCTCCAGGCCTACCTACTCTGTATAATGATCTCCCTTAGGTTTATAGATTTAGAGTTCAAAGGTACCTTTGAGGTCTTCTAGTCCAAAAATTAATTTGACAAGATGAAGAAATTGAAATCTAGAGAGATTTAAATGATGTACCTAAGGTTATACAGCAAATAGGTGGCAGAACTGAAATACTTTAAGCCCTTTATATCTAGTAAGGCTCATATCACAACTATATGTCTCTTTCTTTCTCTCTCTCTCTCTCTCTCTCTCTCTCTCTCTCTCTCTCTCTCTCTTACACACACACACACACACACACACCCTGCAACATCTTATTGCCTAGCATAGAATGTAACAACCATGGTAGGCATTTACTCATTAGACAAGCTACGTTACTTGAGAAAGGCACTAGGGATATACAAAGAAAATATTTCCTGTTCTCAAGGAGCTTTATATATTGGAGGAAATAACATACACAGAAAAATAAATTCTAGATGTGCAAAGTAATCCAGAAAAAGAGCACTAACTACAGTAGGGAAACAGGAGATACACCTTCTGAGTGAAGTCTTGTCTAAAGGATGCTAAGAAGCAGAGGTGAGGAAAGACCCCAATCGTGATGATCAGTGCTTGTATAATGGGATGGTGATAGGAGATAGAATGTTGTGTACAGGCAATGGGTAGTAGGCCAGTTGATATGACAGGCAGCAGAATAACTGCCTTTACTATCACATCCTGGCAGAACCATTTTCAGGCAAGTTGTGTACATAGAAGTGAAGGGTATGAAGAGAAGGTGACTAGACAGTCCTAGCCTAACATAGACGAAGGTGTTTTTCTTATATTGTCCACTAATTGTTGATTGTCTTCTTTCCACTTTTTCCTTTCAGCAGGTAATTAAAAATTGCTGGTCTTCATTCAAGGAAGTTTTAACAGCTGACAACTTTTTGGTTAATTAAAAAGGGAATTCTTTATGACTTTACCAAGAAGCTGGTCTTAGATGAAGTAAAACAACTATTCCTGAAGGGGTGGCTTTACAATTTCCTAAAGTGCACCAAACCTTTCAGAGTAGACAGATACAAATTCCAGTCGGCACTAGCCTGGCATCTCTAGTAAGACAAAAAAAATATTCCACATAGCCACAATAGTTAATTTTGAAAAACCACCAGGTAAGTAGTTTTTCTAACTTCTTTTGGTAACACATTCCCTTAGAGCAGGGCTTTTTGAACTTCTTCCACTTGCCCAAGAAATTTTTACCTGATTATGAGTATGTAGGTATATAAGATAGGTGTATATATAACCTTTTACTGTTTCCAAATTTTTTGTGACTTACACATTCAGTTATATGACCCTATATGGGATCACAACCCAGTTTTCTTTTTTTTTTTTGTGTGTGTGTGTGTGAGGCAATTGGGGTTAAGTGACTTGCCCAGGGTCACACAGCTAGTAACTGTTAAGTGTCTGAGGCCGGATTTGAACTCAGGTACTCCTGAATCCAGGGCCGGTGCTCCATCCACTGTTCCACCTAGCTGCCCCACAATCCAGTTTTAAGAAGTTTTACCTCAGAGTAGGAGTTCTTAACCTAAGGCCATGAACTTGCTATTTCAACATTTTGATAACTAAAGGTTGAGAACCCCTGCCCTAGGGTCAGTCAAGTGGCATGGTAGATAGCATACTGGACTTGTAAATCAGGAAGACTTAAGATCACATCTTGCCTCATGTGACCTGGACAAGTAATTTAACCTAACTCAACCTGAGTTTCTTCATCTGTAAACTCTGTAAACATCTGTAAACATGGTTGTGAGGATACAGTGTGATATTTGTATTTGTAAAGGTTTTTTAGGCACTATGTAAAATGCTAGCCTAATTAAGGCTAGTTAGGTTGTAGGCTGTAGAAATGAACCCACTACATCCTTGTCTCTTAACTCCTCCAGTTTTCTTACGTTTTACTTGACTTTCTGCCACATACTCTTTGATCTAGTGGAACTGGCCTTCTGGCTGTTATTCAATTAAGACTCCCATCTTGAAGCTCCTCTGGAAATTTCTCTGGCTGTCCCAAAGACTGGAATGCTCTCCCTCATCTCTGCCTACAGGCTTCAAGTCTCAATTAAAATCGAATCTTCTATAGAAAATCTTTTTCAACCTCTTAATTCTATTGTCTTCCCTTTTAATTATTTCCTATTTTTCCAGCATGTGATTTCTTGTACAGATTTGTTTGCTTGTCTTTTCCATTGTGAGCTCCTTGAGGGTAGGAGCTTTCTGGCCTCTTTTTGTATCCACAGCTAGTGCCTGGAACAAAATAGAGGGTAATAAATGTTTATTGACTGATTATACTGCAAACAAATTTAGAAGTTTTGTCCTCATTGCAGATATTATACCAACCTGCTTATTTTAGTAGGACATGACCTAAAGTCATTTATTCATAAATCATCTGATCTTTCTTCTGTGGAGATTCTAAGTCTACTTACATTAGATTTTAGATTATGGCTAATTTAAGGCAAAGCACTATCTTCAGTATGCATGTGGTATTTTAAAAGATTTTTAACAAATAGAAAGTTACAGATCCCAATAATTGGTTTCTTTGAGTTACTTCCACTTATAATGCCTAACGTTTAACATTTCCCTGGTCTCTTTAGTAACTACAACCTTATGACCAAAAAAAAAGTAGCTATTTTACTAATATTCTTAAGTGAAAAGTGACCAAAAATCATCCTTAACTAAACATGACCAAATCATGGTAGGTAGCAATTTACTACATATAGTAATACATAATAAAAGGGCAAGAAATCTTATTCCTACATGTAAATTAAAATTTTACTATATTATTTTGCCAGAATAAAGACGGTCTAGTGGTATTCATAAGCCCTTCCACACAATCTACTGCAAAGCATGGTTCAGCCACAATGGCCCACTTGCCACTCCTCCCACAAAAGTCTATCTCCATGACTTTTGCACTGGCAGTCCACCAGTTCTGGAAGTGTGTCCCTCTTCACTTCTGCCTGCTGGAATCCCTGGTTTCCTTCAAGACTCATGAGGCTCGTGCACCACCTACTGCAGGAGGTCTTTCCTGGTCCCCTCATCTGATCCCTAATGCCTTCTCCAAACTCACCTTATTTGAATTGTATACATGTTTCTCCTATTAGAATCTAAACTTCTTGGGGAGAGAGGAACCCTTTTACAATTGCTTTTATATCCAAGTGTCTATGACAGTATGTGGAACATAGTAGGTGTTTATAATAAATGCTTGTTGATGGATGAATGATTAAATCTGCCTCTTTTTGATTGTTGGGGGGGGTAGGTGTTTTTTTTTCCCCCAGGGCAATGGGGGTTAAGTGACTTGCCCAGGGTCACACAGCTAGTAAGTGTCAAGTGTCTGAGGCTGCATTTGAACTCAGGTACTCCTGAATCCAGGGCCAGTGCTTTATCCACTGCACCACCTAGCTGCCCCTTGGGGGGGGGTAGTTTTGAGGAAACATCCCTGATGCATGAAAATTGAGCATAACTCTGGGACTGGGAAAAACTTTTAACAAGATACTCACAAATGATATATAAAGTGTGTTGCTAATTAGAATTCTTCTCAAATAGTAAAAAGACCCAAATGTAACTAATGGAAAATAAACATTAATCTAATGAAATGTTCATCACTATAAGTTTGTTCACCAAATATTTTGAGGGGGCTAAATGAAAATCTATGCAGACTATACATTAAGGTATAAAGGAAATGATCTTCAAATAAGATTATTCAAGTATATCTGAGATAATGTCCTAGCAGAATGGGGTGATTATAGACATGAGTCTATAAAAAATAAAGTTAAAAAGTTAATTACTTCTCACTGGCTTCTTCTGTTCTATTATCTGCTTTTCAGCTCCGCATTTTAGAAACTTGATTTTAACAGTGGTGATCAGAGTCAGGAACTGAATCATAGTAACCAGTTTCAAAAGAGATTCATAAAATAGAATCTTCTTTAATAGTTCACAATGGGAGATATCTTGTAGGATAACTGGTACCAGTTTATTTGCACAAAGCACTCCTGGTCTATATGTTAAAGCAAATTACAGATGAGAAATTTATTTGATTAGTATGGAAATAGAGCAGAGTTCTTTTTTTTTTTTTTTGGTGGGGTGAGTCAATTGGGGTTAAGTGACTTGCCCAGGGCCACACAGCTAGTAAGTGTTAAGTGTCTGAGGCTGGATTTGAACTCAGGTACTCCTGAATCCAGGGCCGGTGCTTTATCCACTTCACCATCTAGCTGCCCCTATAGAGCAGAGTTCTTAAGACATCAAAGTTAACTTGATTAAAATACCTCCTTATTCTACATATTTTTGTCTAATCAATTCTGGTCATTAAAAACTCCTTGGAATTGCAGACATATCCAAGTCTAGTCTAAGGCTTCTGTTTTTTAAAAATTCTTTGCAAATCACCCTCATTTACTATAACTATCTCATAAAGATTAGTTAGATTGATGAAATTGGGAAGTCACTCCTACTCCATCAGTAACATTTAAACTAGTGACAAAAAACACCTGCCAATAAATCATGCTTGCAAGTGTCTATGCATTGAATGATTTGAAAACAATTACACTTTTTCCATTTCCCAAATATTTTACAGTTATCAGTTAATTCATCCAGCACTCCTTGGGATATACATCAGTATTAACTCCTGTCTACAGCTGAGGAAACAGGTTAAGTGCTGACTTAGTCAAGGTCATAGTGTCCATTACAAAACTGGATCTGGAATTTCAAGTGCCAGATTTCCACTGAGCTTTGCAAGCATACAAACTTGGGCCAAGAATACCACATTTTAACCATATTTAAATTTTGAGGTATAATAAAATGTGGTCAAACATTAAAAATAAATGTACCAGTTATATATTAGAGATTTATTTCATTTTTAACCTTACTGTAAAATATTACAGTGTTTGTTAACTGACCTCTTAGTGAAATTTAGATGAAAATGTACAAAACGTGAACTTTCAGTATCTTCTACTTCAAAGTACTAAGGCTATTTCTAGTATCTGTATTCCTACTACTCATCCTATTAAAAAACATGGAAATCTCCACTGAAAAAAAACCTTACAGATAATACTGCATAAGGTCATGAATGACCACAGCAGATTCAGGGTGACCTCTGTGGTAATAATCTAATGCAATTAATATTTCCCCCTATAGACTGTGTGTGTGTGTGTATATATGTATATTTGTACACTTATAAATCTTTCAAAAACATTTTTCCATTTTGACAAGGAAAAGCATGATTACTATACTCAGAACCTGCTATATACTCAGTTTGTCAATTTGGTAGTATTTAAGAGACCCTATAATATGGCTTGCACGATTTCCATAAAATATAACCTTAACAATTGTTGTGGCTGCATGTGAATCAGAATCACTACGTTACCAAGTCTAATTCATTCAACAAATATAAAAAAATACAAATTCTTTTGGCATTTAAAGCCCTTCACCATCTGGTTCCTGCTTCTGTCAGACTGAATCACAATTAACTCTCCCTCAAATATTCCACCCAAAATGGCCTCCTTTTTCTACAGAATAGCCTATCTCCAAGGCTGCCCAGGCTGCCCATCATCCTTGTCCGTGTTTTCTTTCCCTTATTTATTTTTGCCTCTTGGAACTCATAAATTGCTTTCTTAATTCCCAAAGTTATTGGTGCCTGCCCCAAATGTTGTTCCTTCTCCCTATAGTCGACCTTCTTTTTGTGTTGCCAGTGCTTTGTTCACAATAGATGCTTCCTACATTTTTGATGGATTAAATAGAATTTGATTATAGCTATGTACTTTTGTCTAGTGTTTTGAGACCTGACCATCAAACTTGAAAAACCTGGGTTAGAGATTTTGCCTGTGATATATGACTTGGCTGTGTGACCATAACCTCAGTCTTAAGGCCAGTGGTGTCAAACTCAAATAGAAATGAGGGCCACCAAAATATAAAGACCCGTGTCTTTATATATTGACTTGGAACTTACGTTCTATTGTATTTTAATTTTAACCGGAGCACTTCGTTAAGGTGCTGATCTGCATCGGTGGAAGAAGTTTTATTTAAAAATCAAACCAAACCCTGTTTTATACCAGTTGAAATCACCTGTCCGGTCCCTATCCCTACGGTACTTACTATGTGGAGTTAATGTACTGTAGTAGCAAATATAATAGTAAGGAAATTGTTAACGACTCCTTTCCCCTTTCCTAACACCCCCAATTCTGTAAAACCCCACAACGAAGCGCAATATAGTCCTGGAGGGAAGGCAGCGTGCCCTTCGTGCAATTTTCACCGTTTGGATTAGATTATAATTTAGGTATGTCTTAATTCTTGCCCAAAACCTGAGATTCGAGGGTCTTAAAATGGAGAAAAATGGGGCCAAAGCATGGCTAAAACCCCGAGAACTGACGCTGGAGAGCACCACTGCCCAGCGGGATCCCCGCGTGCGCCCCGCGGCCAGGCACGACCCCTGACCCGAGCGTTTCACTTTCCCCGGCACTACAGCCGCCCCTTCCCCCACCTCGGCCGCGAGGCACCAAGCTCCGGCCCTGGAGACGATCAAAGCGACAGCTCGTGTGGGCCGGCGCTTGGGCTCCCCCTTCCGCTCGGCCCGCCCTTCCCGTTACCTTCCCCTTCCCGGGTTCCCCGGCCTCGGTCTCAGTTGCCATGATGACAAGCCCGTGCCGCACGCCCTTCACTCAACACCACGGAGACAAACGAGAAGTGCCGCCTAGAGCGGACGCTCTCGCGCTCCCCCGCGAGCTCACTCTGGGTTCTCCCTGGCTCTCCCTCTCCCGCCTCCCTCCTCCCTCCGCCCCTGCCAACACAACGTCCGCCATTTTAGAAACTGCAGTATCACACTGCGGCGCTCCTCGAAGTGGCCGCTGCCTCGGGACAGCTCCTTTGTTAATTGAAATAGGTTAAACCTTCTCCTAGGGCGCTCCCTAACTCCGCCTCCCCGCTGTACACGAACGGGCCGGCAAGGGGGGAGAATTAGGTCCTGAAGCAACCGCGCCGCTAGAGTCCCGAGAGACGCAGGGGGAGGGGACGCCGTACAGGCGGCTACCATTCCCTATTGGCCCCCCCCCCCAATCTCGCCTTCTTCCCAACAGTCGTGCGCGCGTATGCGCGTGCTAGGGGAATGTGGGGGTGGTTAGAGGGAGCGCGCGCGGGGCGGGAAAAGCGGCGAGAGGGGCCAGGGATGGTGGAGCAGGGGGAGCGGGGGGAGCGGGGGGGGGGGGGGAAGGGACGAGATAATGGCGCATTGTCCTCTGAGGCCCGACCCGCGTCCTCTCTGTCCGCTGCAGCCAGGGGGCGGGCCCCCGCGTTACGTCACTAGTCACCCGGGTCTGTCTGGGGCCACCTTGAGAAACCCTCTTCGGGCCCCCTCACGGGGCACCAGTTTAATATTAAACCTCAAACGGCGGAGAAACCCTTCCCCCAAAGTCGTATTGACAAGTCCCCCACTTCTCGGGCACAAAAAGGAAACGAAAGTGCGTTAGTCCCACGAGGCGGGGGCACCCGTGAAGGAGATTTGGGGGACAAAATGGAGGCTGGCACTTTGTGGGTGAAGATGCATCAAGGCCTAGTCTGCCTGGCCGGGCCGGTGAATCGGGGTGTTGAGCACAAGGCAAAGGATAGAAGAGGCGGGCAAGCCAGGCCTTGGCCTGACGGAGGAGGAAGGGAGGCAGGAAGGGAGCAAGGGAGGCCATCATTGCAAGATGGCCGTAAACCCCTAAAGCCCCGGCCCCAAATTCTGGTGTCTGATAGAGATAAAGGGCACCGTAAATTTTGATGAAAAGGGCTGCAGAGCTCTGGATGCGTCCTCAGCATTGGCTTTCTGAAACGGTGGATGCAAAACCGGGTCCCTGTCCTTGAGCCGAATAACCTAGATAAATAAGTATATAGACTCCCCAACCCCCCACCCCCGCATGCGTGTACGTTCTGTGGCCACTTGGCCGTCAGCTGTCTGAAGTCTCATAGCTGTGCAGGAAACTTCCATCATTTTAAGACTCCCTTGGATTTTTCCTCTAGATTATAAACCCCCGTAGCTTTGTGCATGCTCATTTATAAATGGACATTACGTCTTTGAAAATTTTATTGATGATTTTTTTTAACTTGCGAGACTTTTTGCAAATTAGACCCCTTGGTGAGAAAGAACAAAGCTAAGAATACAGTGACCTTATCTGAAAATATATGCAACATTCCACATCTGTAGCAACCACTTCTCTGAGAGAGTGAAGAAATCTCTCCTACCTCATTGAAAATAAAAGAGAAACTTTTTTTTTTTTTGCAACAAGTATTTGTAATCAAGCAAAACAAATTCCCTCAGTGGCTTTACAGCCACGTACACAGTCATCACCTCTCTGTAATGAATAGCATGTTCATCATTGGTCCTCTGGAATCACGAATGGTGATGATAGCTTACAATTTTCAAAATTATTTGTTTTTATAATGTAGGTGTACAGTTGTATACATTTTTCTAGTTATGCTAATTTTATTCTTCATTAGTTTATGAAAGTCCTCAAGATTGTTCATTTTTGTAATTATGCTGACTAGTATAATTTGGTCAGGTTTTGCTTACTTCACTGCATTAGATCCTATAAGTCTATGCCTTTGAAATCATCTATTTCATAATTTCTTACAATGCAGTAATACTCCATCATAATCACATGCCACAACTTATTCAGCCATTGCTTGATTCATAGGCAGTCCCTTAGTTTAGAGATATTATTTCTTATTTTCATGTTATGTATTACTCAAAATATGGAATGGGTTAGCATCTGAAGTGAAATTTATGCCAGAGAGTGAAGACTGGAGAGAAACCAGTGGTGTAAAATGATGGCTGAGTTTTTTAGTGGGATTTGCTAGTAATGTGATTTAATATTTATTTTGTACCAGCTTTCAGTGAGTTTTCTAAGGCTACTTGTTAGGCATGTTGGGTGGTTATGGAAAGATGTTATACTACCAGGATTTTTAAACTAGAGAATGGATAAATGTACTCCAAGAAAAAGTATTATAAATTTTGAATTGAATAGTTGTAAACTGATAATGGGCAAATTTTTACAAAATCTGTTTTCTTGGATAGTACAAAGACTGCTAGTGTTCAAGATAATATTCAAAGAAGGTTATATTAAAAAAAGGCCAAAAGTATTATTTTGAAGTTACTCAGTTATGTTTGAGTGGGTTATTTTATTTTTGTTCATGTAAGAATACAAAGTGAGCCACCTTTTATTTCATTCTGACCCTGAAAAATTGCCTCTGGAATCTTGAAGTTGGAATAGAGATGATCCCAGTTTGAATCTTTCAGATAATCACTATCTTATTTGTATGACCTTGAAGTCATTTATTTGATCTCAAGGGCAGCATGACATCTGAGGTCCCCTTTCAGCTTCAAATCTAAAATGCTATGTATGACTCATTCAGAGTGAACATCCTATAGTAGCAGCCTGGTATGCCCGGGTCTAGTTAGGGGTGCTCTGGCTCTGAGGGGGACATGCTGACCATGGAGAAATATGGTTGATCAACTTGCTGGGGTTAGTTAGAGATTACTCTTTCCTTGAAAAAGCAAAGTAGTAAATTAACCAGATAGTGGTAGTCAAACAGATAACAAAGCAGCCATCCAGAAAGCTGGGTGCCTTGAATTTACAACATAAGCTTAGTTGGGAGCCAGTCATATTTGCTATGTGATAAGGACCAGGTAGTAACAATAATCTCATGTTAGAAATGTGGAATTTTTATTATTCAGATATCCCACTCCCCAATTAGCTAGCATCATCATTTTCTAAACAGCTGTAACTTTTCAGTCCTAAGCCTCTCCCCCTCACCCCCTCCTCTCCTCTATAAAATTATCATCTTCTCCTTTGTTTAGGGAGTTGAAGTTTAGACTTCTCCGAGCCATACCTCCAGGTGCCAAATAATAAAAACTTTTACCTAAATTCTGATTGGAACATGTGTGCGAGTAATTCCTTGATAGAGGAATATTTTCAGAATCAATTTAGCGGTAGCAATCCAGTAGTCCTATAGTGCTATGTAGTGTGATGATTCTTAGGTGTGTTACCTAATCCTGTCCTCTATAGACCTCCCAGACTGTTTGGAGTGATAGGGAATTTAAAAAGTTCTTCCTCATATCCAGAAGTGGGGAAATAAGGGATAGCTACCAAATTGGAAGCCCAGATTATTTCTATTCCTTTCACCATGTTCTAGTACAAGGTTTCATGTCCCTGTTTTTAAACAAATTAAGATAGATTAGGAAAAGTCAAATAACATTTGTAAAATAATCCTAAAAATAAATATGTTTTGTCTGATTATATTACTTTTGTTGGATGAAAACACTCCAGTGCTAATTTCTTCTCCAATGTAATAATATATGCATATTCTTGTTTATGCTTAGATTTAGTTTTTAGAAAGTAGAAATTATAATTGCAGATATTTGCATTTATTTTTATATACATTTAAATTTATCTAGATTAAATTAACTATGAAACCCCCAATATTCCACTGTATTCTACCTCTGAACCAACCAAACTGGCCTACTAATGGTCTACCCTCATTATCCTCCCAATAGCCTTCACCTTTCTAGTCTATAACACTTTTAGGTTCATCAGAGATAAAGCTAGAAAAAAATGTAGAAATCTAGTCATTTTACAGACGAGGAAACAAGCCAAGAGAGGTTGTGACTTATTTTCCCAGGATCACATTGGTATCATAGAATGTCAAGAGTTGGAAGGAACCTCCCATACCTGATAGCAAATCCTGTCTATATCCTCAACAAGTACTGATGTGATTACATGAAGACCTCTAGTGGAGGGGAACTCAGCATAACCCAGGGATTCTCATTCATTGGAAGGAAAGTTTGTTTTTCCTTGAAGCTTCTAGGTGGCATAATGAAAAGAGTGCTGAACTTAGAGTCTTAAGAGCTGAATTCAAATCCTGCCATAGACACTAGTTATAGTTAAGCTTTCTCTGTTTCAGTTTTCCCATATGCAAAATGTAGATAATAATATTTATCTCACGCTATTATTGATAAATTCAAATGAGATAACATAATTTGCTTTGCAAACCTTAAAGCACCACATAAAGGCAAATTTAATATTATATCTATATATTTATATACTATAGGACATATAGAAGTACTATATAAATGCTAACTAAATATATATACATGTGTATGTACACATAGGCATACTTTCCCAGACATATTGCTAGCTACCCATTGCTTCTTCTTTGCATCTTTGGACTAAGAACAGATCTAAGCCATTTTTCACATTATAGACCTTCAGATGCCTGATGACTGCTACCATAACAAGTGAAGTCTTTCCTTGTCTAGGCTAAACATCTCCAGTTCCCTTTATCAGTCTTCATATCACATACTCTCAAGGCCCTTCACCATACTGGTCTCCCTTCTCAGGTCATTTTCCAATGTGGAAGAAACACTATACTTTGCATTCTGCCCTCACTCCCTCATATCTGTCAGTTTGTTAATACACAAACATGTCTACTCAGAAGTCCCTATGGGTAGAGTTCCCTTTGCTAATTGGTATTCTCTTCACTCAAGCAATTTCTGCTTATATTTTATAATAATCATGTAAGAAAAGACAAAATCCCACAGCAAAGTAAGAAATATTTTTTTTTAAATAGAGCTTATTATTTACTTGGAGCAATATTAATGTAAACATGCATCCCTGGAGAAATATCTTCCAGAATCTAATCACTTTTTAAACTAACTCTCCTTCCTATCTGATCAAAGATACTTATCTTAAATTTTTTAAAAAGTTACTCTGGTTTGAACACTATAAACAAAAACCACAACAATTCTTAGTTTCAGAGAATTCAGTCAATAAAATGAGCACTTATCAAGCACCACTATGTACCAAACATTATGCTTAGTGCTATGGATAAAAGAAAGGCAAAAATAGTCCCTGCCTTCAAAGAACTGCAATTTAATGGTGGATATAACATACAAAAAATATGTACAAACAAGTTATATACAGGTCAAATTGGAGATCATCTCAGAGGGAAGGCACTAGCATTAAAGAGGATTAGGAATAACTTCTTAGTGTAGGTGGAATTTTACTTGACAGTTGAAGGAGGCTAGGGAAGTCAGGAGACTGAGAGAGAGGAGAAAGAGACAAGAGAGGGAGGGAGGGAGAGAAAGGAAGGAGGAAAAGAGAGAATTCCAGACATGGGAAATAGAGAAAATGGGTCTGGAGATGGACTATGGTGTACAAGGAACAAACAGCAAGGAAGGCAATGGTACTGGAGTACATGAAGGAGCAGAAAGTATAAGAAGACTGGAAAGTTAGGAAGGAGCCAGTCTATGAAGGGTTTTAAAATCCAGATAGAGGATTTTATATTTTTATCTTGGAGGTGATAGAGAGCCACTAGAGTTTATTGAGTAAGGTGTTAGAGTAGGGAGTAGGGTGTTTGTTGATTGGTTACTGGACCCGAGGGGTTGAGGATTTGAGGATGACACCTAGGGCAAGTGGCACACCCATGACATAATAGGGAAATTAGAAGAGGAAAAGGATTGGGAGGGAAAATAATGAGATTAGTTTGGGATATGTTGAGTTTAAGTTGTTGATAGTACATCTAGTTTGAGATGCTGAGTAGGAAGTAGGAAATGTGAGACTAGAGGTCAGAATGAAGGCTAGGATCTGATGAATAAATCTGAGAATCATTTGCATGGGAAATACTTGCTCACCAGAGATGTTCAGTACTGCTGTCATGGAGAATGTCTATTGCAGAGTCCAAATTGGAGCAATCCCCTATAAATGGTATTGTCCTTCAAGTGTTCTTGTTCTCGGATTACATCATGCTGATTGTAATAGGTCCTGGAAACACTGCAGAGACTGTCATCTGTAGATTTGATAAACATGTCATATGAGTCACTGATAAAAATCTTAAACTGCACAGGGCCAAGCAAAGATTCTTAAAGCACTTGAATAGGGACTTCCAAAGTTGACACTGATCCTTTATTTCGGCTTCCAAGACCACCAACTATTATCATCTAGCCCCTATCTGTCTATCTTCTCTATAGTATTAGCATGTGTGGTAGGATCAATTTCAACTATAGGGGCTCTGACATATAAGCTGGGCTAGTTTTCCCCTAAAATGTAGGGAAGACGTCTCTAAGATTTTTATTGATCCTAGGAAACTAGGGCTACAGCTGTTGATACATCTTGGTTATCTAAAGCGTAAAAAATTCAGCTCATGAGGAGCTGAAGTCCTTCAGATTTGACATATGTTGCAGTGGTGTGGGAAGTAAATACACCCTTTGGATACAATACACCCTTCACCCTTCTGACCAAATACATTTCTATATGGATACAAGGGGTATGTGTGTATGTGTGTGGTGTGAAATGTATATTTACCTGAACTAGTGCTGTATCCTTGCTGAGTAGACTTTCCATACTCTTGTGAAGTGTTGAATGGTCTATAAGTATTTAATTTTGTTTCAACACAAAATCTGAAACACTGTGCTGGAGTGAGTCAGGCCTGATCCAGAAGAGCATTAGAGATTTGTCAAATGCTTTACTGAAATCCAAGTATATTATGTTTTTTTTTCTTTTTCTTTCTTTCTTTAGAATTTAATTTTCCCAAATTACATGTAAAAATTTTTTTTACATCAATTTTCTATAACTTCGTATTCCAAATTCTCTTCCTCCCTCCCCCAAGAACTCAAGCAATTCAATATAAGTTATACATGAATAGTCATGCAAAACATTTCCACATTAGCCAGGTTGTAAAAGAAAACAGACAAAAACGAAACTTCAGATAAAGGAACTAACAAAATAATTATGTTTCAGTCTGTATTCAGATACCATAAATTCTTTCTCTGTAGATGGATTGTATTTTTCATAAGTCCTTCAGAGCTGTCCTGGATCATTGCATTGCTGAAAATAACCAAGTCATTCACAGCTGATCATGTTACAATAGTGCTGTTATTTTGTATACAGTACATTTTACTCTGCATCAGCTCATGCAGGTCTTTCCAGGTTTTTCTGATAGCATCCTGCTCATCATTTTAAAAATAGTAAATTGACAGTTTCGGATCCAGTAGTTTGCTGGAACAGGTCCCCGCGCTGCTACAGGTAAGATGATAAGGAAAAAAGACACAGAGACATAGGATGGGATTGGAAGGGCCCCATGCACTCGGATGGAGGCAAAAGGCAAGGTTTATTTGGACAGTATGACATTTTTATACCTGAGGTGAGCAAAAGGAATGTCTTTGTGTGAAGTTCACACCAAAAAAGCAGGATGAGGGGATTGGTTCCTAGATCTTGGGCCATGTAGGCCTTATCTATGATAAGGAGCATGTTTCAGTCCTTTGAAGTTTCCTTGGAGCCTATGCAAATGCATCATCCTTGGTGCCCAGCAAATGCATCTGCATCCAGGAAGGATCCTTGTGGTTTACAGCCCTCTTATCAAGGGCTAACTAAGAATCAGCACATATTTTCTGGAAGGAGAGTTTTTCGTCTGTGAGCTTTGCTTGAACAGTAAAAGGGGGGCTTAGTTAACTCCTAACAGTAAATTACATTTATATAGTACTTTTGTTTGTTTGTTTTTGTTTTTTTTGGTGGGACAATGAGGATTAAGTGACTTGCTCTGGGTCACACTGCTAGTAAAAAGTCACTCTTCAAAAGGGATTTGCTTCTGTCTGTCCCCTCCCCCACTCTCCCCTTCCTTCTTTCACCCCTCCCTCCTTATCCCCTTCCCCATCTATTTTCCTGCAGGGTTAGATAGATTACTCCACCCAATTGAGTATATTTGTTATTTCTTCTTTGAGCCAATTCTGATGCAACTAAAGCTCACACACTCCCCTGCACCTCCCCCATCTTCCCCTCCACTCCATAAGCTTCTTCTTCTTTTATGTGAGATACTTTACCCCATTCCACCTCTCCATTTCCCTTTCTCCCAGTGCATTCCTCTCTCCCCTTAATTATATTTTTTTAAAGATATCATTCCTTCATATTCAACTCACACCTGTGCTCTCTGTCCAACCATACTCCATTTGCCTGCCCTAATAATGAGAAAGTTCTTATGAGTTAAAAGTCTCATCTTCTCATGTAGGAATATAAACAGTTTAACCTTTTAATATCCCTTATGATTTCTTTTTCCTGTTTACCTTTTTATGCTTCTCTAGGGTCTTTTATTTGGAAGTCAAATTTCTATTCAGCTCATGTCTTTTCATCACAAATGCCTGAAAGTCCTCTCTTTCATTGAATTCCCATTTCCCCCCCTGAAATATTATATTCAGTTTTGCTGGGTAGATGATTCTTGGTTGTAATCCCAATTCCTTTGCCCTCGGGAATATCATATTCCAAGCCCTTTGACCCTTTAAGGTAGAAGCTGCTAGATCTTGGGTTATCCTGACTGTGGCTCGATTATACTTGAATTGTTTCTTTCTGGCTCTTTGCAATATTTTTTCCTTGACCTAGGAGTTCTGGAATTTAGCTATATATTCCTGGACGTTTTCATTTTGGGATCTCTTTCAGGAGGTGATTTGTGGATTCTTTCAATTTCTATTTTACCTTCTGCTTCTAGGATATCAGGGCAATTTTCCTTGACCATTTCTTGGAAGATGATGTCTAAGCTCTTTTTTTGATCATGGCTTTCAAACAGTCCAGTAATTTTCAAATAATTTCTCCTGGATCTATTTTCCAAGTCAACTGTTCTTCCAAGGAGATATTTCACTTTGCCCTCTATTTTGTCATTCTTTTGGTTTTGCTTTATTGTATCTTGATTTTTTATAAAGTCATTAGCTTCCATTTGCTCAATCCTAATTTTTAAAAAAAAATTTTTATTTTACAAGGCAATTGGGGTTAAGTGACTTGCCAAGGGTCACACAGCTAGTAAGTGTTAAGTGCCTGAGGTCGGATTTGAACTCAGGTCCTTCTGAATCCAGGGCCAGTGCTCTATCCACTGCGCCACCTAGCTGCCCCGAATCTAGGACTTCTGGCTCTAGGCTAAGTTTCTTTGCAGCCTTGCTGCTTATACCAAAGGACCTCATATAATGCAAAATAGATATTTAATAAATATTTGTTAACTTTTAAAAATAAAAATTAGCTGTAGTAAAACTACTAAGGGTCTCAAAGAATGCTTGACAAAGTTGGACCTTACTTTAATGCTATTCTAGAGGTCTATACCATGGGACTGTCTTATAAGTAGAATTATCTTTTACCAAAGTCTTCAGAGTGAATAGTGTTATAGTGATGATATAGCATATTTAATAATAATACTTGGGGGCAGCTAGGTGGCACAGTGGATAGAGCACTAGCCCTGGAGTCAGGAGTACCTGAGTTCAAATCCGGCCTCAGACACTTAACACTTACTAGCTGTGTGACCCTGGGCAAGTCACTTAACCCCAATTGCCTCACTAAAAAAAAATAATAATAATAATACTTAATTTAGATAATGTTTTATACTTTTCAAAAGTACTTTTGCATAATTTTCTTATCATATAACTTGCTTCTTCCTGTCTTTATGAAAGTTTGACTTTATTTCATCTGTAATTCAAAATAGTATTTAACTACTAATCAGTGGGAAAATACAGGGTCAAAATTTACTAATACAAAAAAATTACTAATGTATTTTTGTTCTTGTGACTTTTACCCTGACACAATATAATAGGTCTATCTTTGTGCTTCCTTGCAAGATTTGGAAGAATTTAGAAAATTTGTTTAATGAATAAAAATAGAATAGATCATTCTTTTAAACTTTACAGAGTAAGGGAAGCAAATAATTTTCTATAGATATCTAGATTCTAAGTTGAACCAAATTATTTTGGAATAGACCCAGGATGTGTAAGTGGTGAAAATAAATTTTAAAAGGGAAGATAAACAATATATTAGAAAATTCCAAGGTAGTAAGGGTCATATAATAGTCTTTTTTTAATGTAGCTGCTTAGAGGAACTCATTTATTTTGAGATATTTATAATTGGAGTACAGCATAATTTTTTTTGTTAAATTAAATTAAACATTTGTTTCTGAGATGCTTAGTCTCAATTTTCTCCTTTATCTTTGGTTGGAAATCGTCCCCATAATTCACTTTAATTTTCTATCTGTGATGTTTAAAATCTAAATTGTGGTTGCCTTAAATCAGAAGCTTCAGCTTCAGTCTCCTCCAAAGTTCCAGCCTGGTTGGGCTCTTCCTGAAGTCCTCCTCCACGAGCCTGCTTTAATCAGGAACTCCTCAGCAAGCTGTTTGCGGAAGCTTTTTTATAGATCTGGAACAGAGGCGGTCCTTACACACTGCTTCAAGGTGATTGTTTGGCATCATCCAAATCCATTGGCTTTGAAGGTGTTCTCAAGTTGAGTTCACAGTCTAGTTTCTGAGAACAATACCTTCTTAAGGGATAGCCAGGTGTGATTACAATCCAATTAACTTGAAGTAGGCTTAATCAGCAGTCAATCACTCTCACTTGATTCAATCAGTATAGATTAATCTCCAGGTGGGTCTTTGAGTATCTGCTAAATCCCATTATTTCATCACATATCCTTAAGGTTTTTTTGTGTAGTAGTTAATGATCTGTTAAAAAAACCAAACCAAAACAAAAAAAACCCTAAACAGTAATAAAGATGTTCAGTATTTAAAGGAGTTCTTGCATAGAATTATTTTGAAAAAATATGATGTAGTGATGGTACACAACCCTAGTATAACACAGTTATATTAGGAAAAACAATGAACTTTGAGTCAGGAAATCCAGGTTTGAATCCCAGTTCTGCCACTTACTAGTATTACAACCTTTGTCGGGCGACTTAACTTTTTCTGTACCTCAGTATCCTGATCTGTAAAATGAAAGGCTTTTGGACTCTAATGGACTCTAAGATTCCACTAATCTATTTTGTAATACAAATAATCATTTCTTGGAAATTTTTTTTTTTTGCTGGGCAATGAGGGTTAAGTGACTTGCCCAGGGTCACACAGCTAATGCCAAGTGTCTGAGGCCAGATTTGAACTCAGGTCCTCCTGAATCCAGGGCCTGTGCTTTATCCTAGCTGCCCCAAAATAATAATTTCTTAATGTAAGATTGCATCAACTGAATCCCAAGTGTACATTGTAGGATTTATAGACTATGGGAATCTTTTGTTATTCTCTTGTGTTCATTATCTTGTCTCCTTTGCTACCACTAGGGGTGCCCAGTTGGGAAGATATTCATCTATGTGGTGTCATTCGAGGAGACTTAGCTCCTCCACTGAAAAGTATCTTCCAATATTGGCCTATCAGTGTTGCCTGGAATTCCACTATTAACTGACTTCTTTTAGAGTTCATTTCCAAAATGCAAATACTCCCTGGAAGGGATAAAAGAATAATAATTCTTAAATGTATGTATATATTTTATTTCTTGTTTCTTTTCTAAACCATACATTAGAACTTTAAATGTCAATAGGACTAATTCAACACAGTGAAAAAACATTTACATTCAAAAGTAATTTAAATATAAAATTAATAACTTGTGTATTCTCTATGTCACTTTCCAGTATCTCTGACCTTTTGTTTCTGGATATTGGATATTTCCTCGAAAGTCACTTTCTATTTTTTTCTCATTTGGTTTTCCCTTTCATATGACTACTTAAATATTTCATATTGCCTTATATTACTTAGGTACAATTTCCTAAGTTCAATTGAAGCCCATCCTTTGTTTGTTTGTTTGTTTTCAAATCAATTTTATTTCTTAATGGAGAATCTAGGTACCTATATAGAACAATGAAAAGAGGGCAAAGGGGAACTGATGGTGGCAATAAGGTGCTGAGAAATTTTATTTGATTCATAGTCTTGCTTAAAGCCAGCTTTGGTAAGGGGGGGGGGCAGAATTCTTGTTGTTGTTTTTTAAGGCAATTGGGGTTAAGTGACTTGCCCAGGGCCACACAGCTAGTAAGTGTCAAGTGACTGAGGCCAGATTTGAACTCAGATCCTCATGGGGGAGAATTCTTAATCAACCAAGGGAAAGAGGCAATTACAAAAGACAAAACAGATGATGTTAATTACATGAAATTGAAAACATTTTTGAATGAACAGAATTATTTATGTAACTATGATAAGAAGTGTTTCATGGGGAAAAATAATCTTTGTATCACATTACTCTCATAAGCATCAACATTCAAGATATATAGGTAACTTATAATTATAAGCTCAAAAGCTATTCCACAATAATTTAATGGTCAAATGATATGAACAAACAATTCTCAAAAGAATTACAAACAAATAACAACCATATAAATGATCTAAATTATTTAATAGTATGAGAATTGCAAATCAAAACAACTTTGAGGTTTCATGTCTCAGCAAATGAACAAAGATGACAAAAGATGGGAATGGTCAATGCTTTAGAAAGATGGCTTACTAATACACTGTTGCTGAAGCTATTATCTGGTCCATTCATCCTGAAATATAGTTTGGAATTATTTTTTAAAAAGTAACTAAAATGTCTATACTCTTTGACCCAGAGACTCCACTGGAAGGCACGTACCCCAAAGGGGTCAATTATGAAAAGAAAGTTTCCAATCCATATACATCAAGATATTTATAATAGTACTTTTGTAGTAGCAAAGAGCTAACAAAGTAGATGCCATTCATTTGGGAAATGCTTAAATCATGGATATGAATGTAATGGAATATGGTGATGTATGAAATAATGAATATAAATGAAGACAAAGCATGGGAAGATTTATATGAACTGATGGAAAATGAATTAAGCAGAACAAGACAAACAGTACAAACAATGACTATGGAGCACCCTCTGGAATCACCTTCCTAAGTTGCACTTGCACTCACAAATTTGGACCTCCCCATAGAGGTGGCTGCTACCTTGCTTTCTGGGGTCCTAGGGTTAATACTGTCGGTGATTATTCCCAACATTGTTGCTTAGGAGCTCCCACTAGTTTGCTTTCTATTAACAGTCAACCAATAGACCTAATTAACTCCTAGGAAAGGCATTTCCTCAAATGGTATAGGAAGAACAGTTGTAAAATAATAGTCTCTCTTAAGCTCTGGCACACATTCTCTCATACAGATACACTCAAAAGGGGAAGAGAATGGAAACAAAGTACAGTGGCACTAAGATGTGCATAGGGAGCTCATGTGTTCAAGGCAAACTTAGTACTCTAGTAACTTTAGGGAAATGTAAGTAATATAAGGACAAAATACATCAATAAAACTGATTTTAAATAGGTGGAGCATGGGTACCTTTTTGGGTAGTGGGAATCTGAGAGCAAAGGTCCAGGGCATAGGGGTCTTGTGTAGTAGATGGTCAACATCTCAGGAAAAGTTCAGTTAATTTGCATTCATTCTTCATAGGTCAGATGTTTCATCCCCAAATTTAGCTTTCCTCAAATTTATTTATTGCACCTATCCAATAAAAGTGGCTAGGTATGGGTTATCTATGTGAATCTATGGGGATAACTAATGTGTGACATTTTTCTTCCAAAAGTGGGGAGTTGCAAATAGGAGAAGGGTGGTAATGGGCAATGCTGTTTTCAACTGACATTCCTTAAAATGTTCTTAGGACAGTATAGAAAAGAATATTGATGTATCATAAATTCTTATCTCAGTCTTCAATCTCCTTGACCTCTCTGCAGCAGTTGATGCTATTCATCTCTTTTTTAATATCCTTTCTTTGACTTTGAGGGAAACCTGATTACAAAATTTACCTGGTTTTTCCTACCTTTCTGACCAGAACACTGCTCAGGCTCTTCTTATTGTTCTCAACTCTCTTAAATGGGGTTTTCGATGAATAATTTATTAGTTATTATTAAGTATCTATTACATGCAAGCAACTGTTTTGTCCTGGACCATACCCCAAAGTTCTGTCCTTGCTTAGCTCTTTTCACTCTTTACCTATTCTGGCATTCTCACACACTCCCAGAACTTCAACTATCACATCTATTGATTGATTGATTGATTGGTGAGGCAGTTGGGGTTAAAGTGACTTGCCCAGGGTCACACAGCTACTAAGTGTTAAGTATCAGAGGCTGAATTTGAACTCAGGTCCTCCTGAATCCAGGGCCAGTGCTCTATCCACTACGCCACCTAGCTGCCCCTCAACTATCACATCTACACAGTTGACTCCTGAATAATCTATTATAGCATTCACCTCTTTCCTAAACTCTGGAGTCACATTTCCAACCATGATCAAGATGTCTCCACATGGATAACATTATAAGCACCTCAAGGTCAACATGAATAGAATTTGTCATTTTCCCCCAAACAGACTTCATTTGACTTTTATATATTTTCCAATGGCATAATTATTCATATTAAATAATGTTTGATACTTATGAGGCCTTTCTTTTTGTTGTTGACTTCCTTGGGGTTTATGTCTATGAGTGGAATGTCTGGATTCAAGAGTATGCTAGTCACTTTCTTTGAATGATTCCAAATTGTTTTCAAGGATGGCTGGACTAATTCATGACTCTAGCAAAAATGCATTGTGTCTATCTTTTCATACTTCCTCTTGACCATTCCTATTATTGACCATTCCTATTTTTTGTCATCTTTGACAATTTTCTAGGTGAAAATTTGTCAGTTTTTCTTAAGCAAAACCTTGGGGTTGTTTTGATTTGTATTTCTACTATAAGTAATTTTGAGAAGAGGTCTCAGACAGGGCCAGCAACACACTCTTTCTTATTGGAGCATGGCTTTTTTGGTTACTAAATTAAGAAAAAAAAATTCTTAACAGCAAGAAATATGAGTAATTTTCAAAGAAGGAAACATTTTAAAAATAATTACTGGAAATTGTTCAAACCCTAATAATCAGAGAAATGTGAATAAAATAACACCAGGGTGCCATTGTACAAATTGGCCAAAACTGTTAAAAATGACAGATTTCAATAGTGCTCTGGGGAAATAATTATTTTTATATTTTTGGTGGTACTACATACCTGTGTGATTTTTTTTTTGGAAAATGGACAATTTCATAAGACTTATAAAAAGGATCACATCAGAAAACAATTTAGAATTATGCAAGCAAAGTAACTAAAATGTCCATACCCTTTGATACAGAGATTCCACTACTAGATTCATACTCCAAGAAAGTCATTGACAAAAAGAAACTCCAGGGTCAGCTAGGTGGCATAGTGGATAGAGCACTGGCCCTGGAGTCAGGAGGACCTGAGTTCAAATGCAGCCTCAGACACTTGACACTTACTAGCTTTGTGACCCTGGGCAAGTCACTTAACCCCAATTGCCTCACCAAAAAAAAAAAGAAACTCCATATGCACCAAAATAATTATAGCAGCAATTTTTTTCATAGCAAAGAATTGGATATACTATTGAATGTCCAGTGAATAGCTAAACAAAAATTGTGATACATGGATGTAATGGATTATTATTGTGCTATGTGATGTTTAAAATAAATGTGTGGTCGCCTTAAATTAGAAGCTTTAGCACTAGTCTTTGGTCATTAAGCATTTATTAAAGCATACCAGAAATTCACGTGGATTTCAGTAAGTTAAGAAAAGGCCTATCTAGCCTAGAGTTCCAGCCTGGTCAGGTTCTTCCTCAAGTCCTCCACCATGAGCCTGCTTCAACCACTAACTCTTCTCGAACTGAGTGTGGAAGCTTTTTATAGGTCTGGAGCAGAGGCGGTCCTTACACACTGCTTCAAGCTGATTGGTAGTCATCATCTAAATCCATTGGTTCACTGGACTTGAAGGTGGTCTCAAGTTGACTTCAAAGTCCTTAGCTTCTGAGAACAATACCTTCTTAAGGGCTAGCCAGGTGGGGTTACAATCTAATTAACTTGTAGTAGGCTAATCAGCAGTCAATCACTCTCACTTAATTTAATCAGTTTAGATTAATCTCCAGGTGGGCCTTTGAGTATCTGCCAAATCCCATTATTTTCTTACAGCTATAAGAAATAAGGAATATAATTGATAAAGAAAAATATGGAGGGGGGCAGCTAGGTGGCGCAGTGGATAAAGCACTGGCCTTGGATTCAGGAGAACCTGAGTTCAAATCCAGCCTCAGACACTTGACACTTACTAGCTGTGTGACCCTGGGCAAGTCACTTAACCCTCATTGCCCCGCAAAAAAAAAAAAAAAATGGAAAGGTTTACAAGATCTTATGTGGAATGAAGTAGAGCCAAGAAAACAATATATACAATGACTACAACAATATAAATAGAACAATAAAAAACAATCAAAAGTGAATGTTCCAGAATTTCAAAGAATGAGTAGAGTTCCAAAGAAGAACTATGAAAAGCTACCTATATACCTACTCATAGGCAGAGGTTAGAGGCCCCCAGGGGTGTTGTATATTGAATATATTTTCAGATTTTTCTGGCGTATTGATGATTGTTTTTCCTTTTTATTTTTGTTTAAAGACATTTGTCAAATGGGAAGGAGGAAGAATGATGGGAGAAACAAAACATAATATTTTTTTTTTGGTGGGGCAATGAGGGTTAAGTGACTTACCCAGGGTCACACAGCTAGTAAGTGTCAAGTGTCTGAGGCTGGATTTGAACTCAGGTCCTCCTGAATTCAGGGCCAGTGCTTTATCCACTGTGCCACCTAGCTGCACCAATAATAAAACTTTAAAAAATTATATCCTTTCATCTAGTAAACCTACCATGAGAAATATATTCTAAGGGTGTGTATATATATATATATATATATTTGGGGGGGGGCGGGTCAACGGGGGTTAAGTGACTTGCCCAGGGTCACACAGCTAGTAAGTGTTAAGTGTCTGAGGCCAGATTTGAACTCAGGTCTTCCTGAATCTAGGGCCGGTACTTTATCTACTGTATCACCTAACTGCCCCCCTCTAGGTGTATAATTAAAAGGTAAAAAGTCCTATATCAGTAAAGAATATTTGTAGCTGTTTTATTTGCAATAGCAAAAGAAAATAAACCTGAAATTACCTATATATCCAAGGAATGAAGAATTGTGAATAAATTGTGGTATATCATATAATGGTTAACCATTGTTTCATAACATAAGAACAACATGAAGAACACAGAAAGATTTACATGAAGTGATATAAAATGACAGCTGCAGGAGCAGCTAGGTGGCACAGTAGATAGAGCACTGGCCCCGGATTCAGGAGGACCTGAGTTCAAATTTGGCCTCAGACCCTTGACACTTACTAGTTGTGTGACCCTGGGCAAGTCACTTAACCTCAATTGCCTCCCAAAACAAACAAACAAAAATGACAGCTACAGAATTAGAACATAGACATGGAGAAATAACTAAATAGAAAACAGCAGCAACAAAACTTTAAGTATACAAAGAGAATAGTGTGAGATTTAAAATTGGATATTAGATCATAAATCTCCCCTACTTAACTTTTCCCTTAATTTATCTCCCAGACTAGTAAATGGAAGAAGCTTCTGGTTTTCTAGATAGAGCCTTTATTGTATATAAGGTGTTGTTGATTAGAAGGATAGGAAAATAGAAATACAGTACAAATCGTCTTAAATCTAGGCTTAGTCTATATTCCTTATAAAAACTCACCAAACCGAAAAGGCCACCTTTGGAGAGAGGGAGACCGTCTCTTCCTCACGTGAGTCAAAGACATAATTTGCAAGTTCCTTAATTCTATCTACTGTGAGATTTCTCCAGTCTGGACATTGTTTCAGAAAGTATCTGCGTATTTCTGGCAGTGAATTATAAACAAATGTGTTGAGAACGATATAGGAATCTCTTAAATCTACTGGATCCAATCTGGTGTACTGTCTAGCGGCCTCACAAAGTCTATCATAAAATCTGTTTGGTCTTTCATTAGCCTCCTGAGGTAGGCTTAAAAATTTCTGCCAGTTTTCCGGTTTTCTAGAGCAAGTAGACCACATCATCTTATACATGAATTCTCTAGTATAACAGTAGCAGATACTTAAAGTGGTGATTAATTCATCAAAAAGAAATAAGACTTCAATTAGCAAGATTCAATATTCAATAGCATATACTTAAAATGCCTTTGAAAAGTCACTTAGTTTACAAAATCGGGTTTTTGACTTCCGGGGTGGAGAGAACGAGAGTAGCCCTTTTTGCCTGCTTGGCGGGACTCCTGGCGGCGCGGCACAGATGGTCTGTACCCGGCAGGCAGTCTGACATGCGCAGCAGGCGGACTGTTCATCTCCTCCCCAAAAGGGTGGTCCTTGAAAAACTGGCGTCTTGCAGTTATCCTAACTGACTGTTAAAAACTTTCATATTTTACCACAATAGATATCAGAAGTAGCCATATAGCAAGTCAATCATTATGACTTACAGACTTTTTTCATTTACTAAAATGTAAACAGGAAAAATACTAGCAAAATAAAAATTCTTTGTCACAGTGATTTTTTTTTACTATTTTTCTTATTGATTAAAATTGTTAGGTTACAATAATTATTAGTTTAATAAAACAATTACAGAGGTTATTGAATGAAACAAAAATACCTGCTACCTCCTCCTAGAATCTTTCTCATGTTCTCCCAGTCAGAATCTTTCCTTCCTCCAACCTGGAATAGAATTTTGAAACCTCTCATTATGTTTTATTTAATTTTAATCAATTTTGAACTATATTGATTGCATATTGATTATATATTATTTAATACTTGTGAATCTGGCACATTCTTCATTAGATTATAAAAACTGTGAGGACAGGGACCCTATCTTGATTTTCTTTGTAGTTCTCCAAGTGCTTAGCACTGCAGTTTTTATATATACAGGAAATGCTTGGTAAATAGTCATTGAATCAACGAACGAATATATAACCTGGCACAGTCATCTTAGCTATTCCCTAGCTTCATTAATTTGCAACATAAAAGTGAATGGTCAGGGGATAGCTATTGTTAGGCAATAAGACTTTCGGGACTCATTTGCTATTTTTACTATTTTATAATCCTAATTTTCATATCTATAAAGCCAAAATTTAAACTGGTGTTTAAACTGGTGTTTTACAGCATAAACAGTATTCACAATTGTAGAGAAATGCATGTCAGGGGTTGAAATCCAAGATGGAAATTTGCAGGCCTCTAATGATGAAGACAGTTGCTTCATTAATGTAATGGCAATTTGATATAGTGGAAAGCTGGTTGGGCTTGGAGTCAGGGAAAAAGTGACTCTGATACTTGCTAGTATTACTAACCTATTGG
Organism: Dromiciops gliroides; assembly: GCF_019393635.1. Lineage (NCBI taxonomy): Eukaryota > Metazoa > Chordata > Mammalia > Microbiotheria > Microbiotheriidae > Dromiciops > Dromiciops gliroides. Next base: position 133,310,655 of record NC_057864.1, read on the forward strand.
TATAAGATTCTCTATTGGTGAAGATGAATGCCCTGACCTGCTTTGAGGGGCAGGGTGCAGTTGGCAAGAACAACAGCTTCAGTCTCATCTAATCTTTTTTGGACCCTTCAAGCTTCAAGTTGCCTTGGGTGCCTATGATTTCCAGCTTCAAGAGGGAAGATGGAAGAGGCCAACCCCACGTCAGGATGCTGAAGGAAAAGACTCTGGGAAGACATGAGGATCTGGCAGTCTCCATCAGGTCTCTGTCCCTGCTTTGCTACTCTAGACACTGCTCACTTGAATGAGATTTAGGACAATCAGTGGAGTTCCCTCACTCCCAAATGGGAGAGCTCTTTTATTCAGTGTTGTCTGGTCTATATCCCATGTATGCCTTCTCTGATTTCTGTTTGACTGATGATATGGATAAATGTGTTTTTTTGCTATTCACTATTGTGGAATTCATATTTGGTGGGAAGGGAGTCATGCCTTGGTTGTAAAGCTTGGATCCCTTCATTTAATTAAACAGTGATTAAAAGTTTGAACTTGATCATATCCCCTAGGCTAAGATTATTAAAGGGAACAGATAGATATAATTCTAGCTTGGTACTTAGTACTCTCTGTAGAGAGCGGAATGGTGGCTTTCAGCCCCAACTTCCTGGCAGTAATTGAAGGGTGGAGGGAGAAGAGGCTAGAAAAGTCTTTTCTGTGTCCCTTTGAGGCATACAACAACACCCCCATGCTACATGTAGAGGGACGGTCTCTCACTAACATGGGGCTCTCTACATGTGGGGCCTCATTTTCCTTGGACAATTAACTTCTCAGCTTCAGTTTCCTCATCTGAAAACAGGGTTAACAAAAGATAATTGGATGGAGGGAAATACACAGTAAGTAATCATAACTGTGAATATGAATGGGATGAATTCACCCATAAAATAGAAACAGACAGTAGAACAAATTAGAAATCAGAATCAAACAATATGTTGTTGAACAAGAGACACACTTGAAACAGAAAGACACATATAGTTAAAATAAAGGGCTGAGGCAGAATCTAATATGCTTAAGCTGAAATTTAAAAAGTAAGGGGTAGCAATTATGATCTCAGACAAAGTAAAAACACAAATAAACCTAATTAAAACAGATAATCAGGGAAACTAGATTGTGCTAGACAAATAAAGTAGACAATAAAGTAATATCAAACATTTTTATAGCAAGTTTCTCTGATAAAGGCCTCATTTCTCAAATTTATATTGAGTATAGAACTGAGTCAATTTATAAAAAATAAGAACCATTCCCCAATTGACAGTCAAAGGTTATAAACAGGCAGCTTTCAGAAGAAATCAGAGCTACCTGCAGTCATATTGTAAAATGCTCTAAATCGCTATTGATTAGTGAAATTCATATTAAAGCAACTCTGATGTACCACCTAACACCTATCAGAAATGAAAAATGCCAGAGGGGATAAAGGTAAATAGGAAGACTAATAAACTACTAGTGGAGTAGTGAACTGGTCTAATCATTCTGGAGAACAATTTGGAACTATGCCAAAAGGCTATAAAATTGTGCACATTCTATGACCCAGTGATACCACTACTAGATCTGTATCCCAAAGAGATCAAAGAAAGAGGAAAAGGGCCTATATGTACAAAAAGATTTATAGCAGCTCTTTTTGTGGTGGCAAAGAATTAGAAATAGGGGGGATTCTCATCAATTGGGGAATGATTGAATATGCTGTGGTACATGATTGTGATGGAGTACTATTGTGCTCTGGGAAATTATAAGGGGGTTGTTTCAGAAAAACATGGCAAGACCTGTATGAACTGATGCAAAATGAAGTGAGAGACCTGGGAGATAATTGTGCATGGTAAAAGTAATGTAATGATAATCAACTGTGAAAAACTTAGCTACATTAATCAACACAAAGATCCAAGACAATTAATTCTAAAGGACTCATGATGAATAAATGCTATCCACCTCCAGAGAGAGAACTGATGAACTTTGAGTGCAAATCAAAGTATAATTTTCTCACCTTATTTTTCTTGCTTTTCTTTTGGAATCTGGCTAATATGAAAATGTTTTACATGATTTCATATTGTTTGCCTTCTCAGTGGATGGGGAAGGAGGTGAAAGGGAAGTAGAGAATTTGGAACTCAAAATTTAAAAAGAAAAGAATGCTATAATAAACAAATAAAAATTTAAGAAAAGTGTAATAATATCTACAAGTTATATCTTTAACTTTAGCTGGTTTTTTTCCATAGCTGTATACCTGAGGAAACAAAGAGCCCAAGGAATCTGGAAAGTGTATAGTCTATGACGCTCTGTGGGGGAAAAACACACTTGAAAGCGTATGTCCTACTCTTACTTTGAGGAACTGCTTCTTTGAGGACCTGTGGTACTATGCTCATTCCCTGTTTTGGAACCAGACATACAGGGTTTTTTTTGGTTACTCCTGAGGAAGCCTGCCTCCAGTAAGAGGGGTTATATGCTCCCTTTTCTCATACTCTTCATTTCATTAGGTTCCCTGCACTAGCACCCCAGGGACAATTTAATTTATGGTTTAGTAGGTTATGGCTCATGTCTAGGATTTTCTCAGAAAGTGGACATCCTACTTTGCATTGATTAGAAAGATACTCAATGTCAAATATGAATCAGGTATAGGACAGGTAATTGATTTTTTTTTTTTTTTTTTGCTGGGAAATTGGGGTTGTGACTTGCCCAGGGTCACACAGCTAGTAAGTGTTAAGTGTCTGAGGCCGGATTTGAACTCAGGTCCTCCTGAATCCAGGGCCGGTACTGTATCTACTGCCCCACCTAGCTGCCCCAGGTAATTGATTTTTAAAATCTTTTTCTATTTTTTATTGATGCCTTCTTCCATTTAACAAAAAACAAAGTGTGGGGGCGGCTAGGTGGCGCAGTGGATAAAGCACCGGCCCTGGATTCAGGAGTACCTGAGTTCAAATCCGGCCTCAGACACTTGACACTTACTAGCTGTGTGACCCTGGGCAAGTCACTTAACCCCCATTGCCCTGAAAAAAACAAAAAAACAAAAAACAAAGTATGAATGTACAAGTCATGTACTTTCCCCTGTGTCCTCATTATACAATGCATGCCCCCTGCCCATATTCAAAACCAATGTGATTTGAGTCAGCCTTTCCTGAAAACCTCAGGAACATTTTTTATAGCAAACATTCATCAGGAAGAAATGTGGATTATACATCAACACCACCTCTCCTTGTAAAGATCAAGCAGGCAGCTTCTGATAAAACTCGATCCAACCAAAAGCAAGCAGGTATCTTTGGCTGAAGTGCTCAAGATTCACATTTTGGCACTCAGGGGGAAAAAGACTTGGTCCCTGAATCTTCAGGCCCAGGCAGCAAGAAGAGAAGCAAAGCCACTGCAGTGAATGGAGCAGCCCCCATGAGGCAGTGACAGACCCTCTGTCTGACTTAGTTCTTCTACACAAAGTCCCATCCCCATCCTTCTCCCTCTACATGTGTTTGTGAATATAGGAAAGTTGAGTGGCAGCTACAGATACAAGGTGACCTGAGCTGTCAAAGTCTTTCCAGCATTCTCTTACATGTAGTTGGAGACCCTGTGGTTACTTCAAGCCACAGCCCTTGATGAGCCATGCTGATTATTTTTTAAAATATATTTTAAAATCCTAATAGTATTTTGCTTTTTTCTAGTTATATGCAAAGATAGTTTCAATATTCATTTTTCTAAGATTTTGAGTTCCAAATTTTTCTCCCTCTCCTTCCTTCTCCCCGACAGCAAGCAATCTGATACAGCTTATATATGTACAATCATGTTAAACATATTTCCACATCGGTCATATTGTGAAAGAAGAATCAGAACAAAAGAGAGAACAAAGAAAAAACAAAACAAAAAAGTGAAAATAGTATGCTTTGATCTGCATTCAGATTCCACAGTTCTTTTTCTGAATGTGTAAAGTATTTTCCATCATGAGTCTTTTAGAATTGTCTTGGATCATTGTATTGCTGAGAAGAGCTGTCTATCACAGCTGATTATTGCACAATATTGCTGTTACTGTGTACAATGTTCTCCTGGTTCTGCTCACTTCTCTCAGCCAGGTAATTGATTCTTACACACACAAGAAATGCTAAACATAAAAATCTCCAAAGATAAATTAACAGACCAGAATTCAGTAATTTAACTCATAACTACTGCAGGAGGTTGATAGTGAAGCCTCATGCAAATATAAAGCAGTTTTTAGGACTGCTAATTAGATATTTTATATTTCACTTTGGCTCTGCACCATCCAACAACTCCTAGTACGTTTGGGGATAAAAACATTTAGATCTGACCCAGTTCTCTTGATGGTTCCATCTACTGTCAGTTGCTGCTGCTCTGGTGGGCAGTACCACTACTACACCCACAAACCTCTGGACCTCTCAGACTCTCAAGGTCACTACCAAGCTTGGACATGTGTATTTTGAGGTTTTTCCTCTTCAGGAAACACGAAAGAACAAAAGGCAACCAAGATCTCAGCCACAAAATCCTCTAATTGACTACCCCTGCACCAGCTGCCCCACGGGCACAGACACCATGATTCTGGTGGTGGAGAAATGTTGTCTCTTCCTCACTGGAAGTTCTGGGAGATCAAAAGCAGAGCTGGAGCTGTCCCTTCTTTTAACTGACACAGCACTTCCTACTTCTGTCCCTGGCACAGTGTAGGGCACTCAGGTCTTGCCATGTTATACCAAATCCCCAAATCCTCCCAGTTTTTTGTTATCACACACGGTTGGAAGCAGGCTCCAAATTTCCCATGTAGTCCACTGGAATCAGGACAAACAACTCTGAGTATAGTCTTTGTTACTCAACTAATAGTGAATAGTATCATTTTATTATACAAAGCAAACAATGTTATAGTTACATATAGTACATCTACTGACTGAGAAGACTAAAAATGTTAACAGTGATGCATGCCTGGGAACATATTCTTTCTAAGTACCACGAAGTGGTCAATGATGTAAACCAAGCTGAATGATGGAGATAGGAAGACTAGTCCAAGATAGCAATAATTCAGGCAATCTATGTGAGCAAACTCGCTGTTACATAGACATTTTTGTAACATAAAGGAAGGGCACTAGAAACTTCATACCACTGGGCTCCTTTTATTTTTAATGTTGGGGTTTTTTGTTGGGCCTTCTCAATTTCTGGGAACCCAAACTCCCCAGGAGTTTTTCAATTGTCAAAACAAAAATCTTTCTGACCAAATTATGGATGTTTGATCTTCTGTAGCTTTATTTGTACTTGCCTTTTCATAAGTATTCGTTTTAGGGAAGGAGGGGAGAATCTGGATCTGTGATTTCATCCCTGAAAGGAAATCCCAGTGTGGAAATTTCATCCATCAATGCAGACTGGTAACTCCTTATAGTCCTAACTTATAAACTTGGGCAGTTAGCAGGATGCCAAAGAAACTGAGAGGTTAAATTATTTGCTTATAAAGTGTTTAATCATTCCTGAAAGGGTATCTCTAACCAAACTGTGAATGAAACTAAAAGGAAGAAAAGAAAGGATTGTCTTCTGAAACTCTTATGTTATTTGAACAAGTTTTACTTTTAGCAATGTGGAATTGGTACAGATGGAATATATTGTATACTTGGAAGGAAAGGACAATTTATCAATAAGTAAGTACTTAGTATGTGCCAGGAATTGTGCTAAGTACTGAGAATACAAAGAAAGACAAAAGATAGTCCTTATCCTAGAGGAGCTCACAGTCTAATGGGAGAGGAAACATGCAAAAAACTATGTCTACTCTGTGTATTTATATGTGATAGTCAACAGAGGAAAAACACTACCATTAAGAGAGATTGGGAAAACCTTCCTGAAGAAGGTGAGATTTTAGCTGAGACTTGATATAGGAGCCAAGGAAGCCAGGAAGCAGAGATGAGGAGGGATAGCATTAGACAAATGGGGATAGGCTCTGAAAATTCCTAGAGTCTAGAGATGAGAAACAACAAGGAAAAATTCATTTTTACTTATGGTTTCAAGAGTTTTTAATGTGAATGTGTTGTTTTGTCAAAAGCCTTTTTTTTAAAGAACTGTGGATTCTGAATGCAGATTGAACCTTACTGTTTCTATTTTGATGGCTATATTTTTCTCTTTTTGAGGCTTTTCCCTTGTGTTCTGATTCTTCTTTCACAATATGACTAATGCAGAAATACGTTTAATGTGATTGTACAAATGTAATCTATATCAGATTGCTTTCTGTCTTGGGGAGGGGAGAAGGAAGGCAGGGAAGGAGAAAAATTTGGAATTAAAAATCTTATGAAAACAAATGTTGAAAACTATCTTTTCATGTAACTGGAAAATAATAAAGTACTTTTATGACAAAAGCTTTTTTTTTGGCATTTATTGATATAATCACATAGTTTTTGTTACTGTTGTTATTGATATTATCAATTATGTTAATAGTTTTCCTTACATTGAACCAGTCTTCTATTCCTGGTATAAATACTCCTTAGTCACAATGTAGAATCTTAGTAATGTATTGTTGTAGTCTCCTAGTTAGTATTTTATTTAGGATTTTTGCTTCAATATTCATATTTTCTTTCACTGTTTTTGCTCTTCCTGGTTTAGGTATCAGCACCATATTTGTTTCACTAAGATTTTGCCTATTATTCCAGATAATTTATTTAGTATTAGAATTAGTTAATCTTTAAATGTTTGGTAGAATTTGGTAGAATTCACTTGTGAATCCCTCTTGTCCTGATGCTTTTTTCTTAGGAAGCTCATTTATAGCCTGTTCAATTTCTTTTTCTAAAATAGGTTTATTTAGATATTTTATTTCCTCTTCTGTTAATCTGGGCAATTTATTTTATTTTATTTATTTTTTTTTTTTTTTAGCGGGGCAATGGGGGTTAAGTGACTTGCCCAGGGTCACACAGCTAGTATGTGTCAAGTGTCTGAGGCCAGATTTGAACTCAGGTACTCCTGAATCCAGGGCCAGTGCTTTATCCACTGCGCCACCTAGCTGCCCTGCAATTTATATTTTTGAGTCTTTTTCTTCTTCTTTTTTTGGGCAGGGCAATGAGGGTTAAGTGATTTGCCCATGGTCACACAGCTAGTAAGTGTCAAGTGTCTGAGGCTGAATTTTTTTTTTTCCCTGAGGCTGAATTTGAACTCATGTCCTCCTGAATCCAGGGCCAATGCTTTATCCACTGCGCCACCTAGCTGCCTTGGGCAGTTTATATTTTTTTAAAATTAAATTAATTAATGAATATTGAATATTAATTATTCCGTTCGATTTCCATTCAAGTTACAAGTTTTTAAAAGATAAAAGTTGTAAGTTTTTATTTTTTTTAAAATGAAGAGCTGGAGAAATAAAGTGTTCTTGCATCTTAGATTTCTATGTAATTTAAAAAATGGTGGGAAATATGATCACTTCAGGAATGTCACAGGTTAGGTAAAGGCCACTTTAAGACTAATATGGAACTTTAAAGTTCCAAAAATATAGCATCAGATAACAATTCTATATTTCAGAGACAAGACCTGGGGAACTCAGACCTGGAACACACTAAGCAATACATTCATTTTATGCCAGTTCTTTAACCAGTAATGTGATATAGTATAAAAAGTGACATACTTGAAGCCAAGAGACCTGATTTCAAGTTTGAACCTTGCTCATGAGGCTGCTACTTACTATTTGTATAACCATGAAGAAGGTATTTTGCAATCTTAGGCCTCAGTTTCCTCATCTGTAAAGTGGGAAGTTTGATTATATTATGTCTAAGGTCCCTTTCAGCTTTAGATCTTTTTGTTCCATAAATATTTTGATTATGAAAATGGCGAATATAGAATCATCAGAACTTTAGAGAAAGTTCTACCTAAATAGATCAACGTGTCTTTTTATTGTTTTGTTTTGTTGTTTTTTGTTTTTGTGGGGCAATGAGGGTTAAGTGACTTGCCCAGGGTCACATAGCTAGTAATAGATCAACATGTCTTACTGCTAAACTCTTTGTTAATATACTTCCACTCTTATTTGAAGTTCCATCTTTATAAGCATGTTGTTTCAGAGTGGGGATCTATGCAGCATTCTTTGCCTTTCTTTTCTTTTTTTTTTTTAAACTTCAATGCAATTTAATTAAAATTTCAAACTCATTTTATGAGGAATGACATGTTAATGTTATTGTGTTAAACTGCTGCCAAGATATCAGTTTATCCTAATAAATAAATTAATGATTTCTCAGCTCCAATAGTTTTCTCTTTCATAAAATTTAGAATAGTGGGTAGAAATGCTCTTTATTTTTATTTAAAAGCTCTACCAAAAACATGTCTTTTCCTTAACACTTAAAAACAACAGCTAAACAAAATCCTAGTAGCTATCAAATTTTCTAAATGTTTTACAAATAGTGATGATGGAGGTATCCAATCCGGCATTGCACAGATTCCCTAAAAAGCAAGAAAATGTTCATTTCAAAAGCTTTACTTTTTCCTTTAAGGGCTTAAAACTGATTTCTTGCTGAACTTATTATGAATAACTAGTTGCTCCTCTTTGAATTTGTAGTGTTCATTAATCACTGCTTAATATTGAGCTTAAGCCTCTTTCCTTCACTTTAAAATTGATATTTCATTGTTTAGGACATTTCCTAGTAGCTTTGATGGTTCCCTTCCAGGAGAACATACCTTTTACAGTGTCACTCTTCCATCTCCATCATATTAATATCTTCCATGTATTTCATTTTTTTTCTTCTTAGAATCAGCATCTTGTTCTGAAGGCTCACATTTCCTTTTTTCTACAGGGTCTTCAGGCTCTTCTCTGTCATTTCACCATTATTTCAGTTTTCATTCACTTCTGATTCTGCTGCACATTCCTTCTCTGTTTGTTCTTACTTTTCTTTCCCCCTCTCCCCAAAATTTCAGGCTTTCCTTCACTTTTGGCTGCTCATAGACTTGTGGGTTACTTATTTAGGATAATTCCCAAAATCATGCAGTATTTGAGACCACCAAAAGCCTTGGGCAAACATGTGCTACCTGTGAAAGAAGGTCATGTGCCTACAGATTGGATGTTGTGGCATAATCAAAATGTATGTAGATTTCCCTTGGAGAAACATCTAGCTAGGAACACAGATGAAGCAGCCTGTCCCAAATGGTCCTAGGGTAAAAAACTCTAAAAGGAGATCAGTTGAATTTGCATACAGGAGTCTTATTGCTGGTGGAGCTGAATGTTGATGAACAGCCAGGCTTGGGCTGGTGCAAAGTTATAAGAACACAGGAGCACCTGGGGGGGGGGGGTAAGAAAGGAATGATTCATGGATAATTCCCAGTATTCTGGTTTTTATATTAGTGAATCAGCCTATTGATTACAGTGCCTGGGAATAGAGCATTGTGACTGGGGTAAGATACCCTATTACTGAAGTAATGAGAATGTGAACATAAAATTCAAATACTGCCCTAAAATTCTGCCAGGGAGCTGAGTGTTGGGATAAGGAATATGAGCTCAGGGAGAAGTTCACCTGTGGAATGGCCATTGGTAACATCTGGTAATATCAAGTTTTGCTTAATTATGCTTGCGAATTACACTCTAAGCCCAGTTGTTTCTGCCTTACTGAAGGGTTGCAAATGATGTCAGCTGCTTCTAATTCTTGGCTTCTTGAAATCCCTGATCACAACCTTACCCCAGCTTTGCTTCTTACAGATCTACCTAAAAGTTTCCTCAGTCTCTGTACCTTTATGGTGAGAATATGGTGAGAAAATTGAAGTGTTTGAAGAACAAAGGCTCACCAGATCTAGGATTTGTTTGCTTTCTGAATTGTCTAGAGGTATCTTAAATCCAATTGGTTGATTATTACTAGGACTGTGTATTGGGACTCCTTTGGATGGTGCCACTTGGTCTTGAATATAATATATATATATTTTTTTTTTTGTCGGGCAGAGGCTTAAGTGACTTGCCTAGGGTCACACAGCTAGTAAGTGTCAGGTGTCTAAGGCTGAATTGAACTCAGGTCCTCCTGAATCCAGGGCCGGTGCTTTGTCCACTGCGCCACCTAGCTGCCCCCTCTTGAATATAATCTTGATGGTCAGAGTCCTCCTCTTCTAGTATATATAGTTTTGTTTTTCCAGCCCCGGTTTTCTGAAGCAATAAGTGTACAGAGCTTATAGAGTAAGGGTCAGTTTGGGATAGGATAGTCCTTACTACTACATCCAATGTGTCCTTCTCAATTATATATAAATAGCTAGTGGAGATAAGTCAGCTAAAATGGTAACAGAGAAACCTACAACTAAATTTAGCAAAGGATTTCTCAGCTGCTGAGAATCATTGAAGCGAGCATAGTTTCTTTAGTAAGTCAAACCTAAACTAACCCATGACTCCCCACACAACCATTCCACTTTCACCCCAATGGTCCTTTCATGCTAGCAATGTCACTACCCCTATGGCATCGCCTCCTTTGATTTATGGGTTCCTTCAGGGAATTTCTGTTTGAGGAATCATCCATGCCAACCATGCTCATACTCAGTAAGACCTTGAGGAAATCATAGGATCATAGTTTTAGAACTGAAAGGGACCTTAGAATTCATTTAATCCAGTCATGGCTGGCATCTTCAGACACATTCTACACTCTTAGTCCCCTTCCTCTTTACCAAGGGGAGGGAAATATATTTCATTATTTGTATCAAGAACCAAGAGTGGTTAACCCATTTTTAAACAAATATGATTTACCGAAGACTTTTGTTTGAATATCACACTTATTTTCAGATAAACCCCCCACACCTTTCGTTGTAAACAAAGAATAACAAATAAAATCAACCAATATAGTGACTTCATCTCACAGTGTGAAATACTCCACACTCATAATATCTCACCTCTCTAGGGAAAGAAGAGAATTATGTTTCCTTATCATTTCTCTAGAGTCAAGAATAGTTATGACAGTTACTCAACATTCAGTTTTGTATTAGTGTTTTTTCATTTCTGTTATTATAATTATTATGTATATTATTTCACTGGTCCTGCTAACTTCACTTTTCATCAGCCTAAACAATTCTTTCTATGTTTCCCTGAATTTTTCACATTCATTATAAAATGCAATAATATTCCATGAAATTCACATACCCAATTTGTTCATTAGCACTCTTTTATGGCTACAACGAAAATTTTTTTGCTCTATATATTCTGGTGTATATGAGGCCTTTCTTTCTGTCTTTTAATTCTAGGGGACATGTCTAACTTGGGTGTTCTGGAGCCAGATTGTACCAGCATATGTCTTTTCTCTGGAGGTGGTTAGCATTTTTCATCAGGAATCCTTTGGAATTGTTTTGGATCATTGTATTACTGAGAATAGATAAGTCATTCACAGTGGATCATCTTATAATATTATTACTGTGTACTTGTTCTTCTGATTCTGCTCATTTCACTTTGCATCAGTTCATGTAAGTCTTTTCAGGTTTTTCTGAAATTAGCTTGCTCATAATTTCTTGTAGTACAGTAATATTCCATTACAATCATATAGCATAACTTCTTCAGCCAACTTGTATCCTGTTTTGGGTGAACCAGTTGTTAAACATTTACCAGTATACTCCTGATGGTAGTATCACTGAGTCAATGGACATGAAGAGTTTACTGACTTTTCTTGCATAATTTTCAACTAATTTACAGAATGGTTAGATCAATTTAGCAGCTCCACTAATAGTGTTCCTGTCTTCTTTCAGTACTCACACATTGACTAATTTTTTTTTTAATTCCATCTTTTATAGCCTTGCCAGTTGGAGGTATGTGAGGCAAAATTTCAAAGTAGTTTGAATTTTCATTTCCCTTATTATTAGTGATTTCAATTCTTTCATGTAGCTGTTCATAGTTTGCATTTCTTTAAAAAATTATTCATGTTCTTTGAATGCTTATCTATTGGGCAATGACTCTTTTGCTCTTAGCTGTTCTGTACATATTGGTAAGTCATTTATTATTGTTTTCCACTATCATCCACTATCATCACAAGATTGTGAATTTGCTAGGAATCTTGATATTAGACCTATAAAAGAAATATTTGATGCAAAGACTCCTCCACCCCTCCACTCAGCAGTTTCTTTTCTTGTTCTATCTTTATTGATTTTGTTTATAGGGAAGCTTTTTTTTTTTTTCAGGAAAATGAGGGTTAAGTGACTTGCCCAGGGTCACACAGCTAGTAAGTGTCAAGTGTCTGAGGTCAGATTTGAACTCACTGTACTCCTGAATCCAGGGCTGGTGCTTTATCCACTGAGCCACCTAGCTGCCCCCAATGGGGAAGATTTTTACATATTAGGGGTGGGGCCTGGGTCTAATGTCTTTTCATTGGTATAGGGAACTCATGGATGAGCAAACTCTTCTAGTAATGCAACTCAGTACCTTCTTTGTAGCTTAGTGTCTTAGCTATCTTAAGCACTGAGATTAGTGACTAGCGGAGGGTCATGTGGCCAGTATGCAGATGTGGGACAATGAATAGCTCTCCAATTCACTTTATTTAAGTAATATTTTTAGTTGTATTTTTATAGGTTCCAAATATGTTTTATCAAGTTAATTCTCAGGTATTTTATGCATTTTGTAGTTATTTAAATGAATTTTCTCTCTTTTTTCCTCCTGGTTTTTATTAGGATGGTGTGGGTGTGTGGCTGATTTGTGGATTTATTTTGTATCCTGATAGTTTATTTGGTCTCTTTTCAGTGAAACAGCACACTGATCTTGGTATCATAAGGGGTGTGTCAACAAAACAGAGGTAAACAGGCAGAGATTATTTGAGGTACAGGAGATAAAATGTTTTCATATGCATTTTTATTATTTTTAATGATATGGAACCAGATGTGTTTGTTCATAGTTTCTATGAGTAAAAGCATAGAGACACTGAATATATTTGGGAGATGGCAAATAGTCCAATTTGCTACAGTTTAGGCTACCTGAAGGGGAAGAAATTGGAGATTAGGCTGGAAGGGTAAATTGGGCACAGATCATGGAGGGTATTGGAGACAGGAGAGCCATTGAAGTTGTGTGTGTGTGTATGTGTGTGTTTGTAAATACATGAGCGTGCATACACTGAATCAAGTGCCCTCTCCCCTGATCAGTTTTGGAGACATATATTGGCAAATCATTTATTCTTTTCACTCTCAGTTGCCAAATGCTTCTGTTATTAAATTATCTCATGACAGACATCACAATTAATTACATTATAGCATATATTACATTCATTACATTTTTAGATGGGATTTGGTAGACACCTTACTCTCATTAATCACATGTACAAATCATCTTTTAGGGTATTTTCTTCCCCCTTGGGAAAATAAGCACATCTGTGTCAGTCAGCTTCATATATTTTATGTTTATTCTTGTTAACTTCAATTTTAGATAGTGATATTTTTACACCAACAACTCATAAATATATAATTATAATAGTTCACATTTACATCTTGCTTTGAAGTTTACAAAATGCTTTCCTCACAACAACCCTGTGAAGTAAATAGTGAAATGTGACTATCACCATTTTGTCCATTAGCATTCTGTGGCAAAGAGAGTGTCGTGTTTTTTTTTCCGTGGTCATGGGAAAATTATCAGTACAACTGAAAATGGTTGAAACTAAGACTTGTGATTCTGTCTCGTGTTCTTTCTTTCCACTATACCAAAATAAAAGTTAACATTTACTTAGTGTTTTAAAGTTTCTGAAGCACTTAATATGTATTCTTTCACTTGGTCCTCACAACAATTCTTTAATATAAGTATTATCTCCAGTTTACAGGTGGGTAGACAGAGAGGCTCAGAGAATTCACATAATCTAGAAAGCTCAGAATTTGAACTCAGATCTTCTGACTCCAAATCCAACATTCTTTCTAGTCTACTATACTGCCTCTCATACCTTACTTCCTTGTCTCCAAATTCTTAGGTTATACCTCATTTGAGTACTGTACAGTCTGTTGCCATTGAGTCAACTTTATTCTTTTTTTTGGTACCACATCAAAAGGTTATTGGATATCTAATAGCTAGATACTTAGATGAAGCTGTGAGCTTATTAAGATGGGTTATTGGTGCAGATCAAAATGTACCCTGTTGTCTCATCCTATATAGTTCTTAGGGTTTGAGGGTCATAGTGCCAAAGCTGGGTGGGACCTCAGTGTCCATCTGGTCCACCCTTCTCATTTAATAGTTGAGAAAACTGGGTCCCAGGGAGGTTAATAGACTCGTCTAAAGTCACACAAGTAGTATCAGGAGGGATTTGAACTCAAGTCTTCTGACTCCAGAGCCAGTACTCTGTGCTGTGCCATGCTATCTCCTTCTTGTTCATGCCCCTACATCAATTCTTCAGACAGCATCCATGCAATGCATGGAGGCCTTCTGGTTCTTTCTGGAACAAATTATTATATAGCGGCATAAAAGGGTCTAGTGATAGAGCCTTTCCCCCTGCCCCCAATGAAAAAAGAACTGAAAGAAAGCCAGAAGGAAAAGGAAGCACAACCAAGTAGAAGTTTGTCAATGCTCATTTCTCTTATTTCTCTGTTCTTTTGTGGTAACCCCATAATTATCTCAGGTGACATGATAAATACAGTGTTGGATTTGGAACTGTTATCAGTTATATTAGATCCTTTAATTTCTCATAATGGCATGAGGATAATTTAGGCAGATGATTCAAAAAGTGATGAAACAAAGATAAAAATTATTTTCTTAATTAATATCACAATTGTTTTCTCAATTTATTCTCCACAGTGGGGAGTGAAGTAATATTAAGTTTTAGAAAGTTTCAATTTTTGTTTTTATTATATGTTTCATGTGTAACAACTGGACAATAATTGTAAAATATCTAAAAGATTCTGAATTTCCTTAGACATATTTTTGAGAACGCTCATTGTTTAATTTGGTCATTGGCAAAGCTATTTAAAGTTGTGTTAAGATCAATTTTGTAGGAAACTTTTCAGCTGATTAGCAATATCTGAAACACCAGAGAGACTTTACAATTACACCTGAAACTCTACAGCTGAGACTTGTTAGTTGATCATCAGCATCCACACCTGAAAGACTTTTACTCCACAGCTATACCCAGAGGACATCCCAAGAACCATCTGAGATAAGACTTTCAAAGACTTAAATGGACATTTTCCTGTTTTTCTTTTCCCCCATTGCATACACTATTTATAATGTCCACTTGCTAAAGTGGAGTGCCCCCTTTAGTTTTTCTTTGTAATGTCCACCTCCTAAAGGGGAGTGCCCCCTTTAGCTTTTGTCAATGTGTTGTTCAATTTCTTTTCTCTCTTTTCATTCCCTTTACTTTGTTAGTCATAAGTATCTGTAATGTTATTGCTTCATGTAAGGAAATGATGTTTCTTCATGAAGCACAGTGGGGAGTGTGAGAACTGAGAAAGCATGAGGTGATTTTTCTGAGATTTCAAAGGTCAGATTGGCATCCTGGAAGTTGCTTCTATTCATAGACAGCTTTTAAGTTGTGTCAATCAATGGACCAATGCAACCAGCCGATTAGCTTGAAGCTGTGTGTGGGGATCACCCTTCTTCCTGTTCTACAGGGGGCTTCCAGGGGAACTGAGTGGGACCCTTGCCTTTTGGAATCATGGACAGCTAGGTGAAGGAGTGTTTTTTCTCTCTCTCCAGGTGTAGATTGGAGATAGGGTTTTTTCCCATTCTTTCATCGACATGTGCGCTCTCTCTCTCTCTCTCTCTCTCTCCTTACTTATAATATATTTTAAAGGCCTAAACTGTTTCCGAAGCTCCTAATTTATAAGTAATTCCTAGGTAGTTCCCACACACACACACTGGGGGTTGGGGGGGCAGGTAAGGACACACACATTAGATTTTAATCATCACAGGTGTTTAAGTTCAGAAATTATTTTTTAAAATATTCTTTTCCATTTTTTCCCATAAATCCTAAATGGGGTCGCCTCCACAGCCAGCTTTTGTCTTGTAAGCATCCCCACTCTGGAAATTTCTACTGAAATCATCTGGGGCTCAACCAATGTATTCTTTCCTGACTGAGTCAGAGAGGTGTTTGTACCTTATAAAAGGATCAGGACCATAAAGGTGTCTTTTTACAGTTAGTTTAATAACCCATTAACACTTTGTGATTAAATTTTAGGCCTTTTATGACTACATCAATTGAGGTGGGGAGGGGAATCCTTTTCCTTACATAGGGCTACATACACAATAGATGCGACGTGATTATGTGGTGAAAGCACTAGGAGCTGAAAGGATAGCAAGAAAGACCTCATGTAGAAGGTGTTGTTTGAGCTGAACCTTGAATGAAACTAGGGATTTTGAATTCCCAGGAGAGGAAAGGATGAATTATAGACCTGAGGGACAGCCTGTGTAAACTACCCCATCATGGTGTGTCCTGTATGAGAAACACCAAGAAGACCAGTTTGGCTGGACTTCAGTGGGTTTGGAGGAGGGTTATGTTGATTTAGTTTTGAAAAGTAGGTTGGGCTAAGTTGTGAAGGACTTTCAGACTTAATCAGAGGAGTTTAAATTTGATCCTGGAAGTAACTGGGAGACAGAGTTGCAGCTGCTGTCACTGATGTTCCTGCCTCCTTGTGCATGTAAACAGAGGAATCTGTACAGATTTGGCTTATTGAGTTGGGGAGTGACGCACACTTTAGGAAAAGCAGTTTGGCACTTGTATGATGACTGGATTAGAGAGGTGAGAAGTTTCAGGGGGAGATACCAGTTAGGAGGCTCTTGTAATGGTCCATGTGAGAGGTGGTGAGAGCCTGAAGGAGAATGATGGTCATGTGAGTGATGCAGAGGTAGAAATAACAAGCTCTGGAAACTGTCTGGATATGTGGAATGAGAAAGAGTGACTAGTTCAGGACAACAGCACAGTAGCAAATCTGGGCCAGCAGAAGGAACATCTGTATAGCCAGCTTTTGTGATGGAATCTGGCTGCAGGGCTTCCTGAGAGATCTAGTGTGAATGAGAGACTCGGGGACTCTCAGGAGCAGTGCTTGGAGGCAGGGACTTTGTTTGCTGTGCCAGCAGAGGAAGGGGAGGCTTGATGTGGAGGTGGTTATGTCTGTAGCTGTGGGGAGCAGACAAGGTGATGTGGAGAAGGAAGCTGCTGGAAGTAGCCCAAGGGCAGCTGGTGCCTTCCTCCACAGCTGTGTCCATGGCAATCAGGAGAGTGTGCAATCACTGGTGACCTTTCCCCTGGCTGAGAATTCAGGCAGCTAATGAAATTGTTTTCTTCCTTTCTGTTTCCTTTTCTGTCTGAGAGGACAAATGTATAATCCAGTCTTTTTTTCTTAAAAGATTTTTATTCATTATCCCACAGCCAGACCAGCTATATATACTGCTGGCTAAAGTCTCATGTCCATGTCCCCACCCTACCCCCTCAACTTAGGTACCAATGATTAACACAGCAGGTCCATTTAACCTATTTAACATCATTTAGTGTAAATAGCAATTGTTTCTGCTTTGTCCAGAAACCCTGAAGATCTTCCCCTCTCAGACCGATTTTGTTTGAGTAGGTAGAGGCCATTTTTGGCCTCATTTCTTACCTAGTCTTAATCACTGAATGGGTGTTGCCTCAGATAAACTGAGACCTGGAAAAGACTTTAGCTTAAAAAGGCCAGGGTCTCCCACTGCATCTGGGGCCATCTCCAGTTGTTCTGATCTTTATCTTGCCACTGGACCCAGGTGGCTCTGGAGGAGAGAGTGAGGCTGGTGACTTTGGACAACCCTCCCTCACTTAGATCCAATTCACTTGCAAGTCAAGACATCACCTTCCTGATGTCGTTGATCCTCTCTGAGAATGAAGGACAAGCAACAACAGGGTTTTCTTTTCTTTTCTTTTTTAAATCAAAACAATCTTTACTTAGAAGATATAACAAAAACAAAGTGCCTTGGGGGCACTACCCCCTACTTACCCCACCTAAGTCTCTGGGGATAGTGGGCTCCCCCTTAACACAGTTTGTACATAGCCTTGGTCTCACCAAGTTCATGTCCAGATGTGGCATGACTTCTGGTTGAGTACTGTCTACTGTGATGTTTAAAATCTAGTGTGTGGTCTCCTGATCTGACCCCAGTGTGGGGGAGAAATTAGCTAAGATTTACTGATAAATTCAGCAAGAGTTTAAGCTTTTAAGCATTTAGTAAAGAGTAAAGATTGCACATGGATTACAGCCTATCTCCTTTCCTCTCTCTCTACCAACCCAAAGTCCCAGAACGAAAAATAGGACCCTCAGTCTTCTAGAGCAGAAGTTCTCTGCCAGACTGGAAGAGGGCAGTCCCCACACACAGCTCCTAGCCAATTGGCTGGTCCATTGTCCATTGATTGACATGACTTACAGGCGGTCTATGAGTAGATGTGGACTCCAGGCAGTTTCCAGGAGCTGGTCACATGCTTTCTCCTCAGAGGGTAGCTGCCCTGGTCTTCACAATGTCTTTCTCAGCAGGGGGGTTGGCACCTTGATTCTGACATTACCTATGTCTGGGCTGAGTCCTGAAGGTCACTCCTAGTGGTCACTCCTATGCTTTGAGCATTGATGCTGGTCTGGCTGCAAAACCTACATGGGCTCTTATTCCTGAATTCCTGGAGGCTCCATTTCCTGACCTTTCAAAACTCACAAGGTTTGATTCTCTATATTAATCTCCTTTACCTAGAGGGACAGAACAGATGGGAAAGCAGATGAAGGATCTAAGTCCATTTTCCCAGTGCTCTGTGGCCTCAGAAGGGACAAAGGTACAAGACCTCACTGCTTACAGCATTGCCTTTCACCTATGCCTTTAGCAAAGGAGTCATGACAACCAAGAGAGAAACTGAAGGTGAGGATCTGGTCCCTAGCAGCTTTTTAAAGGTGTCCTTGGTCTGTTCATACCCTTTGTGGTACCACTGCTAGGTCTGTATCCCAAAGAGATCATAGAAAAGGGAAAAGGACTCACATATACAAAAATATTTATAGCAGCTCTCTTTGTGGTGGCAAAGAATTGGAAATTTAGGAAATGCCCATTAATAGGGGAATGGCTGAACAAGTTGTGGTATATGAATGTAATGTAACACTACTGTGCTGTAAGGAACAATGAGCAGGAGGAGTTCAGAGAAACCTGGAAGGACTTACATGAATTGATGCTGACTGAGAGGACAGAACCAGGAGAACATTGTACACAGTAATAGCAACATTGAATGATGAACAATGGTGATAGACTTGGCTCTTCTCAGCAATGCAATGATCCAAAACAGTTTCAAAGAACTCATGATAGAAAATGTTCTCAACATCCAGAAAAGAGAATTGTGAATTATGAATGCAGATTGAACCATACTGTTTCTACTTTTGGACTGTTTTTTCCCTTCTTTTTTGAGGTTTTTCCCTTTTGTTCTGATTCTTCTTTCACAAGATGACTAATGTAGAAATATGTTTAATGTGATTGTACATATATAATCTATATCAGAATGCTTTCCATCTTGGAGAGGAGGGAGGGAAGGGTGGGTGAGAGAAAAAGATTTGGAACTAAAATTCCTGTGAAAAACAAATGTGGAAAACTATCCTTATATGTAACTGGAAAATAATAAAAAATAATAAAATCTGCAGATGTGAATTGGAGTGAATTCTGGAAAGGATTTGGGGGTTTTAGTGAAATGCAGGGTTAATCTGAGTCAGCTATATAAAGGAATAGCCAAAAAAGCAAATGCAATCTTAGGATACATTAAGAGGAGAATAGGGGGCAGCTAGGTGGCACAGTGGATAAAGCACCAGCCCTGGATTCAGGAGTACCTGAGTTCAAATCTGGCCTCAGACACTTGACACTTACTAGTTGTGTGACCCTGGGCAAGTCACTTAACCCCCATTGCCCTGCCAAAAAAAAAAAGAGAATAGCTTCCAGAAAGAGGGTGGCAATAGTGCTACTATACTCTGCTCTGGTCAGGATGTTTATATGGGGAACACAATTTTCATTAGCCCCCCACCCTAGAATCATAGAATCTTGTATTTTGAAGAGATTTTAGTATTTTTAAAATTTAATTTTCCTTTCAGTTCCAAATTATCTTCTTCCCCCACCCATTGAAATGATAAGACTTATGAGATCCATTATACATATGAAGTCATGCAAAAATATTTTTATAGTAGCCATGTTCTGAAAAAAAAGCAAGAAAAATAAAGAATGGGAAAAATGCTTCAGTCTGTATTCTGAGTCTATCAGTTCTCTATCTGGAGTTGGATAACATTTTTCATCATGAATTCTTTGGAATTTTGGTGGATCATTGTATTGATCAGAGTCACTAAGTTACTGTTGTTTATCTTGACAATATTGTTGTTAATGTGTACATGGTTCTGCTCACTTCACTTTGCACCATCGAGTCATATAACTCTTCCCACTTTTTCTGAAACCATTCCCTTCATTGTTTCTTATAGCACAATAGTATTTCATCACATTCATGTACTATAATTTGTTCAGCCATTCTTCAATTGATAGGCATTCCCTTAGTTTTCCATTCTTTGCCACTAGAAAAAGAGCTACTATAAATATTTTTATACATGTGGGTCCTTTTCCTTTGATCCCTTTGTGGTATAGACCTAATTTTAGTTTGTTTGTTTGTTTTTGGTGGGGCAATGGGGGTTAAGTGACTTGCCCAGGGTCACACAGCTAGTAAGTGTCAAGTGTCTGAGGCCAGATTTGAACTCAGGTCCTCCTGAATCCAGGACTGGTGCTTTATCCACTGCGCCACCTAGCTGCTCCCTAATTGTGGTTTTGTTGGGTAGAAGGGTATACACATTTTTATAGCTTTTGGGGTATACTTCCAAATTGCTCTCTAGAATGGTTGTACTAATTCATAGCTCTACCAAAAGTGTAGTGTACCTATTTTTGGAAGGAATTTTTAGAGGTCATCTAGTTCAACCACTGCTGAAATTATGAATTAATTCAAAATTCCCAACCAGTGGTCATCCAAGCCTATTTATAGGCATGAAGTTGAGAGAAATGATTATTTCTTTCTTATATTAATAACCAACTATTAATTGCGATTAAGATTTTCCCTTTTCTATTTCCTCATTCAGAAATCAGCCCCTTGTAGGTTATTCAGCCAGTTTTTCAAGGACATTGCTGATAGAGGATTGGCCAAATCCTCAGGTTTACGTGCTTTTCTATCTTGTTCCAGATCCCACCCAACTGGGGAAGCGTAGTTCTGATGAAAGAGTAAAAATCTAATCTAGGTAAATCCTGGTCCATTATGTTCTATTCAGGCAAGCTTTTAGGGTAGAGGTAGAAAGATCCCTTTATCTAGATTTTTTAAGGCTAGGGATGGCCTGGGAGTAAGAGTGACATAATAAAAGTAACACCCCTCCCCCAGTCCCTTATATTAGAATAGGTCCACTGCCATTATAATATTCATTCTCTCATTAATTGTTTGGGTTTTTAAAAAAATTTTTAGTGAGGCAATTGGGGTTAAGTAACTTGCCCAGGGTCACACAGCTAGTAAGTATTAAGTGTCTGAGGCTGGATTTGAACTCAGGTACTCCTGACTCCAGGGCTGGTCACTGTAAGACCTAGCTGCCCCCTTTCATTAATTAACCTATCACAGTTGATTGCTGCCTGTCGTTAACACCCAATCTTCCAAGGGCATATAAACATTGAGAGGCCTCCATGATTCATCTTTTGTTTATGAAAGCCAAATGACCATCTTTTTATTAATTATTCACCAGTCATAATTAATAAAATTAATTACCCAGAAACTAAGTCTCTCGAACTTTTTATACATCACAAAGGAATAGGTAGTATAGTAGCTGACCTATCCCATTTCTGCTGCCCTATCTATCTAGTTGGACTGTCTCACTTTTGGATCATTCAAATTGATAGGAATTTAAAAATATTTAACCAAAATAGTCTTCTCTGAAACCCCAATACATATTGATCCCATTTCTCCAAATGAAAATTCAACAAATGTACTTCCTTTCCTACATGATAGTTCTTCTGATATTTGAAGACAACAATCATATCCCCATCCACCCCTGGTCACATCTTGTCAACCCTACTGTATACACAACAAGGGTTGTGAGAACTATAGTATTTTAGAGCTGGAAGGAACCTTAGAAATCATTCTAGTTCAACTTTTCATTTTTAATATCTGGAAACTATGGACCAGAGAGATAAATGACTTAACTTGGTCAAGGTGGTACAGACAAGATGGCAGCCAAGCACTAGAAGAAACAGAAATACAAGATATTTTAAATATCTATGTGCCTCATACAGATCCTTTTTCTTCTTGACAATGGAAGTGCTTTAGAGAGCTACCTTATCCAGAACCCCTGAACAGAGGCAGAGTAAACTATCAACCTTCTAAAAATGGACTCTGAAATTATTTGTGTGGTTCTTAGTTGTATATCCACATAGTAGGGGTAAGCAATGGCAGGTGAACTAAGAACTAAGAAATAATAATCCAATGAGGCATTTCCTAGATTAAAAAAAAAATTACTCCTTGCTAAATGATGAATTTTCCAGGGGAGATTTTCAGTGTTCAGGATGACCTGTTTTTCCTCGACTGGATTAAGCCTGGTATTTCAGCCTACAAATTAAAATTAATAACAGAATTATCACTGACCAGCTACACATCAGACACACATCAGCTGTATTCACAATGTCATCCTGAGTCATTGGTCTCCTTGTATTTCCTAGGGAGAGCTGGAGAAACTTTCAGATGAAGCTTTGCACTTTTTCAGTTAAGAGCTCTGCTATCTCCTGTTTCTGTGACTTTGCCCCGGGTTGTCCCCTCTACCTGGAATCCACTTCTTCCTCTTAGAATTCTTAACTTGATACAAAGGAAGAATCAGGTCTCATTTCCTACTCATGACGCCTGTGTCTCTTTCCCACCTCCCAGCCTCACCCTATACGATTACCTTCCATCTATTCCATTAGTATCTTGTATGTACCTATTTATTTACATGTTATCTCCTTCATGAGAGTATAAGCTCCTTGACCAAAAATCTTTTTAGGCACCTAATAAATGCTTGATGATTGAATGACATGCCTTTCCTGATCCCCCCAGATGTTAGTGCTTTCTACCTTTCACAATTACTTTGTATAATATTTTGCACACTTTCCCATATATTTTATCTTTCTTGAAGTATTTAATAAATACTTATATTTATCTGCGTATTTGTCATATGACCTCAGTGGAATAATAGCTAACATTTATATATTGCCTACTATGAACCAAGCACTGTGTTAAGTGCTTTAGTTATTAATTAATTACTGTTTTACAGATATAACCTCCTTTGGTCCTCACAACCACCCTGGAAGGTAGATGCTATTATTATCTATTTTACATTTGAGGAAACAGAGGCAGACAGAGGTTAAGTGACTTGCCCAAGGTCACACAGGCACTCAGTGTCCCAGGCTGGATTTGAACTCTGGTCTTCCTGACTCTAGGCCTACTGCTCTATCTACTGTGCCACTGTATGGCCCAACTGCCAATGAGTCTGCTCTCAAGATTCAAGGATGGTTTCCTTTTTTTTTTTTTTTAAACTTAGTATCCTTGGTGCTTAGGACAGTGCCTTGCACATAGTAGGTGTTTAATAAATATTGAATTGAATTCTTGAATTCTAAGCATGATGTTGTCACTATGATATGACCCAGAAGATAACCAAGTTATTCGTTTAAATAAATTTAGTAGATCATAGGATGCATAAGACCTATATCAAAATAGAAAATAATGATGTTAGTGTTTGAATCATTTCTTGAGTAATAGTGTCCTTACTTTACTCTTGAGGAATAATCTTTCCCATGTGAAGTCATTTTTAGGTGACTTCACATGCCATTAATAGAAGCAGTTTGATTGGAGCAGTAGTGTTTGCTGGGCTTGTTTGGGTGATTTATAGCTTAGCTCTGTCATAGAACTCCAAAATTTGAATACATGTTATTTTAATTTTTGTAGACGTTTTCTGCTATGCAAGTATAGCCAGGCAAAATCTGGAATAATAAAGGTAGCCACCAAAAAGTCACCTGAGTTAGGTTACTCCCACTTCTGCCTGGAGAGAATCAGGTGGGGAAGGAGTCAACAAAATGACAAAATGGTATGGTTCATTTGAATTTGTTATAGTACACAGAGGGCAGATGGGTGGTGAAGTAGATAGAGTGTTGGGCCTGGAGTCAGGAAGATCCAGGTTCAAATATGGCCCCATATACTTAATAGTTGTGTGACCTTGGGCATGTCACTTAACCCTCATTGTCCTGCAAAAAAAAAAAGGTCAATAAAATATATAGAATTATAAAGTAAACCAGTTATATTGAAATAGTTGTCAACATATTTAAAAGTTTAAAGGCTTTAGGTTATTTACCTTCTAGTCTAATTGACTAATTTTATTTTCCTTTTAAAGTTTCTTTTCTTTTTTATGATTAATTTAAGAAATATCAATAAACAGACATTTTAATACACAAAGAAAAAATGAAAATTGTATATGAAACTGTAAGCTCTGGTCACATCATTTTTAAGTGCATATTAAATTGAGCATGATGGAAATGAAATTGCAGTCTGTGTCCCCTTCTGAATTTCCTTGTGCTGTTCTGTGTATTTTCCAGCCCCTTCATTTTACAGATGAGATAATTGAGGCCCAGGAGCAAGGTGGTACGGTGGAAGGAGTGCCTATAGTCAGGAAGACTCCTCTTCCTGAGTTCAAATCTTGCCTCAGACACTAACTAGCTGTGTGACCTTAGGTAAGTCACTCAACCTTGTTTTCCTCAATTTCCTCATCTATAAAATGAGCTGGAGAAGGAAATGTCAAACCACTCCAGTATCCCTGCCAAGAAAACCCCCCAAATGGGGTCATAAAGAGTCAGAAATGACTCAACAACAACAACAACAACTTAGGCCTAGACACATGAAATAATTCATTCAAGGCCAAGTATCAATCTTGTTCAAGATGGCAAGTAGCAGAGCTTAGGTTTGACCTCAAGATCTTTGGAATTCAAATCCAGTGTTCTTTGCCCTAGATCACATTTTATTAGCACATTCTCTAGCCCCCCTCAGAGGAATCTGTAAGTAGTTAACTTGTGCCTCAATTGTGTCCCGAGCTTTATTCAGATCTTTTGCTGAAAATCTGTAGTAAGCTCTAGTGGATCATAAAAGACCTTGTTATGCTGATAAAGGGTATTGCAGAGTCCTATTTATCCAAGACTGGCTCTTCCATTGGACACCTTTCTCACTGTGAAATGGAAAGTGGATCACATTATATGAAGTTACTTCCTTAACCAAGTCCATAGTGATGCTTGCTGAGCTTTCTCTTTTCCTATCAGAGAGATGGTTTGCTCAGTGGATAGAGCACTGGATGAGCGGTCAAGAAGACCTAAATTCAAATCCTGTTTCAAATTCTAGCTGCATGGTAGCCCTAAGCAACTCGCTTAAAGTCTAATTTCCAAGGCTGTTGGGAAGGTAAAATAATACAATATTTGTAAAAAACAAGAAACTTTTGCAAACCCCAAAGCTCTATATAAATGTTAGCTGGTATTATCAGGTCTTTTCAAAATTAAAAGTCAGAGTTTCAGGAAACATTTTTCTTTTCTGTCCATACATTTCCTGTGTAATTATAATGTCACCACCCCATGGCTCTTCTCCAGAGATGTTTTGGAGCCAGATTGGTGCTTGTAGATTTTTTTTTTGGGGGGGGGGCAATGAGGATTAAGTGACTTGCCCAGGGTCACACAGCTACTAAGTGTCAAGTGTCTCAGGATGGATTTGAATTCAGGTTCTCCTGAATCCAGGACTGGTGCTTTATCCACGGCGCCACCTAGCTGCCCACTTGTAGATTTTAATTTGGAGTTTTCTTCCAGGGTATCAGTCCATAGTTCTTCTAACTTACACTGTAAGTTTTCCTGTGACTAATCCTACCTACATTGAAGGGTGGTTAAAAATGAACACAACTTATGGTAATTTTGTACAAGCTGTTGAAGTTACAGTCCAGGATGATTCTGCAGTATAACTCTTTGCTACATAACCAGAAACTAACCAAGGGTTTTCCCCCCAGGTGACTTAGCTTGTTTCATGCATTGTTCTCTCAAAAAGAAAAAAAGGGGCAGTTAGGTGGTACAGTGGATAGAGCACTGGCCCTGGATTCAGAAGGACCTGAGTTCAAATGTGACCTCAGACACTTGACACTAGCTGTGTGACCCTGGGCAAGTCACTTAACCCCAATTGACACCCCCCCCAAAAAAAAAGAAAAGAAAGAAAGAGAAAGAAATAACAGCGTATGTGGCTGTGGGTCAAGATTATTTCCAAAAAGTAAAGCTTGATCCATCTTCACTCCATGAGCAGGAAGCTCTAATAATTCAGATAGGATCTCTGCCAAAGCTCATTTACTTTTGCTCTCTCCTATAAAAGAAGTTTACCAAGCAAATTAATAGTTCAAATACAATAGTAAGGAGAATGTTTAACTTATCTGAAGTAACAAACTTTTCAAGTACTATCGAAATATTCATTAACACACTAACAATTGATAAGTCCATTCCCTATCATTCTGTCTACTTTGCAACATTTCATTAGCCTCAGCTGAGTTACTACTGTTTGTCCAGGAAGGTGGCTTGGCTGGTACAGTGGTAGCAAAAGGACAGGATCTGAAATCGTGGGGCCTTGGTTCAAATTCTGCCTCTGAAGCTTACTATCTATGTAGGCTTGGGCAAATTTTTTAAAAATTATTTTTTAAGGGGCAGTTAGGTGGCTTAGTAGATAAAGCACCAGCCCTAGATTCAGGAGGATCTGAGTTCAAATGTGGCCTCAGACACTTGACACTTACTAGCTGTGTGACCCTGGACAAGTCACTTTAACTTTCATTGCCCCACACAAAAAAATTATTTTTTAAAAAATGTTTTTATTGATTTTTTCGGTTTCTTACATCACCACAGTTATCCTAAGTTTCCCTCTTCCTTTGCTCTCTCTCCAATCCCCAACCTTCCCCGATGACAAATAATATTTTTTAGGGGGGAAAATGTCAGCACAATCAATTGATACATTGAAAAAGTCTGCAAACGCACAATGTGTGACACCTGTGGACCTCCCATCTTCATGAAGGAGTAGTTTGGAGGTGTTTTCTCATATCTCTTCATTCGAATTCTGTGTGATCTTCGTGATTTTGGTACATTTACTTTTGATTTTTTGGTATGTAATGTTTCTTCCCATTTACATTTTTGTAGTCATTCTGAATATTGTTTTCTTGGCTCTGCTTACTTCAGTCTGCTTCAGTTCCTAAAGACCTTTCCAGGCTTCTCTGTATTCATCGAAGACATCATTTCTTACAGCACAATAACATTTCATCCCATTCCATTCACATAGGCTTGGGAAAGTTTTAACCTCCCTGGGCCTCATCTGTAAAATGAGTCTTGAAGTCCCTTGTAACTCTAAATTCTATTAAAAATTCTCTAATTTCAGACTTTCTCCACATTTGGTTTATGAATACAGAGGCAAACATTAAAATAGTGAGTCCCAAAGTTAAAAAAAAATTTGGAAAAAGTCTCCTTAGCTTTTGTTCAATGTCAAATGAGTAGATCTCTATAAGAATCCTGCCCCCCCTCCATCCCTCCCCTTCTGAGTATCTTCTCCCAAAACACAAAGAAAAGATCATTGTGTGGCTGGTGTTTATGCCTATGCCCAGTATCATGTTTGAGGCCTGAAACAATGGCAAAGTGTCTGTATTCTGCGTTCAATCCAAGTGTAGTTTACCATATCCCCAGTCTCTTTTCCTGGCAAGTTAAGGTTGCATCACCATTCCCTTTGGGGCTTAGGAGAGCGGTCTTCAAGTATTGAAGAGTTGTGTCACATGGAAGAGGGCTCAGACTTGTTCTATATCATTTGAAGGAATGGCTACTTGTGGACAGGGAAAAATTTGGATGAGGAACATTCACTCATTCCTTCCAACCTTGAAAATCTGTGATTCTTTCTGTGTATAATCACTCCTAGTATTCAATTATTTTTTTGTTTTGTTTTTTGTGGGGCAATGGGGGTTAAGTGACTTGCCCAGGGTCACACAGCTAGTAAGTGTCAAGTGTCTGAGGCCGGATTTGAACTCAGGAATTCCTGAATCCAGGGCCAGTGCTTTATCCACTGCGCCACATAGCCACCCCCATGTATTCAATTATTTTGAATAAACATTTATTGGGGGGTGAGTACATGGCCCTCCATATACTGGGGAAAAGATAGATTTTAGAGACAATATGCTCTCTGGACTCATAAAGCTTAGTGGGTGATAGATACAGGTACCTGTCTTGCTTGCCAAGTGTTTACTCTTTTCATTTCTATACTTGAGTTTTTTTCTTAAATAGTTTTTAGTTTTTTTCCCAGTTACATGTAAAGACAATTTTTAACATTTTTTTTTTTGGTGAGGCAATTGGGTTAAGTGACTTGCCTAGGGTCACACAGCTAGTAACTGTTAAGTGTCTGAGGCCAAATTTGAACTCAGGTACTCCTGACTCCAGGGCCGGTGTTCTATCCACTGCGCCATCTAGCTGCCCCTCACCATTCTTTTTTTTTTTTTTAGCAACAAACATTTATTTTATTTTCCACTTACATGTAAGGGTAGTTTTCAACACTCATTTTCACAAGATTTAGAGTTCCAAATTTTTCTCCCTCCCTCCCTTTCCTCCCCTCGCCACAAGATCGCAATCAGGTTATATATGTACAATCCACAAGTGTTCTTTTTATCAGTTCTTTCTATAGGGGTGCATAGTAAGCTTCCTCATTAGTTCCTTGGGATTGTCTTGGATCATTGCACTGCTGAGAGTAGTTAAGTCATTCACAATTGCTTATTGAACAATACTGCTGTCACTACGCACAATGTCCTCTCAGCTCTGCTCACTTCACTATATATCGATGTTCATTAGTCTTTCAAGGTTTTTCGGGGATCATCCTGTTTGTCATTTCCTATAGCACAAGACCATTCCTCAATTGATGGACATTCTTCTGTGAGTTTGCTGCTCCGTGCATTTTCCTAAGGCGTTATTTGGATGTTTTTTGGAGCGATTGTATCATGAGTTCTCACCATTCTTTTTTTTTTTTTTTTTAGTGAGGCAGTTGGGGTTAAGTGACTTGCCCAGAGTCACACAGCTAGTAAGTGTTAAATGTCTGAGGCCGGATTTGAACTCAGGTACTCCTGACTCCCAGGGCCGGTGCTCTATCCACTGCACCACCTAGCTGCCCTACCATTCATTTTTAAATAAAATTTTGAGTTCCAAATTTTCTCCCTCATTTCTCCTTTCCCCCTCCCTAAGGCAGTAAACAATTTAATATAGGTTATATATGTGCAATCATGTAAAATATATTTCCACATTAGTCATGTTGTGAAAGAAGAAACAGACCAAAAGGAAAAAAAAATCATAAAAAAAAGGAAATAGTATTCTTTGATCTGCATTCAGACTCCATCAGTTCTTTCTCTGTAAATGGATAGAATTTTTCATCATGAGTCCTTTGCTTTTGTTTTCGATCATTGTATTGCTGAGAGGAGCTAAGTCAATCATAGTTGATTATAGCATAATATTGCTATTACTATGTACAATGTTCTCTTTTTTTTGGCGGGGCAGTAAGGATTAAGTGACTTGCCCAGGGTCACACAGCTAGTGTCAAGTGTCTGAGGTCGAATTTGAACTCAGGTCCTCCTGAATCCAGGGCCGGTGCTTTATTCACTGCACCATCTAGTTGTCCCCTACAATGTTCTCTTGGTTCTGCTCACTTCACTTTGCAGCTATTGATTATACTTGAATTTTCAAAAAATTCAATTCCTTTTTCAGTTCTGAAATCTTTCCCTTCTATTTAGCTCCCCCTCTTTCAGAAAGCATTAATTAGTCAGAAAACATTTCTTCAAATTGACGTTTATTATGTCATTTAATGAGATAGACCTCTTGCAATAACTCTGAGATACCACACCCTCCCAATCCCCTTACTTCAAAAAAAAAGTACTTCAAAAACTGAATTGAAAGTTAGCCACTAGCATTTTGGGAGGTAGGGTTATTAGCTGATGCTCATAAATTCTCTGGCACTTTGGCTTTTCTGCCACCACTGTCAATTAATCCTTTTTTTTTTAAAATTTAAATTCAAGATCTAATCACCTTTTTTTTTTTTTAATTTTATTTATTTATTGCGGGGCAATGAGGGTCAAGTGACTTGCCCACACAGCTAGTGTCAAGTGTCTGAGGATGGATTTGAACCCAGGACCTCCTGAATCCAGGGCTGTTGCTCTATCTAGTACACCACCTAGCTGCCCCTCAATTAGTCCTTTTAAGCTGATTCTCAACCATCATTAACCACTTCTTTTTACAATTAAAAAAAATTTTATTATTATTATTATTTATTTTTTTATTGACCACTTCTTGTAAGTGGCTATTGGCCAATGGTGAACCTACTTCATAGTTACAGTAGTGTCTTGAAGAAAATGATTTTAGAGCTCAGAGAAAGATGAATGAGATCTTGGGAACCCAACCTCTTCATTTGATAGGTCCAAATGAATTAAGATTCTTGTCTAAGATCACACAGATAATGGGAAGATGGGAGCTAAAACCCAAGTTTCCTGATTTACATGCCAATACCCTGGCTCTGGAGGCAGTGTGGTATAGTGGGAAGAGCACTGGTTGTGGAGACAGAGTGGTACAGTGGGCAGAGCACTGGCTCTGGAGTCTGGGATCAGGGTATGAGTTGTCTTGGGTGTGCTACTTACTAACTGTGGACCTTGGTTGGGTCCCTCACTTTATACCTCTTATGGGTCAGTTTCTTTCTTTCTTTCTTTCTTTCTTTCTTTCTTTCTTTCTTTCTTTCTTTCTTTCTTTCTTTCTTTCTTTCTTTCTTTCTTTCTTTCTTTCTTTCTTTCTGTGAGGCAATTGGGGGTTAAGTGACTTGCCCAGGGTCACACAGCTAGTAAGTGTTAAGTGTCTGAGGCCAGATTTGAACTCAGGTACTCCTGACTCCAGGGCCGGTGCTCTATCCACTGCACCACCTAGCTGCCCCAGTTTCTTTTTGTATAAAATGGGGACTAATCATATTTGTTCAACTTCCCTCTCATGGGGGTATTGTAAGGAAAGAAGTAAACCTAAAAATACCTTGTCAATGTAAGCAAGTATTAGTTCATTCATTCATTCATTCATTCATTCATTCATTCATTCATTCAATAAACATTTATTATATATCAGATAAACTTGTTTTTGAGCACATTGTAGGTGAGGTGAGGTGCTGGACTTGGGAGTCAGGACTCAGGTTCCACTCCTGCCTCAGCTGTGTGACCCTAGAAAAAATGACTTAACCTTTCTGGGCCTCAGTCTCATCTGTAAAATAAGAAGGGTTGGATTCAGTGGTCTTCACTGGTTCCTTCCAGTCCTACATCTAGTATTCTATATGACAGAAAAGCTTACTGTTTCATCCTTGTTCATCCCGTCCCTTCATCAGAGAATGAAATTAAACTCATGTGGGAAAATGTTCTTTTACTAGAGCCATGTTGAGGGATCCTTAGGCTCTCGTGTTCCGATGGGCATCAATAGCTCTTTAATAATTGGTTATAGCATCTTCTCAGTGATCAAAATGAATCTGCCCAACTGATTGCTATCAGGCATTGCTATTTTTCCTCCTTTAAGTGATGGTTGGGTGCCAAAGATGAGTCAGCTCTCTGTCACTTCCAAGAAAAAGTCCCTGTCTGAGGTCACCTCAAAGCAACTCTTCATTTTCCATCAGCAGCTCTGCTTGGTTTCACTCCAGGAAACAACCTACCTCCCCCAGGATAAAATGATCCCCTGAAATTTCATCACCAAGCAGATTGTCTCAATTTTTGCTACTAAACAGCTGCTCAGCCCCTTCAGCTGCCTCTCCTCTCTGATTGGAGGACTAGGGGGGCAGAGCAATAAATTCCTCCTATATAACTCTATTTTCCATGAACATCCACCACGCTTCCTGGTGGAGTACCCCTCCCTTCCTTTTCAGGTTCTTTTGGCTTTTTTTGAAAGTTATATGCTTAATTTATTGTTTATTTAAAAGAAAAAGCCAGTTGTACATAACAGAGATTCAGTTTTATGTACAGTCCTCTTTTCTGTTCCACTTTGAATATGGGGATACTATTTTTTTTTGGTGTCAGAAATAACAATAATAGGAAATGGAGAGGGGGGGAGGTAGAGAACCGTTTATATGTATTTTCCATTGTGTTGTCTTTCCCTACTAGATTGTAAGCAACTCAAGGGCAGAGACTTTTTTTTCCCATTTGTATCCCCAGCACTTAGCACAGTACCTGACACATAGTAGGTGCTTATTATATGTTTATTCATTTGAATTGAACTCTGCAACCAATAGTTGTTTCCAAATTATATAATAATATGTTATAATAACTTGCATTTATATATCCACTTAAACTTACAGTGTATATGTTACTCTTTTCATAGTAACCCTTTGAGGTAGGGAGTGCAAATATTATCATCTCCAGAAAACCAAGCTCTGGTTTAAGTTGAACCAGGACACAACTTGAGGGCTTCTGAAAAGTCATATCTCTGACTCATTTTGTCACTATGCAGAATTTCCTCTGGTAACCTATTAAGGTAGGTCCTATTTAGGCCTCCAAAGATGTCCAGCTCCCAGTGAACTATTGAGTATAACAATTCATATCAGATATAGGATAGCTATTATTTTACCTAAGAGAAAATACAAAACAATATAAGAGACTCATGAACAGCTCAACCACTTTTCTTTCCCTTTTCGATGACCATCCCTCCCCTCCCCTCCCCTCCCCTCCCCTCCCCTGGAAAATTGATTTCCTTGTCTCAGGTCTCTTCTTGCTCTAACTCATCCTCTTCACAGAGCATAGATCAGACCAAGGCACTCACCTTCTCCAGAAAAGAGCTCCAGGGTTTCCTTGTTCCCTTTAGAGTCAAATCCAAATTCTTCTTTTTAGTATTTATAGCTCTTCACTATGTGATTCCATATAGTCACTTTTCTACACTTATAGTGCATTATACATATTCCATTCTCCAGAAAAACTGGCCCTCATTATGACACCTCACCTCCTGTCTCCATGCCTTTGTTTAGGGTGTTCCCCATACCCAGAATACCCTCCCTCTTCACCTATACCTCTTAGAATCCTTACATTCCTTTAAAGTTCAATTCAAGTGCCAGCTCCTCTAGGAAGTCTTTCCTGATACATAAAAGAAGGTACAGAAGGAAAAACAAGGTAATTTTGGGAGGGGGAAGGCAGTAGCTGTTGGGGATATCAGAAAAGATATCTTATGGGAGATAGTGGATAGAGCATTAGACCTGGAATCAGGAAGACCTGAATTCAAATCCTAGTTCATGTGTGATCATGGGCAAGTCACTTAAATTCTATCTGCCTCAATTTCTCCATCAGTAAATAGGAATGTGGAAATTTATTTTGATTTGGGGACCCTACCTTTAGGCTGAGATTAGAAAGTCTTAGGCCCTCAGGGTCTCTCCCCCTCCTCCTCAGCTTCAGCTGAGCGAAAAAGCCCCGTGGGCTATACGAGAGGCCAGGTCAGACAGCTGGGGGGAAAAAAAGCCCCCAGCTCCCTCCGACCTGAGCGGAGCTATCTGAAGGATCCCGGATGGCCTGTGCTGAGGCACGTGGGAGTGCACCCCCCCCCCCAGCCGCAGCCCTGGCTGGCGGATTAGCTTGGTCTGTGGGGGCGAAGGAAGCCCCGAGATTTGAGTGGAGAGAAGAAAAGGTATATATAGACTTGGGAGTGAGACAGGAGAGGGGGAGACGGACTAGATAAAGAAGGAGCGAGGACGGACTAGATAGAGAGACAAGATTGGAGAGGGGTGAATAGAGGGGAGCCCGGACAAGGACGGAGGAGAGTTCAGTTCGGAAAAGGAGAGACCAGGCTGACAAGGTTACGGGCCTTAATACAAACCAGGGAAAGTGTAACGTGCCCTGAGGCCGGAGGCGGCTAAGGCCCTTATTGTATTCAAGAAGTTCAAAGCGCAGCAGGTGGGAAAGAGACCCAGTGGAAAGAGACCACAGGAAAGCAGTCAGGTTGTACACTTTATTTCCCTGTATTCCTAATTTGAAATAGTATCTCATAAATAAACTCTGCTTTGATTATTTAGTTAAGAGGCTTCTTAATCTTTAGTCTATCAGTTTGGGAGCATTGTGGTGGAACTTTATAAACGGCCCACATTAAATTAACGAAGTCAGATTAGTCAAATAGTCAAAAGTCCCCAGATTAGTCATCCATAGTTTTGTCCCCCCAAAATTAGCCCTAGTTAACAAAAATATTCTAACAGGAATAATAATATCACCTACTTCCCAGGGGTGTTGAGAGAGGGTAAAGTGAGGCAATTGCAAAGTACTTTGGAAACCCTAAAGTGCCACATATGTCCTAACTATTATTGTTGTTGTGGCCATTCATAAGTGGAGCTCAAGAGTAGGTCATGAGAACTGAGGAGATTGAAGAATTGGGAGGTTAGGGGCTTTGAGGCAATATGGACATGTATGTTGAAATCTCTTATCCTAAGGGCAATAGTTGTGATGAGGTAATATTATGCAGACATTGATGAAAACCTTCCATTGTGTTTGTAAATATTCTGAGTCATAAAGTTTTGTTTTGCACAATTCATTATAATTACCTTCCACCAACTAGAATGTAAGATCTTTGAGGGCAGGGACTGTTGCATTTTTTATTCCTGTATGCCCAGTGGCCTAGCAATAAATGTGGATTGATTGAATTGGTGGCCAACACAATACTGACAGAAAGGGGTCAACATAAAACAACTTCACTGAAGTTCAATTTAAAGTAAGGGTCTGGGGGGAATTCCTTTTTTTCCCCCCATTTTTCATTTATTTAGAATTTTATTTTTTCCCCAGTTACATGTAAAAACAATTTTAATGTCCATTTTTAAAACTTTGTGTTCCAAATTATCTTCCTCCCTCTCCACCCCCACTCCCAAAGAATACAAGCAATTCAATATAAGTTATACATGTGTAGTCATGCAAAACATTCCCAAATTAGGTTGTGAAAGAAAAGAGACAAAAAAAACAAGAAAAAGAAACAAAAAAAAATATGCTTCAATCTGTATTCAGACACTATCAGTTCTTTCTTTGGAGATGGATCGCATTTTTCATAATTCCTTTAGAATTATCTTGGATTATTGCATTGCTGAGAATAGCAAAGTCATTTACAGCTGATCATCTTACAATATTGCTGTTACTTTGTATACAATACATCTCACTTTGCATCAGCTCACATAAGTCCAGGTTTTTCCAAGAGCATCCTGTTCATCATTTCACAGTTACTATTGCTAAATGAATTTCCTTCCATCCTACTCCCTCCCCATGTCATTTACTCTATTCTTTTTATCTCCTTTTATCCTTTCCCTGCTCAAAGGTGTTTTGCTTCTGACTTCCCCCTCCCTCAATCTGCCCTTCTTGGAACCTTGTATTTGAAAGTCGAATTTTCTATTCAGCTCAGGTCGTTTCATCAAGAATGCCTGAAAGTCCTTTCTTTCATTGAATTCCTATTTTTCCCCCTGAAGGATTATACTCAGTTTTGCTGGGTAGGTGATTCTTGGTTGTAATCACAGTTCTTTTGGCCTCTGGAATATCATATTCCAAGCCCTCTGATCCTTTAATATAGAAGCTGCTAAATCTTATGTTATCCTGACTATGGCTTCATAATACTTGAATTCTTTCTTTCTGGCTGCTTACAGTATTTTTTTCCTTGACCTAATAGCTCTGGAATATGGCTATAATATTCCTGGAAGTTTTAATTTTAGGATCTGTTTCAGGAAGTGATCAGTGGATTCCTTCATTTTCTATTTTACCTTCTGGTTCTAGAATATAAGGGCAATTTTCCCGATAATTTCTTGGAAGATGATGTGTAGGCTCTTTTTTTGATCATGGCTTTCAGGTAGTCCAATTATTTTCAGATTATCTTTCCTGGATCTATTTTCCAAGTCAGTTGTTTTTCCAATGAGATATTTCACATTGCCTTCTATTTTTTCATTCTTTTTGCTTTATTGTTTCTTGATTTCTCATAAAGTCATTAGCTTTTTTCTTCCTTTTTTTTTTTGTGGGGCAACAAGAGTTAAGTGACTTGACCAGGGTCACACAGCTAGTAAGTGTCAAGTGTCTGAGGCTGGATTTGAACTCAAGTCTTCCTGAATCCAGGGCTGGTGCTTTATCTACTGCGCTACCTAGCTGCCCCTAAATTTCATCTTCCCAGCCTATTTTTTAACTTTTAACTCTTTGTTAAAGTGGGGCACTGCTTCCAGAGTGGAGGGTACACTATCCCAAGATTCAGGGGGTTTGTGTAACTGTTTTCAGAGATACTTCTAGGTATTTGAAGTTTTTAGTTCTTCCAAGGTGGTATGATTTAAGGAGAGGTATGTTTACTACTCTCCTGGCCTGTGCTCTGGTCTGCAAGCAACCACAGGTCTGCTTTTCTGCCCCGGAACTATGAACAGAGTCCCTCTCCACTGTGGCTGCAAGCTTTTGTGTGCTTGTGCTCTTCCCCAACCTGGGACTGCCACCCAAGACTGTGACCTGGATCCAGGTATGGGCAAAACAACAGAGTCCTGCCTCAGTGCTAGCAAAGAGATCCCTGTAATCTCCTTCTGGAGGGTTGTTTGGCCCCCTTACAATCTGTGGGTTGAGTTCCAAAAACAGTTGCTGCCACTGCTAATTCAGAGGCTCCCAAAGCCTGTTCCTGGTTT
Source organism: Dromiciops gliroides (assembly GCF_019393635.1). Taxonomy (NCBI): domain Eukaryota; kingdom Metazoa; phylum Chordata; class Mammalia; order Microbiotheria; family Microbiotheriidae; genus Dromiciops; species Dromiciops gliroides. Next base: position 133,347,209 of record NC_057864.1, read on the forward strand.
GCTGTGGCTGTGGCTGCGTCTGTACTGGGGTTGGGTCTGTGCTGGCTTGGCCTGCACTGAGCTGTGCTCCACTCTCACCCTAGTACAACAGACCTTTTTTGCCGACCTTCTCAGTTGTCTTTGGCTGGAAAATTATTTCACTTTGTCTTTTTGTGAGTTCTGCTGCTCCAGGAATTGTTTTATGGCATTATTTGAAGGTATTTGGAGGGGTCTTGGAGAGAGCTCAGGGAAGTCACTGCCTTTCCTCTGCCATCTTGGCTCTGCCCCCCTATTTTCCTTCCTTTCTGATCTTTCTTAGGACTCTGGAAGCCCACCTACCAAGTTCTGACTCTTCAATGTCAGCCAGTGCTGAACAGGAAAATGCGCCGTCCAACTGGATGAATTCAGGTCCAGCGTCAGAACCCACATCATTCAGACTGATACATAGACGTGGAGGGGGCCTTGCGAGTTGTCTTGTCCAGATCCCCTTGATTTATAGATGGGGAAACTGAGGCTGAGAGGGTGGAAGTGATAGGCCCCAGGTTACAGAGGGAGGAAGTGGCAGATTGGAATTGAGGCCCTTCCTCCTCAAATCCCACACCTTCTCCATTGTATCCTGCCGCCGTAGTACTTAGGAAGTAAATGGCAACTTGAGAATTTGAACCTGGATTCTCTAACTCCAAAGGTATAGTTGCTAAGCCATTTAAGATTTCCATCATGTCTTTTGGTTTAGAAAGCCCTTTCCTCACAAGAACCCTGGGAGGTGCCTGTTGTGAAGGAAGGAAAAAAGCATTTAAGTGCTTACTTAATGTGTACTATTTCATTAAGTACTTAGTACTTATTCATTAAGCACTAGTATTAAGTACTAAGTACTAGAGATACAAATACCAGCAAAAAGAAGTTAGTCCCTACCTTCAAGGAGTTTATATTCTAAAGGGGGAATACATTACACAAAAGCTAAAGAGTGGGGAGAGAAAGAGGATGGTTTTGAAGTCTAGAATGTCAAGAAGAGGCGAGGAGGAAGATGAAGGCAGACTGACCTAGACCCTTCTACAAAATGGAGGTTCCTAGAGGAACTCTTCAATGGGAGGTGGGTCTGGAGAAAGAATATTCCAGGGCTACAGGGGTGGAAGGCAGGGAAGGAAGGGCAAGGAAGTCCCAGGCATAGAGGGAAGTTCCAAGATGAGCAAGCAGTAAAGAAGGCAAGTTATAAAGTCCAGAAAATCAGGGATAGGACCAGGAAACAAAATGGGAGTATTGTCAATGTTGTACTAGTGAGGAAACAAACTCAGAGAAATGAAAGGGCTTCCCTAAAGATTTTTTTTTTAAATAAAGTATTTTATTTATTTTTCCCCGTTACATGTAAAGGTAGTCCTCAACTTTTGTTTATACCTAAAGATATTCTTTAAAAAATTAACTGTGAAAAATGATATTTAATAACTAATATCTTGGGGACATCCAGTTTTCCCCCTTCATTGAAAGGCCTGACTCCCCTCCTCCTCCAGTTTTTTTCTTCTTGATGAGATTAAATTTACTCCCTTTCAATCTTGGTCAGCCCATCCCAACCTTGTGAGGAATTTAAAGTAGTAAAGCTCTTTCCATTCTACCCAAGCTTGGGTAGAGACAGATCAGTTTGTCTAGAAGGCTTTTCTCTCCAGGGAGGGGTCACTCAGCCCACCCATTGAAAAGGGTGTACATTCTTTGAATTGATAGCTCAAGGCTGAGGGTGGTTTGGTACAGCCCTTCATTTTTTTGTTTTGTTTGGTTTTTGGTGAGGCAGTTGGGGTTAAGTGACTTGCCCAGGGTCACACAACTCATGTGTCAAGTGTCTGAGGCCGGATTTGAACTCAGGTGCTCCTGAATCCAGGGCAGGTGCTTTATCCACCGTGCCACCTAGCTGCCCCCAGCCCTTCATTTTAATATAACCCAACCTTCTCTCCAAATTCCTTACCTGTCTTTGTATATAAACCCTGATAGTGCCCATGATCATGTTACATTTTCTTCCCTGCTTAATAAAACCTTTCTTTTAATTTTCACAGACATTGTCTTTCTTTGGTTTCTCTCTCTTTGAGGAAGAAGGGGATTTAGGTCTCAGGAACAGGCCCTTTCGTTCTCTAGTTCTCCCCTTTGGGGAAAGAGATCTAAATTCCATTAAAAGAGTGTTTGCCTCAGTTTACAGAACTGACCAATAATTGTTTTATCTCTGAGTTTTGAGTCTTCAGGTTTAGTTACTGACTGAAGATGTAGCTCTAAGAAACCACATACACATTTCATCATGACTCTAGGCTGCTTTTCCACATCCACAGAGCCTCTCACTTTGTTAACTATATTTTTAAAAATCGAACAATTTTTCCATGTGAAAATGAGCTCTTGGAGTACTTGTCGGAGGTTCAAGGCTCAATGCTGTTCTCCTGGGAGATAAGTCCTTGGTTACAGAATGAAAATGGAGCTTTTAGGATAGAGATAGAAAGGGAGGGAGGGCATTTTCTTCTTACCTCTTTCAAAGAAATCATTTAAACTGGCAAGAAACAAAGGAGCCCTGTTTTCGGTGACCCTTAGGAATCCAAGAAGGGCTGACGAATATGTAATGTGGAAAGACATGGTAACACGACTAACTGTGAAGAGCCTTCTATTGACATCTGGGGCTGTCTTCCAAATGATAGCTTCTATTTTGTAGGACTTAGTGTATTCAACCTGTACATTTTGAGGGTATATTCATAAGCTGGGGAATTTGACCTTCCTCATCTTCATTTTACCATTGAGAAAAGCAGTCTCCCTCCATTTTATTAATCAAGAGAGCACTTGATTGTACTTCTACAGAATTAGCCTGATTGTAAGTGGACCAGTTAATCACTCATTTAAAAAGTGTAGCAGGAAGGAAGAAAGGCCCATGTGGTTCCGTCTCTTCAAGAAGAACATAAAATTGTAATGACACCTTTGGAAAGCAAAATCTATGATAGATAGGTTATTTAACTAGTTATATTTGTCCTCTTGTTGTTTCCAGCCTGGAGGTCCCTGACACCTCTCAGGGACTACCACTGAGACCACGTTTCCTGACAGTAGCCTGTAGCACCACAGTCCATTTCTATACAGAAGATTTCTTCTGCTGAAGCATGCTCACAGTTAGGAGGAAGCCCTTGTCACCAATTTTTTTCCCATCCCAGTGACTACAGTCTCTTAGACCTCTCCCCAAGCCCAGAGGATCTGATAATCAGAGGCCTTTACCTAGTGTCTCTAGGGGTTCCTTAAAATTCAGTAATATAGGAGGTCTAAAGTTTAAAATATATACAGAAATATGCTAAAACATTACTAAAACCAATGCAAAAACACTGGAGGACAAACTAAATTACATGCTAATGTTTTAGTCAAATTAAAGGAAGACCAAATCAACAACAGCAAAAACCAAAAAACACGGGAAGATCAATTAATGAAAATGTAAAGCAGCATTGAAGAACTAAGATCATCAGTAGAAGCAGCAAAAAGCAGGATAAAAATAGTCTAGTAAAAATGAACAGGCCCAGAGAGTCATATACTTAAGAAACAATTAATGGACATACAACACAGAATATGAACTAGGAAAATATAGTCAAAAGTTCAAACCTTCCCAAAAGTATTAAGAACATCACTACCCCCCCCCATTATGATATTTGAAAAACTAGAACAATTTCCCAGAGTGCTGAAGAAAAGATAATATTCTGCTAGTGGAAAGAATTGACAGGATCCCAGCATGTAGAAATCCATAGCACAAGTCTCAACAGTACCTAATTATTCAATTTAAAAATTAGAAAGACAAAGAATTAATTCTTTAAGCATTGAGAAAGAAAAAAATTATCAAAAATTGCCTATTAGTATTTCATCAGCCTTCTCAGAAATAATGGGGGAAAGATGACAAAGCTAGACAAAAGAGAAAGAGAAAGAGGGAGAGGGAGAGTGTGAGAGTGTGTCTTAAAGGTCCAGATCAGATCTGAAATTAACCTAACATGCAAATTGGAGCATATTATTTCAGAGAAGAAGAATATCGTTAGAATCCCCAAAAGGCCTAGAAGTATTTCTCAGCAAAACCCCCCCAAATGGGGGGAAAATCTTCAAGCAGATGGATCAGAATTCGAAATCAGGGCAATGATAAGTTCATAATGACAACAGTGTATTTTAAGCTTTTTGAGATCACAAAATAGGAGATATAAGATTTGTGCAAGAGAAACAGAAGCAAATTAGTGTTTGAGATAAAAATGTGTATTACAATTGTTAAAAGGAAAAAAGACAGGGGCAGCTAGGTGGCACAGTGGATAGAGCACTGGCCCTGGATTCAGGAGGACCTGAGCTCAAATCTGGCTTCAGACACTTGATACTTACTAGCTGTGTGACCCTGGGCAAGTCACTTAACCCTCATTGTCCCCCCCCCAAAGGAAAAAAAGATGCTAAATATTCATATTTATAGAGACTTATTAAAAGGACAAGAAATAGTACTAATGTCTGTATAAGCATAAATTGCTTTTTGAATTCTGTGCCTTTCAAGACCTGATCATCTTTCCTTGACTACATTTATACTGCCCCTTTGCTGCCTCTACTGATAATTTTAACTTCTTTTTTTTTCTTTCAAATTTTTTTTTTTTTGGTGAGACAATTGGGGTTAAGTGACTTGGCCAGGGTCATACAGCTAGTGTCAAGTGTCTGAGACTGGATTTGAACTCAGATCCTCCTGAATCCAGGGCCAGTGCTCTATCTACTGTACCACCTAACTGCCCCTTCTTTCAATTTTTAATTAATTTTAGTTTTGCAATGTTGCTTTGCATTTTTATTAATTGTTCTCATATTTTTTTGGTTGTTGAATTAGTCTTCCTTTAGTTCTGGTTTGATAGGAGGATATTGATGGAAGATCTCTCTAGATTCTGGTATGTGAGTGATTGGAGTTCAGAGTCTGCCACATAATAGGTGCTTTTAATTAATGTTTCTTGACTTGGTTTCTCCATGGATTCATAGACTACCTGTCTACCAGGTGAGCCAAGGGTCCCCAGAACAATGCAGCTTTATTATTGATTCACAATAAACAAATGTAGTTGGAATAAGCCTGTGCATAACAAAAACAAGTAGCTCCTGGACATGGTAGAAGGCGTATTATGACAATCAGTAAGCAATGGGGAAAAAACTTGCTGGTGTGGAAGTTACAGGAAAATGGCCAGATTTTAGTCCTTATGTTCAAGGAGCAGGGGAAGGGTGGTGTGGGAAGTGAAGAGGGTAGAATGGCTTTTGAATCCTTTTTTGGGTTACTTGCAAGTCTTGGTTCCAGAGAACTGTTGATACAATACAACCTAGTAGCATAGTGGCTAGGACTGTGAACCTGGAGTCCTAGCCAAGGATACTTCCTAGCTGTGTGATCCTATTCAAGTCTGTTGTTGCTGCTGGTGGTTTTAGTGTTGTTGTTTGTCCTTGTTCTCCAAAAATTGATGTCATGACTTGAAGTGAATTGTATTTAAGTGAGGGAGGGCTGTGCAAAAGGTCACCAACCTTACTCTCTCCTCCAGGGCCAGGTGAGTCTAGTGGCAAGATATACATGAGCACAACTGGAGATGGCCCCTGATGTCCGAGGCAATCTGGGTTAAGTGGCTTGCCCAGCTAGTAAGTATCAAGTGTCTGAGGTCACATTTGAATTCAAGTCCTCCTGAATCCAAGACTAGTGCTCTATCAACTGTGCCACCTGTTACCCCTTCCTCAATTTAAAATTCCACTTTACAGAATTGTTGTGAGGAATTTGTTAAGCTCTTAGCACAGTATGATTATACTATTTATTATATAAAATGTATTATATAATTAGTATGATTATTATAAGTTTTTAATGACAATTTTGTGTATTAAGCTCATCGAGATCACAAAAAGGATATGTAAGATTTTGCAAGAGAAACAGAAACAAATTAAGTTTTGAAATAAAAATGTGTACAATTATCATTTCTACACCAAGACTTTCCCTAGCTCCAATTTCAATATATCTTGGGTCAGCATAAGAAATGAAATTGGAATTTGGGGGGAGTTTTATGGAAGCCACAGACAATACATATAGCAGATGATACAGAGTTTATGACCAAATACTTAATCCAAATTTTACAATGTGGTATTGTAAACACCCCATAAAAGAAAAAGAAAAAATTTAGACTTCTCTAGACCAAGGGAGAGCCAAAAAATTTTATGCAGATTTTCTAGATCATGACCAGGTGTGGAAGGGCTAACATGTGGAGTAGGGACTCAACTAGGCAAGGTTGGGTCTGTGCCCCTAGCTGTCTTTTTCACTGTTTGTTTTCCCAAGTAAGTGACCAAACATTATTATTTTTTTAAATGTAATTTACCTTTAATGAGAAAATTTGATACCCTAATATTAGCAAATTAAAACCTAATCATGTAAATTATTTCATTGCATCATTTTATTTTTCAGTAGTACACAAATGCAAGCATATTTTGGCCTATAAACAGTATCAAAATATAACCTTGATTAATTGGAATGCTTTAGGGTATGGGTTTGTGCGCCTAACGACTAACCCTTTGGGTTTAATTCTTCTAGGTAACACCCCACCCCCGCAATTATTCCCAAATTAATGGATTTCAGAATCATGCCTCTAGTGCTAGCTCATCCTGGAACTTCTATCAGCATCTGATTGCCTAGAGAATGTCCTACCTACCATTGCTGTGGCCTTCTCACCATGTGATATCCCTTATGAGGCCTGTCCCTCTTGAAGCTTCCATTTTGCAAAGTGGCCCAGGTGCCAGCCCACCTTCATTCCCTTTTTTTTTTTCGGGACAATGAAGGTTAAGTGACTTGCCCAGGGTCACACAACTGGTAAGTGTCAAGTGTCTGAATCCAGGGGTGGTGCTTTATCCACTGAGCCACCTAGCTGCTCCTTTCCCCTCCTGATTGTTCAAAACCTTCCCCTTGAGCTCTTCAAAACCGTGCCCTCTAAGTTGTGTACCTTTGTTTCTTCCTCTCCACCCTTTCTCTTGCACCCCCAATTTTCAGTGCTTTTTTGTATGCTGTCTTCTCTGCCCTCTCTCCCCCCTCCCCACTTGAAAGTAAGCTCTCTGAGGGCAGGGACTGGCTTTCTTTTTGTTTGTATTTTGTATCCCTAGCACTTAGCACATAGTAAGTGCTTAGTAAGTGCTCGTTTCCTGCCTTATTTCATCATTAGTTCAATAAAACTTATTTACTGATTATAGGGCAATAGGATTATAGATTCAGAGATAGCAGGAACCTCAGAAACTATCAAATCCAACCCCCTCATTTTATGGATGAAGAAACTAAAGCTGTGGGAGGTTAAGTAAGGTTAAAGAATCAAAAGCAGAATTTAAACCCAGGTCCCCTGACTCTAAAATTAGTGCTTTCCTCTGCCTTCCAGCTTAGATGGTTTTAAATATCTCAGTAGAGCTACTAGAGATATACAGAAAAATATAGATGTGTTAACATGAATATACACATAAAATATTTTGTAAAGGGGCAGCTAGGTGGCACAGTAGATAAAGACCGGCCCTGGATTCAGGAGGACCTGAGTTCAAATGCGGCCTCAGACACTTGACACTAGCTGTGTGACCCTGGGCAAGTCAGTTAACTCTCATTGCCCCACAAAAAACAAAACAAAACAAAACAAAACAAAAAAAAAACCCAGCCAAACAAAAAAATTTTGTGAAAATGAACTATAAATAATAGAAGTATGGATGTGGTTTCATGTAAATGTTTAAAAATTCTTGCTTTTCACAACATAATAGGATGGTAGAATTATAGTATCAACACTGACTATAATAATTTTGTCCAAAAGTTAAACCACTATAAATTAATTGCTACAAGGAGACCAAAAGAGCCCAGAAAGCACTTTAGTCTGCATTTTACTTCCTTGCCCAACAGAGAAAGAGAAGGCCTCCGATTGCCACACTAGGTTAGACTATAAACCCATTTGTAAAATCCTACAAAGAAGGATGCCAGATGATCATAACCAGAGTTGTCTTGTAAGGCCGAAAGAGACAGCAGAGGGTAAACCTAGATTAAAGGAGGCTTGCTAAGCTATCCAACCAAGCAAAGTTATCCTAAGGGAATTCAAGAGTGAAAACTATAAGAGGACTACAAAGAGAAGAAAAAGAAGAAATATTTACCAAAATTGTTGTAACAAACTTTTTTTTTCCTCTGTCAAGGTTAATGGGAGCACCATACTTCAACCTTAATACTGTGGTCCCTGAGATGTTTCCATAGGAATGTTAGAAATGGCACTAGATGGTACAGTGGATAAAGCACTGGCCCTGGAATCAGGAGTACCTGAGTTCAAATTTGGCCTCAGACACTTAACACTTACTAGCTGTGTGACCCTGGGCAAGTCACTTAACCCCAATTGCCTCACCAAAAAAAAAAAAAAAGAAAAGAAATGGCACTAAAGAGAGGGAATAATCAGCCAGATTTGGTCAAATATACACACAGGAAATCTGCCCTGCAGGCAGTAAGGATTGTCAGGGAAGTGAGGGACAGATTTACAAGATATCTAAAAGAAGGAAAGATAACAAAGGCATGGGGAAAAAAATCAGAACTTATTAATACCAAAAATGGGTGGACTCATTTCAAACATAAAGGTCTCATTTCTAATACATATAGGGAACCGATTCAAACATTTAAGAAAAAGAGACACTCCCTGATTGACAAATGGGCAAAGGATATGAATAGGCTGTTTTCAAAAGAAGAAATCTGAGCTATTGATAGCTGTGTTTAAAAAACAAAGAAGACACCCTAAATCACCAATAATTGGAGAAATTAAAATAAAACAACTCTGAGGGGCAGCTAGGTGGCACAGTGGATAAAGCACTGGCCTGGATTCAGGAGGACCTGAGTTCAAATCTGGACTCACACACTTGACACGCATTAGCTGTGTGACCCTGGGCAAGTCACTTAACCCTCATTGCCCCGAAAAAAAGCAACCAAAAACCAAACCAAAACAAAAAAAACAACTCTGAAATTCCACCTCACAACCATCAGATTGGCCAATTTGACATGGAATTATGCCCCACTTGTATGTGTGTGTATATATATGCGTGTGTGTATATATATATTTATAGTATATGTATGTGTATATGTATATATATACACATGTATATGTATGTACATGTGTGTGTATACATACACCTGCAGACAGGCATTGAATCCAACAAGTTATTAATAAATAATTATAGGGGGCAGCTAGGTGGCACAGTGGATAAGGCAACAGCCTTGGATTCTGGAGGACCTGAGTTCAAACCCAGCCTCAGACACTTACTAGCTGTGTGACCCTGGGCAAGTCACAACCCCCATTGCCCTGCAAAAAAAAAAAATTTTTTTAAATTATAAAAGCAACTACAACAATAGCTAGTATTGATTAATCACCTATTATGTGCCTGGCACTGTGCTAAGCTCTTTACAAATGTTATTTCATTTGATCCTCACAACAATCTGGGAGGTAGGTGCCGTTATGTTCCCTGCTTTACTGTTGGGAAAACTGAGGCATATAGAATTAAGTGACTTGCCCAGGGTCACAGAGCTAATAAGTGTCTGAGGCTGGATTTGAATTCAGCTCTAAATAAACTTGATTAGGAGAGAAAAGCAAAGGTATTTATAAAAGGGAATTATCCCCAAAACACAAAGGGGTGAGATCACTCGTAGATGCCCATGCTGCTAGTGGGAGAGCTAAGACGCTCTGGACAGCTCACACTCTCCCCGGTCATACTCCTCTGGGCTCTCCATCTATCAAGCAGTCAGCCGGTGCCTCGCTGCCATTGGATACCCCCCAAACCGCACCTTTTTGCGTCTCTGAAAAGCTAGCTAGCTGGCTGAGTCTTGGAGCTGCCGCCTGGTTTCTTCTCTGCTGATCTACTGCCATCTGCTGGAGCTGTCTTTCATTGCTGGGGTTTCGTTTTACTTCAAAGGGAAGGTTAGCTTTCCGTGGTGAAACTGACCCCCTAGGGCTAATTAACACATTTTTCATCTCTTTCACTAGGTACATCCACTGACTTAGGTACCACAGACACAGAAATAATAATAGCTAGCAACTATATAGAGCTTTATGATGTGTATACACACACACACACACACACACACACACACACACACACACATATATATATATATATTCGTGCTGATTCCTGTAAGTTTGTTTGTGTGTTTACACACACATATCCACACCACATATATAGAAATAGTATATCTGACACATTACAATGTCTGTATCTATACAGTGTACATATCTGTAGACATCATGTATGCTATGTGTGTATATATACACATATGTGTATGCATATCTATATTTATATCTCAGATACAAATTACCTTGAGGAGTACACCAGCATCTTAGGGTGGTGGGATGGGAAAGACTTTATGCAGAAGGGGACACGAGCTGAGTCTTGAAGGAAACTAATAACTTCCAGAGGTAGAAGTGAGGAGGGGGAGCGTTCTTGCTTTGGGAAGAGCCAGTGCAAAATCACAGGTATGGGAGATATTGTCTCTATATGTGAAAAATGGTGCATAAGCCACTATGGCTAGATTGTGGAGCATGCAGAGGAGAGTCATGTATCAGAAGGCTGGACTTTATTGAGTAAAGGGGATGACATGGCCAGTTAGGCATTTTCAGAGGACAATTAGGAGACTCTTTTGATGTCCTGGTGAGGAGGGATTAGGGATTGAACGAGTGTGGTGGCTATGTGAATGGAGATACGGGGATGGATGCAAGAGATTTGGTGGAAATGGAAACAACAACATTTAGCAATTGATCACATATTTGGTATGGAGGAGAAAAAGGAATTGAGGCTGACAGTGGTTTGTGTACATGGGTGGCTGGAAAGATGAGGGTTCCCTTGAAAGGAAAAGGGAAGTTTGGAATATCCCTCAAAGATGCATCTAGAGCAAGGAGCTGGGGCAGCTAGGTGGCGCACTGGATAAAGCACCAGCTCTGGATTCAGGAGGACCTAAGTTCAAATCTGGCCTCAGACACTTGACACTTACTAGCTGTGTGACCCTGGGCAAGTCACTTAACCCTCATTGCCCCCACCAAAAAAAAATTAAAATTAAAAAAAAAATAATAAAAAAATAGAATAAGGAGCTGGCAATCTTTGCTCTGTGCAAAGACTCAATCGTTGTCATTGTCATCCCAAGGTTAACTGTATTTGGGGAAAGAAGATCAAAGAATAGAGGAGACCACTGCTCTGGATTAAAGGGATAATGGTGAAGAATAACAGAAGCTTAATTTTTACCTTGATTTTTGGATTGAGAACGGAACAAAAAAAATGAAGAGGGAGTTAGTTCTCAAGGTAAGCAGGAAGACAGTCATCGAGTACCTCAGTGTCCTTAATGAAGTCAAGTCCCTGGGACCAGGGCTACGTTGCAGGGTACTAAAAGATGTGGCAGATGTGTTTGCTTAAACACTTGTCAGTGACCTTCAAAAAATCATAGCCGACTATGGCTCCTGGAGATACTCCAGGACTGGAGAAGGGTAAATATGTGGCAAATCTGAGAGAGAGAGAATGTGATGAGAGATAATAAAGTATAGACCTGTGATTCCTGGGGAAATTCTGGAATGTATTATTATTTTTTGGTTTTGTTTGTTTTTTTGGTTTGGGGGTTTGTTTGTTTTTTTAGTGAGGCAATTGGGGTTAAGTGACTTGCCCAGGGTCACACAGCTAGTAAGTGTTAAGTGTCTGAGGCTGGATTTGAACTCAGGGACTCCTGAATCCAGGTCCAGTGCTTTATCCACTGTGCCCAATAGCTGCCCCTGGAATGTATTATTTAAGGGGTGGTCAGTGAACATCTAGAAAAGGAAGAGGTGATCACGAAGAGCTGCCCCATGTTTCATATGGAGACAGTGGCCATGTCTCTGTAGCTTCATAAAGCAAAGCCAAAGCAAGTCATGCCAGAATTTTCTCTTCTGTCAAGATTACTACACTCATAGATCATGGTAAGATAAAGTCTGAATGGATTTTTTTGGGGGGCGGGACAATGAGGGTTAAGTGACTTGCCTAGGGTCACACAGTTAGTACACATCAAGTGTCTGAGGTCAGATTTGAACTCCGGGACTGTGCTTTATCCACTGCGCCACCTAGCTGCCCTGAATGGATTTTACAGAAGTATTTTTGCTTAAAAAAAGTTTCATATTTTTCTTGTGGACAAGATAAAAAGATATATTCTACTGTAATTGCCTTGGCTCCTCCCTGCCTGAAGGTAAGGTAGGTTACATTTCATCCCTCCTCCAAGGTTTCCCAGTATCTTAGGGGGGTTGCAGTGTTTGGGCTCTCTTCCATTGGTTTCAGCCCCCACTGATGGTGTTCCCCCAAAGTAAGAGGTATCTTCTACCCCAGTTTGATTTAAATACTTAATGGATTAGCTTTTACAAAGGAATATTTACTTCAAGGGTATAATAACAAACATACCACTCTACTCCCCAATACGTGGGGCATAATCTGGCCTGGTACAACCTCCTTCTTTAGAGAGGGGGGAGGAGGATTAGATTTACAGTTTAGCTCAGTTCCTATATAGCAGAGGCTAGTAAAATATAGCTCATGGGCCAAATCCAGCCAATACCAGTTTTTGAGTGGCCCATGAGCTAATGGTTTTTACTTTTCAAATAAGTTTACTGACTTCTGCTATGTATCAAGCTCCAAGTCCAAGGTCCCCCCCTGGGTCTGAGTCCCAGGCACCCTGGCTTTTCTAGGCTTCCCTTCTGGGACTAGGTGAACATTGCACCTGGAATCCTGGCTCCAAAGACATGATGGCTTGGTTCTGGGTTCAGTGAGGATTCTATCTCCTGCACCCCAAACTGAAAAAGATCATATGAAACAGAACAAACTCCCCACGCCTGTTTTTCAGGACCTCATGGCCTAAAAGGGGGAAAGAAGAAAAGATAGCCCTTCACCTCACCCAGTCATTTCATGGTGCCTGCTCTGTGGGTGAACTTTCATCATCTCTGGATAGCACACAGGAAAGAGTACTTAGGAAAGAGATTGAGACTGTGCTGGTCTAGTAGTTTTTTTTTTTGTTTTTGTTTTGTGGGGCAATGGGGGTTAAGTGACTTGCCCAGGGTCACACAGCTAGTTAAGTGTCAAGTGTCTGAAGCCGGATTTGAACTCAGGTACTCCTGAATCCAGGGCCAATGCTTTATCCACTGCGCCACCTAGCCACCCCCTGGTCTGGTAGTTTTAAAGATGTAGCTTATTCTAGCTACTCAGCCAATGGAAGGAAGCCACTCACATCCACGTGGTTGGTGAATGTAGGATGTCTTCTTCCAGGGTGCTTCCATGTTAGGTGATTTGGTCCAAAGCCCTTGTCACACTAGGCAATCCAGTGAGATATACTCAGAACTGGTTGGTTTGATAGGCCTAAAGATATATCATTAATGATTTTTTTTTTTTTTTTTTTTTTTTTTTTTTTTTTTTTTTTTTTTACATTATGAGATAGTTTATTTTTTCCGTTACATGTAAAGATAGTTCTCAACTTTTGTTTATACATGCTTTACAATTTCAGATTTTTCTCCCTCCCTCCCTCCCCTCCCTCCCCCCTCCCCTAGACAGCAGGTAATCTGATATAGGTTATATCTATATATATCTATACATATAGATATATATATACACACACATATATATACACATAATAACATTAATCCTATTTCTGCATTAATCCTGTTACAAGAGAAAGAATCAGAGCAGTGATGCAAAACCTCAAAATAGAAAAAAAAAAACAACAGCACCCAAAACAAAAGAAATAATATGGTTCAATCAGCATCTATACTCCACAGTTCTTTCTTTCTTTTTTTTCTTGGATTTGGAGATCCTCTTCTATCATGAGTTCCCTGGAACTCTTCTGTACCATTGCATTGGTGAGAAGAATATAGTCCATCACAGTAGGTCAACACTCAATGTTGATGATACTGTGTACAATGTTCTTCTGGTTCTGCTCATCTCACTCATCATCAGCTCACGTAAGACCCTCCAGGTTTCTCTGAACTCTTCCTGCTCATCATTTCTTACAGCACAATAGTATTCCATTGTATTCATATACCACAACTTGTCCAGCCATTCCCCAATTGATGGGCACCCCCTCAACTTCCAATTCCTTGCTACCACGTAAAGAGCAGCTATAAATATTTTTGTACATGTGGGTCCCTTTCCCCCTTCCATGATTTCTTTGGGCAAAAGACCTAAAAGTGGGATTGCTGGGTCAAAGGGTATGCACAGCTTTATCGCCCTTTGGGCATAATTCCAAATTGCTCTCCAGAATGGTTGGATCAGATCACAGCTCCACCAACAATGCATTAGTGTTCCAATTTTCCCACAGCCTCTCCAACATTTATTATCTTCCTTTTTTGTCATTTTAGCCAATCTGATAGGTGTCAGGTGGTACCTCAGAGTTGTTTTAATTTGCATCTCTCTAATCATTAGAGATTTAGAGCATTTTTTCATATGGGAATAGATAGCTTTGGTTTCTTCATCAGAAAACTGCCTGTTCATATCCTTTGACCATTTCTCAATTGGGGAATGACTTGGATTCTTATAAATTTGATTTAATTCCCTATATATTTTAGAGATGAGGCCTTTATCAGAAGCACTGGCCTCAAAAATTGTTTCCCAGCTTTCTGCCTCCCTTCTAATTTTGGATGCATTGCTTCTGTTTGTACAAAAATTTTTTAATTTAATATAATCAAAATCATCCACTTTGCATTTTATAATATACTCTATCTCATGTTTGGTCAAAAACTGTTCTCCTTTCCAAAGATCTGATAGGTACACTATTCCTTTCTCTCCTAATTTACCTATGGTATCACCTCTTATGTCTAAATCATGTATCCATTTTGACCTTATTTTAGTATAAGGTGTAAGATGTTGGTCTAAGCCTAATTTCTGCCATACTATCTTCCAGTTTTCCCAGCAGTTTTTGTCAAATACTGAGTTCCTATCCCAGAAGCTGGAGTCTTTGGGTTTATCAAACACTACATTACTAGTGTCATTTACTACTGCATTTCCTGAGCCTAGCCTATTCCATTGATCTACCACTCTATTTTTTAGCCAGTACCAGATAGTTTTGATGACTGCCGCTTTATAGTAAAGCTCCAGGTTTGGTACCGCTAACCCACCTTCCTGTGAATTTTTTTTCATTATTTCCCTGGATATTCTTGATTTTTTGTTTTTCCAGATGAATTTTGTTATTATTTTTTCTAGCTGTATAAAATAATTTTTAGGTAGCCTGATTGGTATGGCACTGAATAAGTAAATTAATTTAGGCAGTATTGTCATTTTTACTATATTAGCTCTGCCTATCCATGAGCAATTGATATCTTTCCAATTATTTAGATCTGATTTGATTTGTGTGAAGAGTGTTTGGTAGTTGTGTTCATAGAGTTCCTGGGTTTGTCTTGGCAAGTAGACTCCCAAGTATTTTATATTACCTACCGTTACTTTAAATGGAATTTCTCTTTCTATCTCTTGCTGCTGGACTTTGTTGGTCATGTATAGAAATGCTGATGATTTATGTGGATTTATTTTATATCCTGCTACTTTGCTAAAGTTGTTAATTGTTTCAAGTAATTTTTGACTTGATTCTCGAGGATTCCTTAAGTATACCATCATATCATCTGCAAAGAGTGATAGTTTTGTTTCCTCCTTGCCTATTCTAATTCCTTTAATTCCTTTCTCTTCTCTGATTGCTAAAGCTAACATTTCTAGGACAATATTAAATAATAGGGGTGATAATGGACATCCCTGTTTCACCCCTGATCTTATTGGGAAGGCCTCTAATTTATCTCCATTGCATATAATACTTGCTGATGGCTTTAGGTAGATACTGTTTATTATTCTAAGGAAAGCTCCCCCTATTCCTAAACTCTCTAGTGTTTTTATTAGGAATGGGTGCTGTACTTTGTCAAAAGCTTTCTCTGCATCTATTGAGATAATCATATGATTTTGGTTGGTTTTCTTATTGATGTGGTTGATTATGTTAATAGTTTTCCTAATGTTGAACCAGCCCTGCATTCCTGGTATAAATCCCACCTGGTCATAGTGTATTATCCTGGTGATCACTTGCTGTAATCTCCTTGCTAATATCTTATTTAAGATTTTAGCATCAATATTCATTAGGGAGATTGGTCTATAATTTTCTTTCTCTGTTTTTGCTTTGCCTGGTTTTGGTATCACCACCATATTTGTGTCATAAAACGAATTTGGTAGAACTCCTTCTTCACCTATTTTTCCAAATAATTTGTATAATATTGGAATTAATTGTTCTTTAAATGTTTGGTAAAATTCACCCGTAAACCCATCTGGCCCTGGGGATTTTTTCTTAGGGAGTTCATTAATAGCTTGTTCAATTTCTTTTTCTAATATGGGTTTATTTAAGGATTTTATTTCCTCTTCAGTTAACCTGGGCAGTTTGTATTTTTGTAAATATTCATCCATTTCATTTAGATTGTCAAATTTATTGGCATACAGTTGGGCAAAATATTTCCTAATTATTGCTTTAATTTCCACTTCATTGGTGGTAACATCACCCTTTTCATTTTTGATACTGGTAATTTGGTTTTCTTCTTTCTTTTTTTTAATCAAATTAACCAGTATTTTATCTATTTTATTGGTTTTTTCATAAAACCAGCTCTTAGTTTTATTGATTAGTTCTATAGTTTTTTTGCTTTCAATCTTATTGATTTCTCCTTTAATTTTCAGGATCTCTAATTTAGTGTCTAATTGGGGATTTCTAATTTGTTCTTTTTCTAGCTTTTTAAGTTGCATGCCCAATTCATTAATCTCCTCTTTCTCTTTTTTATTCATGTAAGCATTTAGAGCTATAAATTTTCCCCTAAGCACTGCTTTGGCTGCATCCCATAGATTTTGGTATGTTGTCTCATTATTGTCATTCTCTTGGATAAAGTTATTGATTGTTTCTATGATTTCTTGTTTGGCCCATTCATTCTTTAGAATGAAATTATTTAGTTTCCAATTGATTTTCATTCTACTTTTCCCTGGCTCTTTCTTACATGTAATTTTTATTGCATCATGATCTGAGAAGGATGCATTTACTATTTCTGCCTTTCTACATTTGACTATGATGTTTTTGTGCCCTAATACATGGTCAATTTTTGAAAATGTGCCATGTACTGCTGAGAAAAAGGTATATTCCTTTCTATCCCCATTCAATTTTCTCCAGACATCTATCATGTCTAACTTTTCTAGTAATCTATTCACCTCTTTCACTTCTTTCTTATTTATTTTTTGGCTAGATTTATCTAATTCTGAGAGGGGGAGATTCAGATCCCCCACTAGTATAGTATTACTATCTAATTCCTCTTGTAACTCATTTAACTTCTCCTCTAAGAACTTGGATGCTATACCACTTGGTGCATACATATTCAATATTGATATTACTTCATTATCTATAGTACCTTTAAGTAAGATGTAATTTCCTTCCTTATCTCTTTTAATGAGATCTATTTTTGCCTGCACTTTGTCTGAGATAAGGATTGCTACCCCTGCCTTTTTTACTTTAGCTGAGGCATAATATATTCTGCTCCAGCCTTTTACCTTTACTCTGTGTGTATCTCTCTGCTTCAAATGTGTTTCTTGTAAACAGCATATTGTAGGGTTCTGGTTTTTAATCCACTCTGCAATTCGCTTCCGTTTTATAGCAGAGTTCATCCCATTCACATTCACAGTTATTATTACTGACTGTCTATTCCCCTCCATTCTATTTACCCCCTTTGTACTTTTCCCCCCTTCTTTCACCCTATTCCTCCTTACCGACGTTTTACTTCTTACCCCTGCCTCCCCCAATCTGCCCTCCCTTTTTATCACCCCCCTCTCTTTTCTTTACCCTTTTCTCCCTTGCTTTTGTCCTCCCTTCTCAGTCCCCCCCTTTCCCTTCCCCTTTTGTTTCCCTAAAGAGTGAGTTAAGTTTCTTTATCCCAATGAACGTATATGTTATTCCCTCTTTGAGTCAAATCTAATGAGAATAGGGTTGAAACCATGTTCCCCCCTCCTTTCTTTCCCTCTATTATAATAGGTTTTTTTCCACCTCTTCATATGATATAATTCATCCCATTCCACCTCCCCTTTCCTCTCCTCCCCATAGACTCCCTTTTTATCTCCTTAATTCTTTTGTATCATCACATCAAAGACAATTTATATTTATACCCTCTATATAAAGTCCTTCTCTCTGCCCAAATACATTTACAATTCTTAAGAGTTATGAGTATTATCTTCCTGTGTAGGGATATAAACAGTTTAACCTAATAGGGTAACTTTTTTTTTCCCCCTCTGTTTACCTTTTTAAACTTCTCTTGAGTCTTGTATGTTGAGATCAAATTTTCTATTCAGTTCTGGTCTTTTCACCAGGAAAGATTGAAAGTCCCCAATGTCATTAAATGTCCATCTTTGCCCCTGAAAGAAAATGCACATTTTTGCTGGGTAATAGATTCTCGGCTGCAATCCAATCTCCTTTGCCTTCCGGAATATCATATTCCAAGCCTTGCGGTCCTTTAATGTTGAAGCTGCCAGGTCCTGAGCAATCCTGACTGTGGCTCCATGATATTTAAATTGCTTCTTTCTGGCTGCTTGGAGTATTTTCTCCTTCACCTGATAATTCTGGAATTTGGCTACAATATTCCTTGGAGTTTTCCTTTTGGGGTCTCTTTCAGGAGGTGATCGATGGATTCTTTCAATGATGATTTTATCCTCTGATTCTATGATATCAGGGCAGTTCTCCTTAATAATTTCCTGGAATATGGTATCTAGATTCTTTTTCTGGTCATGGCTTTCAGGCAGTCCAATGATTCTCAAATTGTCTCTCCTCGATCTGTTTTCCAGATCAGTTGTCTTTCCAATGAGGTATTTCACATTTTCTTCTATTTTTTCATTTTTTTTATTCTGCTTGACCGATTCTTGGTGTCTCATGGATTCCTTTTCTTCCAACTGTCCCACTTTAATTTTTAAGGCATTGTTTTCTTCAGTGAGATTATGCACCTTTTTTTCCATTTGGCTAAGTGAATTTTTTAAGGTATTGTTTTCTTCAGTGAGATTATGTACCTTTTTTTCCGTTTGGCTAAGTGAATTTTTTAAGGTATTGTTTTCTTCAGTGAGATTATGCAGCTTTTTTTCCATTTGGCCAAATGAATTTTTTAAGGCTTTGTTTTCTTCAACTTCCTTTTCTAAGCTGCTGATTCTTTTTTCATAGTTTTTTTGTGTTGCTTTCATTTCTCTCCCCATTTTTTCTTCTACCTCTTGCAATTGATTTTTAAAATCCTTTTTGAGCTCTTCCAGGAAGGCTTTTTGTTCTTGCGACCAATTCACCTTCCCTTGTGAGGCTTCAGATGTAGACAATTTGAGGCTATTGTCCTCATCTGAGTTTGTGTTGGCTTCTTCCCTATTGATACAGAAGCTCTCAATGGAGAGGGCTCTTTTTTGCTTCTTACTCATTATTGCAGCTTATTTATTTATTCTTTAAGTTGAGGTCTGCTCTGGGGGCACCAGGGTCCCTGTTTTGGGCTTCTTGTGCAGGTGTATAGGTGCTGTGTGACCGGGCTTTTACTCTGAGGCCTTTATGGTGTGTGGAGATCCCCTGTCCTGCACTTCCTGTCTGATTGTGCTCAGCCAGCCAGGCGTCAGACCCCGGCGTCTGATCCCGCCGTTCGTGGCCCTCTCGGCCGGTGCAGGTAAGTTTTTCCACTGTCCTTCTTGGCCACCAGATTTTTGAAGCAGGTTCCGGGAGCCTCAGTTGTTCGGCTGTGACCCACAGCTCCTGCTGATTTGCCCCGACCCCCTCGGCGCTGGGTTGCTGCCCTGCGCTGGGCCTCCCTTTTGCCCGAGTCAGACCGACCTTTTCCTGAAGTCTTCTAAATTATCTCTGGTTGGAGGACTGTGTCTCTCTGTCTCTTTGCAGGTTCTGTAGTTTCAGAATCCGTCCAGAGGCTTGATTTAATGTTCGTTTTGAGGGAACAGAAGGAGAGCTCAGGCAGCTTGCTGCTTCCTCTCCGCCATCTTGGCTCCGCCCCTCAATGATTTTTTAAAAAAGGAATATTGTTAATAATTCAGTATGAAAATAATTAATGATTCAATATTAAAAATATTGACATCAATGATAATTCAGTATTAAGGTGGAATGAAGTCTTTGGTAGTGAAACAATGATCTGTGCTTAGCCTTGTGCTGTTTAATATTCTTATCAATGAATGAATTAATAAAGCATTTATTAAGTGCTTACCACCAGCAAAGTACTAGGACTTAAATAATAGACAAGTCAGATATGAACCTGCTCACATTCCAGTGGGGGAGATAAGCTAGGTTTTAGCTGCCAGTCATATGGAAAAGGCCCCCTGTCCTTGGGATGCGGTGGCAAAGCAGATGTTAAAGCCTCTTTACTGTCACTTCCTTGATAAATTCACATCACTTTCTGATGTTGAGCCCTTTCACAGTGCCTAGGATTGTGGGGACAAAAACTTTCTTCTCTGGATCTTTAGTAGGGATGCAAGAGCATATGCTAGACTGCCTTTCCACAGGGATTGCTTTCCCTGGTGATGACTGCAGGCACTGGGTTGGAAGCACTCTTCTGAAGGCTCTTGGGTTTGGGGTCCTGCCACGTCTCCATCAGGGTGTGAGGGGAGATGGTGGCCAAGGTGCTGATAATGGTTTGACTTGCCTGGCACATGCTACCTCTGCCTCTCCCTCAGATTATCATTGATTTAGAGAAAGGCACAGATGAGCCCCTTATCAGCATGACCCAGTGCTAAGAGGGATAAATAATGTATCAGATGGGGGGCAGCTAGGTGGCGCAGTGCATAGAGCACCAGCCCAGGAATCAGGGGGACCTGAGTTCAAATCTGGCCTCAGACACTTGACACTTACTAGCTATGTGACCCTGGGCAAGTCACTTAACCCCAATTGCTTCACCCCCCAAAAAAATGTATCAGTGAGAGTCAGGATCCAAAAAGCTCTTGATAGTCCAGAATAGATGTTGGCAAACTATTGTTGGAGTAGAGGTGGGGATTATATTTTTTTAAATGTAAAAAAAACTAGTTTTATGGCTTATTGGCCATATACTCAGCAGGCTGTGGGCCAGATTTGCTGGCTCTTAATTTAGAAAACAGGGCCAAACCAAATAAGATAACATTTAATAGAGATAAATGCTGTCTTACACTTAAGTTCAAAAAGCCTACTTCACAAGCATACAGTAGGGAAGGTGTCCATCAGAAAAAAATCTGGGGGCTTAATGGATTCAGTATGAGGAAGCAGCATGGTCTGGGCAGTAGAGAAAAAAATCTCCTGTAATTTTAGCTTCATTAAGTAGCCTAATAGAGGGGAAAAGGTAGAATCAAATCCAGGCCCAGGCCCACTGTACTGTGACCTAGTCCATTCACATCTGGATTATGGTCAGTTCTGTGCCCCATGTTTAGGGCAGGCCATGGGTAAACTAGAGTATCCAAAGGAAGATAAGCAGGATAGTGAAAGGCCTTGAGATCTTGCCTTTTATGGACTTGGTTGAAGGAGCTGGGAATGTTCAACCAGGACAAAAAAAAAAAGACTTGGGGGAGGAGGCAAGGATGATAGCTGTTTTCAAGTGTTTGCAGGACCATGTCATATGGAAGAAGGATTAGATTTATTCTGGTCAGAGGGCAGAACTAGTAACAAAGAATGGAAAATGCGAAAAAAATTTTTTAACTCATATAAGGAAAGGCTTCCTTATTGCAATGGCCTATTGGTTAGTCTCTCTGCCTTAGGCCTCTTCCCATTCCAGCTCATCTTCCACTCAGTAGTCAAACGGATCTCCTTAAAAAGCAGGTCTGACCATGTTGTTGTTCAGCCATTTTCAGTCTTGTTTGACTCTTCATAATCCCATTTTGGGTTTTCTTGGCAGAGATACTTTTGCCATTTCCTTCTCCAGCTCATTTTACAGATAAGGAAAATGAGGCAAACAGGGTTATGTGACTTGCCCAGGCTTACCCAGTTAGTAAGTGTCTGAGGCCAGGTTTGAACTCAGGAAGATGAGTCTTACTGATTCTGGGCCCAGCACTCTAACCACTGTGCCCCGTAGGTCAAAATGAAACATGAACATTATTTATTATTTTAAAACATGGATGGCCACTTGAATCTGAGATTTTTCTAAGTTCCCTCTGGGACTACTCTGAACCTCTACTTCTGCAACCAGTTTATTATTTCCATCAGTAGTAAAAAGAGGGGTGCATTTCGACAAATAGAAAACCAGAGTTTGAATCCTTGCTCCAGCAATTACAACTGAAGTAATGTTATGTAAATTACTTCATTCACCTTCTCCCTCCCTCAGCCAGGTTTCAGTTTCTTCATATATTAAATGAAGAGGTTGGATTAGATGACCTCTAAGGTTCTAACCAGCTCTAAATCAGTGATCTTACTTTGGTGATGAAAAGAAACTCCAATGCCCTCCTGAGCTGGCCTTTTGATGATGTTTGAGAGAATTTTGCTTTGGATTTTCTGGAGGGAAAAGGGACCTATTTAACTTTTGTTAGCAAGTCTACTCAGTGGGAAGGAGAAACTCACTGAAGATTTTTAATCATGGCATTATAAGATTATAGATTTCAAGCTGGATGGCATCTTACAGGTTATCCACACAACTCCCTCATTTTATAGATGAGGAACTGAAGCCCAGAGAGGTCTGGTGAGCTGTCACATAGGCACTGTAGAAATGATCAGAACCAGAAATTAAACCACAGTTTTTCTGACTCTAAATCCAGCTCTCTTTCTACTGTACTACACTGAATGTAGAAATCACAGGACTAGAACATGTCCATAAGGAATATTAATGTATAATATTCTGAAGGATAGATTAGAGGGAAGAGAAAATGGAGGCAGAAAAACACATTAGGATGTTATTGGGGTTTTTTTTGTTGTTTTTTTGCAGGGCAATGGGGGTTAAATGACTTGCCCAGGGTCACACAGCTAGTAAGTGTCAAGTGTCTGAGGCCGGATTTGAACTCAGGTACTCCTGAATCCAGGGTCAGTGCTTTATCCACTGCGCCACTGAGCTGCCCCCAGGATGTTATTGTAACAGTGCAGGTGGATAGTAATGAAGGATCTCTACTAGGGTGGTAGCCTCCCGAGTTGGCCTTTTGATGATTCTTGAGAGAATTTTACTTTGGATTTTCTGGAGGGAAAAGGGACCTATTTTACTTTTGTTAGCAAGTCTACTCAGTGGGAAGGAGAAACCCACTGAAGATTTTTGATAATAGAATTATAAGATATAAAATATAATATATGTAAGATATATTTTAGATATATACAGTAATGAAGGATCTCTAGTAGGGTGGTAGCAGCAGGGATAGGGCAGCTAGGTGGCACAGTGGATAGAGCAGCAGGCCTAGAGTCAGGAAGACTCATCTTCCTGAGTTCAAATCCAGCCTCAGACACTTACTAGTTGTGTGACCCTGGGCAAGTCACTTTACCCTGTTTGTCTCAGTTTCCTCATCTATAAAATGGGCTGGAGAAGGAAATGGAAAACCAATTCAGTATCTTTGCCAAAGAAACCCCCAAGGAGGTCATGAAGAATCAGACATAACTAAGAACAACTAAACATACATATAGCAGCAGGGATAGAAAGGAAGGTACAGTTAGCAGAGAGGTCTTGGAGGTAGAATCAACAAAAATTGGGGATTGTTTGAGTATGAGAAATGAAGGAGAGGAAAGAGTCCAAGAGAACACCAATACGTTTCAACGTGGAAGGTTCACTGTATGGGAATGCCACCGAAAGAAATACCAAAGTCTGCAGATTTAGGAGGAAAGACAAACTTGCCTTAGACACTCTGAGTTTGAGGTGCTGGTGGCATAGTCAGGTGTCTTCATCTGGTTTGAGTGAGGTCTGATTACAAGGTATAGGATGAGGAAGGGCAGAGCACCATGGGACAGAGCAGAGCACAAGACTGGTATGAGCAGAGACAAAGTAAAACAAGCAAGTTTTATTGAGGGTAATATAATGAGTTGGGCAGTTCAGATGGATGGAAATAGTCAATTCATTTAAATCGGATAAACATTTATTAAGTGACTCCTATGTGTCAGGCACTGTGCTAAGCACTGGGGATACAAAAAAGGGCAAAAGACAGTCCCTGCCCTCAAGGAGCTCACAATCTAATGGGGGAGACAGTATGCAAACAAATGTAGATAAAGCAAGCTATATACAGGTTAAATAGAAAATAATTAAAAGAGGGAAAGCCTTGGAATTATAGGAGGTTAGGGAAAGCTATCTGTGGAAGGTGGGATTTTAGTTGGGACTTAAATGAAGCCAGGTCCTGCTAGTGTCCTTGGCAGAAGAAGGTGCCCAAACTGGTAACATCCAGTAGGTTTTTAAAGGGTTCTTATCTGGGTCAGGCAGTACCAGGCATTAGATGGGAATAAGGGGTCAGGACCTGGTGTGCAGGCCAAAATTCAGGGACTGGTGATAGTTCATGCTGGAGGGAATGTCTGGGAAGTGATGACATTCAAACTCCCTGCTGGAGAGACAAGGGGCTTTCAGCCATTATTACAGGCACAGAAGATTTGAACCTTCCTAGTGGCTTCTTCATTTAATGGGGGTAGGGAAGCTACTGAAGTTCTTAAACCAGGTAGAAAGAGATGTCTTAGAGGCAGTTGGAGTTGTAGGTCTGGAGCTCAGAAGAAAAAAAAAATACTGTGTTGGGTGTCATCTACATAAAGCTGATGTTTGAATTGGCAAGAGGGAAAGTGTAGGCAGAGAAAGAAGAGGGTCAGTGACTGAATCTTTTTTTTTTTTTTTGGTGGGGAAATGAGGGTTAAGTGACTTGTGCAGGGTCACACAGCTAGTAAGTGTCAAGTGTCTGAGGTCATATTTGAACTCAGGTCCTCCAGAATCCAGGGCCAGTGCTTTATCCACTGTGCCACCTAGCTGCCCCTCTCAGTGACTGACTCTTTTTTTTTTTTTTTTTTTTGCCGGGCAATGGGGGTTAAGTGACTTGCCCAGGGTCACACAGCTAGTAAGTGTCAAGTGTCTGAGGCCGGATTTGAACTCAGGAACTCCTGAATCCAGGGCTGGTGCTTTATCCACTGCACCACCTAGCTGCCCCTCAGTGACTGACTCTTACAGAAAACTTATGGACTTGTGAAGAGGATGAAGAACTAGCAAAAGAGACAGAGAAGAAGTTAAATAGGTAGGAGGAAAACCCAGAGAGTATAGCATCTCTGAAACTAAAGGAGTCTAGAGAGAGTGACTAAAGGAAGTAGTGTTCAACAGAGTTAAGAGCTTCAGAGAGTTAAAAGAGACCGAAAAAACCAAGCGATTGCATTCAGCAATTGGGGACCACTAAGAACCTTTGAGAGAGCAATTTTGACAGAAAGGGGAAGACAGAAAGGGTTAAACAGTGGCAGTGAAGTCTATAGGCACCATTTTTCCAACAGTGTGTGGTCACATTGCGTCTTTGTGTCACATTTTGGTAATTCTTGCAATATTTAAAACTTTTTCATTATGATTATATCTGTTATGGTGCTCTGTGATCAGTGTTACTATTTGATGTTACTATTGTAGTAGTTTTGGGGTGACAGAAACCGTGTTCTTAGAAGATGTTGAACTTAATTGATAAATGTTGTGTGTGTTCTGGCTACTCCATTGTCTCTTTCCCCCTCTGTGCCTCCCTGTTCCCTGACATACAACAATGTTGAAATCAGGCCAATTCATAAACCTACAATGGCCTCTAAGTGTTCAAATTAAAGGAAGAGTCAATTGATGTGGCCAACTCCATTGTTGTCTTATTTTAAGAAATTGCCACAGACACCCCACCTTTCAGCAGCCACCACCCTGATCAGTCAGGCAGCCATCAACATCTGGGCAAGACCCTCCACCAGCAAAAAGATCATGATCCGCAGAAGGCTCAGATGGCGGTTGCCAAAGTATTTGGCAATTAAGGCATATACTTTTTTTGTGTGTGAGGAAATTGGGGATTAAGTGACTTGCCCAAGGTCACACAGCTAGTAATTGTTAAGTGTCTGAGGCTGTATTTGAACTCAGGTCCTCCTGACTCTAGGACCGGTGCTCTGTCCACTGTGCCACCCAGCTGTCCTGGCATATACATTTTTTAAGACATAATACTATTGTACATTTATAGACTACAGTATAGTATAAATATAACTTTTATATATACTGGGAAACCAAAAAATTCATGTGACTTGCTTTATTGCAGTGGTTGTCTGGAACCAAATCCTGCAATATCTCCAAGTTATGCCTGTACAAGAAGTTTAGCAGCAAAAAGGTAGAGAAATGTGATTGGAGCTGGATAGAATAGTCAAAAGGCAAGTGTTTTTTGTTTGTTTATTTGTTTGTTTTTTAAGGATTTGGTTACACTTGAGCTTTTCTGTAGGCCAGGAAGGAGATAGAAGAGAAGAAATTGAAAAAGCACAAAAAATAGGAGATGACAGAGCAAGGTCCTGAGAGAGGTGGGAAGAAACAAGGTCAAGGGTGTAGCCAGAGGGATTAGTTTTTGTGAGGATTACAGAAACTTTTTGTGATGAAAGGAAAGGAGGCTGAGTGGGTGACCCTGCTGAAAAGGTTTAAAGAATGCAAGAAGGAAGTGTGCCCCTGGATCATTCTAAACCTAATGTATTGATGAAGGATTTACCAACTTGTAAAATTATTTTGGAGGGCAATCTGGCAACATACTTACAATAGTGACAAAAATAATCACACCCTTTAGCCCAATAATCTCATCATTAAGAATATATCCTAGGGGTAGCTAGGTGGTGCAGTGGATAAAGCACAGGTCCTGGATTCAGGGGGACCTGAGTTCAAATCCGACCTCGGACACTTGACACTTACTAGCTGTGTGACCCTGGCAAGTCACTTAACCCTCACTGCCCTGCTCCCCCCCCAAAGAATGTATCCTAATATTGCCCCAAAAAAGGAAAAAGGGGTTATTTTAAAAAATATATTCATTTATAGCATCATTATGTCATGGGGCGCAGAGCACCCCAGAATTTCTCTGGGGCACACCGAGGAATCTTCTCCTTGAGAAACTAAACCAGAGGACCGATAACGCCTAGAGGAACCAAATCGGACTGAGCTAGCTTGGGATTCCTACCCTTCATTCCGGTCTCCCTTATCCTGGGGAGATAAGTTTGGGTGTGGCTTCGGCCTTTGTGTTCTGAAGAGGGATCCGTAGCCACCCCTCACCCAATTCCTCTAGTCACTACTAGTGGGGGATGGTCCTCCACTCCTTACCCAATTCCCCCAGCTACCACCAGTGGGGGATGGTCCTCTCTCACTAAAGGAACTTTTCATGGGCAGATGGTCCACCCCCATCAGTCCTCTATAAAAGTACCTTCCGGTCTCCTGTTCGAGGAGATTTGGTACCTCTGAGCCATGTGCTTTATGCCAAATCTCCCCATGAAAAGTCTGAGGATTTCTTTCATGGTTTCCCTCCCCCCACCCTTCCCTTCCCTTGCTCCTAAATAAACTATCACCTTGTTCTAACTAAGTTTTGTGTGCAAGAGGGTGTAATTCTTTAAAGAGGAATTCCCAAGAACCCCAACCCCAACCCGTACCCCATTTTCCCACTATATCAATTATTTGTAATTTTCTTTTAAAAATCCCACCAATAGTTGGAAGCAACCTAGATATCCAATGGTTGGAGGAGTGACGGAATAAACTGTGTTAGGGGAATATCACAAAGTACCATAACGCTGTTAAGGAGGATAAATATGAAGAATATAAAGAAATTTGGAAATACATGAAATAATGCAAAGCAAAGAAAGTAGAGATGGAACACTATACATAGGTCTATATTAAAGGAAAAATGCACAGACAAGTTTAGAAGTGAACAGAAGAAACAAAGAAAATAGAAGAGGTTACAGAAGGGGTGGCCAATGACTTATTATGGGAATTTTATGGGTTGGATTTTTTTTCAGATTGTTTAATTGGTTATATTGAAATTACAGTTAAATTTTCAAAAAGTTGACTATGTATGACCTTTCATAGGTCAATATATATTTTACCAACTACTGTGACTTCAGATTTTGGATGAAGACCTAGTAAGATTCATGGGGCAGCTAGGTGGAACCATAGTGCATAGGGCTTTGGGGACTGGAATCAGGTAGATTTGAGTTCAAATCCAGCCTCAGACACTTACTAGCTGTGTGATCCTGGGCAAGTCACTTAATCTTGTTTGCCTTAGTTTCCTCATCTGTAAAATGAGGTAGAGAAGGAAATGGCCAACCACTCCAGTATCTTTGCCAAGAAACCGCCACAAAGAGGTCATGAAGAGTTGGACACGATTGAAACATGACTGAAAAACAACAAACCTGTGATGCTTTTAAAGTGGCTTAAAATGTAACGGGCAGACGATGCTATTGAAATTGTGACCACAAGGTGTCACCATTGCACACACGCCCCTCTCCCCTTAGCGAGGTGAATTCCTGATTCAATAAACTATTTTAGAACTAATAATTCAGCTAATCACAAAGCATCCATCCCTTATTACCAACACAAATGTATGCATTACAAAACTTTAAACTGTACCAAAATCATTAGTATAACAAAAGTGCTGTGCAATGAGATGAGGGCTGAGTGGAAATAGTAACACAAAGAATCAGGTGATATAGGGATTTTATCTCCAAAGATCCTATCCCTTAAGAGCCCACATTTGGACCTGGAAGGGATTTTAAAGACCTTCTATTCTAACCCTCTTATTTTATGGATGAGGCCTGGGGAGGTGCAGTGATTTGTCCTAGTTATAGGGGTGGTAAATGGCAGGTTCAAACCCAGGCCTCTGACATCAGCATTCTGGCCCCTGCATTGTACAGCTGTTTCAATTTTCTTTGTTGGAAAATGGATCTCCCAAGAACTCCCAAGGATATTGCAATTATAAATGGAATAGGTTGTGAACTGCTTTGGACCCATTAAAAGACGTTTGCTTTTATAAACCCAAAGATTTCAATTCAAACCATAAATCAGAGTGTAGCAGTGGTATTGCTGTATGGTTGGCAGAACTGTCGTTCTTCTCCTTTCCCCTCCCCCAACTTTTTTTGGGCCAAACTACCTCTTATCATTGAGTGTAACTTTCTAGTCATTCCTTCAGCTTCCTTCCCAAGTGCCTCAGTGCCTGCTCAACCACTGCTGTGGACATATTTTCTTATAGAGACCCAGGTTTAAAAAGTGTGCTCTATGCCCTGAGAAGTTGTAAAAATGAATCCATAACTCTCTTGTCTAGCTCTGAGCCCCCAGCTAGAGATCATGCTCTGGTAAAATCCTATCATTTTAAATTCTTCCTCTCAGGTTCCCTCAATCTCCTCTTTCAATTAAGCTGCATTTGAATCAGTATCCCTCTACATTCTACATTCAAACCATAATGCACAGTTTAGCAATATGGGTGTTTAACAGCCATATCAGATACTTTTGTCTAAGAGTTGAAGTAAATGCTTAAATGGGTGGGAGGGGAAAGTAAATGAACTTTTAATAAATAGGCATATGCTTCCCAAGCCCTGGTTGGGAGACCTTATATTCGCACCCTTTCAAGAGAGGGAAAAGGGAAAGGGGAAATAAAGAATCACCTCCTTTGGTTTCTAGTCTGCACAAGTTACAGCAATGCAGAATCTACCCCTGACATTGTGCATGATTAACTCACATTTCCTCCTCTCTGGAGTTTGGCACTGCTCAATTGATGGCTATAGCTGATGTGGCCTAGAATTTGGGGTCAAATTGATCATGAGTTGTCCCAAAAGAATTACAAAACTCAGTGACTCAGTTTCCCAAGTTTTATTGCAATACTGTGAGTAATCACAGGGAGAGAACCAGAAAAGTGGAAATAGTGAAAGAAAAGACAGTTATATTTATAGTATGGGTAAGTTGATTTATCAGTCTCATTATAATAATCTCCACCTTGGGGAGGTACAAGGGAGGGCTTATCCTAATTTGGAGTTCCTGGAGTCCTAAGCCAACCCCTGAGGCAGGTACCTTTTTCAGTGGAGGGGTGTTTTGGGGGTTTAGATGTCATAAGGTGAATCTGGGGATAAATTTGGCCTTTTCTGCGCATGTCTCTTTCTGATTCTCATGGCTAGTTTCAAAACACCTTCATTTTTCTTTTATTTCTAGTTGCCCATACCCAATAAGTAGTCTTACCAAGTTCTATAGGCTGTCATTTTGTCTTATTGTTATATGACCTAACCCTTTATGGTCCCATTATGGGTACTAATTTCTGTGGGTACAAGAACCTAGCATCCTGACTTCTAAGTTATCCATTAACTGGGTCTGACTTCCTTTTGGAGCTAATATCTGAATCAAAGCTTGGGTCTTAGGTTTTTCTGTTAACCCCTAACCCTTTTTTTGCCTCCTACATCATAGCTACTCTGCCACTTTGGATGACACCTACATTTTAGCTACTTCTGCTTCTTCCAGTCCTCTCGGGGTGAGCTTGTGAGTCTGAGGCAACCTTTTGCCAGCCCCAGGGTTAGGGCAAAACTCCACAGGCACCCAAAGCAGCATACTTTTCTCCCTTTGAACCTCCCAAACTTGTTCCCCTCTTCACCCTCTCTGCTGAGATCTTCACCTCCTGGTTTGCTGAGAAGATTGTGGCCAGTCTCTTGAGCTCCTTTGTTGTCATTCCTGCTCCCCTCCTCTTCGATTCTCTGATAATGGGGATGCCCTTGTGCTCATCAAGGCCAACCCCTCCACGTGAGCTCTTGATGTCATCTCCTCCCCTTCCCTATTTACTGGTTCCTTCCTTAGTGTCTTCAAATACCCTTCTCTTCATATTAAAAAAAAAAAAAACCAACCCAAAGAAATCATTTTTAGACCCTAGTAACTACTTAAGCTAGCATCCTGTTCTCTCCTCCCTTTCTTTCTTTAGTCAAATTCCTAGAAAAACTTGTTTCTAATTGTTGCCTCCTCTTCTTCCCTGCCTCATTCTTTAAGCTTTTGCAATCTGTCTTCTGACTTTATCACTAATCTGGAATTACTCTCTCCAAAGTTTCCCAGGATCTCTTGACTTGCCAAATCCAGTGGTCTTTGCTCAGCCTCTCCTCCTTGCCCAGTCTGCCATGGGTGACACTGTTGACCACCCTTTCCTTCTGGATGTTTTCTCTTCTCTGGGTTTTTATTCCCTTCCTTTGTGTGTGTGTGTGTGGGGGGGCAATTGGGGTTAAGTGACTTGCCCAAGGTCACACAGCTAGTAAGTGTCAAGTGTCTGAGCCCGAATTTGAACTCAGGTAGTCCTGAATCCAGGGTCAGTGCTTTATCCACTGTGCCACCTAGCCACCCCTTGTAATTCTTTATTGTTTTTTGGTTTTTTTTTTTTGTTTTGTGGGGCAATGGGGGTTAAGTGACTTGCCCAAGGTCACACAGCTAGTAAGTGTTAAGTGTCTGAGGCCAGATTTGAACTCAGGTACTCCTGAATCCAGGGCTGGTGCTCTATCCGCTGCGCCACCTAGCTGCCCCCTCCTTGTAATTCTTTAAAGAAGAATACCTAAAGACCCCCACCACCTACTCCTCTTGACAGAGTGTTCATTTTTTTTTTTTGGTATGTGTCCCTGCCACCAAGCTAGCAAAGTGCCTGGCACACAGTAGACAATGAAAGCTTATTGACTGATCAGTTTTCTTCAGAAAAATTATTTTTTTCATGGCCAGAGTACCTTGCATGTATATTTTCAAGAAGTAATTTCAGTTTATTAATTCTTATACTATCTGCTGCTAACATATAGAGAAAATAGCAGTCATTCCTCTTCACTGATTACAGTTGAGAGAAATGATTATTTCTCTCCTATTAAAGACTAATTATTGAATTAGGACTAAGGTTTTTCCCTTTTTGTACTTCCTCATTCAGAAATCAGCCCCTGTAGGTTATTCTGGAAGCCTTTGAAATTCAGGACTGATAGAGGGAAAATTCTGATCTGTTTAAAAGGTAAAGAAATTTTAATTTAAGTGAATTGATGGATTCCAGTCCACTGTGTTTTACTCAGACAGCTCTGGGAAAATGTGGATTTCCCCTTTTGTCTTGATTACTTTAGACAGAGTGATATGAGTATAGATAAGTCTCTTTGAATAAGACTGAGTGATCAGCCACCCTCATTAGAATAAGCCCACCTCTCATAATATTCATTCTCTAATTTTTTTTGGGGGGGGGCCAGGGCAATCAGGGTTAAGTGACTTGCCCAGGGTCACACAGCTAGTAAGTGTCAAGTGTCTAAAGCCGGATTTGAACTCAGGTACTCCTGAGTCCAGGGCCAGTGCTCTATCCACTGCGCCATCTAGCTGCCCCCATTAATATCACTTTTGATGACTTCAATTTGAACTTTGTTTTCTTTTTTAAAAGGGAATGTTTTGGCCCTGGAGTCAGGAGGACCTGAGTTAAAATCTTGCTTCAGATAGTTACTAGCTGTGTGACCCTGGGTAAGTCACTTAATCCCAAACAAACAAACAAACAAGGGAATGTTTTTATGGGGGAGTTTTTCTAGTGTAACATGGTTGACCCTAGCCCCATCACTGTCTCCAGGCAAGACCTGTTCCATCATCCCCTCTCTCTTACCTCAGGATTCTTAGCTACCATGAGAGGTAATCTCCTTTCTGTGCCACTGTCTTTAGCCATTATTGGCTGTGCCCCCCCCCCCCTTTTTGGAAGGCCAGTGTCTAGCACTCCAGTTCTGTTTAACCACTTGCATCAAGTAGTTTTTTTTTTTTTTTTTTAGTGAGGCAATTGGGGTTAAGTGACTTGCCCAGGGTCACACAGCTAGTAAGTGTTAAGTGTCTGATCAAGTAGTTTTTACAAAAAGACATTTAGCCAGAACAAAGTACAAACATTTTCCCCAACATCTTGGGGTTATAAATCCTTCCTAAATCACCTTGGGGAAAAGGAGGAGGGATTAAGCTCATAATAGCTCAGTTCCTGCATGGTAGTAGTCTTACCAAGTTCATTTCCAAAGTCTGCTGTGTTGGAGTCCCACACCCTTGCTCCTCAAGGTTTCGCTGATGGGTTGGCTGCAACACCTCACCTGGGTTCCTGGACTCCTGGATCCATGGCCAGTACTCAGGGAGCAGACTGAAGCCTCTACTCCCTGCACTTAGAATGGAAAAGATTGAACAAAAGGCTCACCAGATCTCCTTCTCAAGGCCATAAGGCTTAAGGGTAGGAGGGATGCCCCTCTTCATCCTTATAACATAGGAAGACAATAATGAATTCAGAAAAACCCCTTGATGTAAGCCCTCTTAAAGACACTGACAGTCTGGACTATGTAACCAATGGAAAAAGGCCTCTCCTAACCATGTGGCAGGCCAATACAGCATGTTCAGTCAAGCATGCGTCAGTGCTCACTGATTTCTGTTGGAATCAGGTCGCTAGCTTCTTCCACATGGATGATGGTATCTTAGCAAACTGATGGTGTTTGCCCATGTACCAGACACCCAGTATACTAGGAAATACCCAGTATCTTAGGTAATTGCTTTGCCCCTTCCCCCAAGGCTCTTGAGTCACCACCTCCACCTTCCCCATCCAAACCTGAGGATAGCATTTCCCACAGTCTGGGAAACTCTGTTCTAGAGAGTAAAAATTTCCTGATGGACCATGCTTCTTATTTTATTTTATTTTATTTATTTATTTTTTTGGTGAGGCAATTGGGGTTAAGTGACTTGCCCAAGGTCACACAGCTAGTACGTGTTAAGTGTCTGAGGCTGGATTTGAACTCAGGGACTCCTGAATCCAGGGCCGGTGCTCTATCCACTATGCCATCTAGCTGCCCCTGGACCATGCTTCTTGAAAAAGAAGTAGATAATCTACATAGCCCCTGAGCAGGGTCCTCCTTGGAGAACAAAGCCAGTGAATTGACAGTGGTGATTTGATGGAAAGGTGATTGTTCTTTGGCTTTTTTTGTTTAGTCATTTCAGTCATGTTGGACTCTCTATGACCCCATTTGGGGTTTTCTTGGCAAAGATACTGGAGTGGTTTTACTATTTCCTTTTCCAGTTCATTTTACAGATGAGGAAATCAAGGCAAACAGAGTTAAGTGACTTACCCAGGGTCACATGGCTAGTAAAGTGTCTTAGTGTTTGTTTTTTTAGCAGTCCCCAAACTAGGTTTATCTTCTGGGAAGGTAAGTTAAAATATAAGGTGTCACTATGAGACTGGAAGAGGCTGGGTATGGTCTTGTGGGAGAGTATTACACTGGAAGGTTGGGGTGTTGTTCTAAGGGCAACCCCCAGTTAAGTTCCCCTTTGAGGGCTGAGGGTGGGGAGAAAAGAGCTGATGAGCTATTTAAACTGTGAGCTCTTTTAACTTTTGCATTTTCTTTGGGTTGCAATACAAATCTCTTCCTGATTCTAGGGCCAGCACTCTATCCTCTTACTGTACCTTTAGTACCCTGAGCTGGAACACTTTGTATCCATATTTGGGGAAACCTGGGCACAACTTATACCACAAGTAGACATAAGGATATTTTCTTGAAATGACCCCAGGTAGCCCCCAAGAGGGAAATAGAGAAAATGGCCTGCATGGGTCACATGCAGTCCTTGTGGTCTCATATTCCTGGGGTGGGAAGTGGGGAAAGGGGACAAGGGGGAAGGGCTTGAGCCATGGGTTACAGATAAATGAGGGTATGTCAGTCTTTTCAAAAATCTCTAGAGTTTCCTTAAAAGTAAGCTTCCCTACACCATTTAAATATTTCTTACAGATCATTCATTATTTGACAGACTTGGGATGGGAGTGAGTATGGAAGGGACTGGGATTGGGACATAGAGAAAGTTAAAACTAAAGAGAGTCATTATAGATTGAAAATCAGCTACTAGCTATATGACCCTGGGGAAGTCACTTAACCCTCATTGCCCCACCCCCAAAAAAATCAATTAGCAACAGAAACAAAGTGTTTCATATAATTCAATGGAAAATGTGTCCATTTAGGAAAATCCAAATAGGGATTTGCATATATAGATTGGCATTGTGGATGACATATATATGCAAATACCTCATTTTGATTTTCATATATATAGACATACACACACATATATGTGTCTGAAATGCATATATATGAATATATATACACACCCAAATATAAACATGCACATATATATATATATATGTGAGTTATGAATGTGGTTATAAAGATTACACTGAATTCATGGAAAGCCTACCTTTGATGAGATTTTGCATTTTCTGAGAATATTTGAGAAGCTATGTGCTGGACACTCTTTTGAAAATTATCCAACCTTTCTCAGGCAAAAGCATTCCAAGATTTCTGACTTTGGGTGAAACTGGCCCAGGCCATCAACTATCAAGTTTGCTGAGACTGCCAACCAGTTGCCATTGATTCTATCTCCACTGTGTCTTCTGCATCCGTCTCTTTCTTCCTACTCACATGGCCTTCGTTACCTTGCTCTTAGATCACTGTAATAGCTTTCTCACTGTTCTCCTTGCCTCAGTCCTTTCCTTTCCAATCCATTCTCCATTCAGCTGCGATTTTTCTAAAGCATGCACGTGTCATCTCTCCTTTCCCTCCCATTAAGTAAATTCTAGTGGCTTTCCATATTTCCAGGACCAACCAATTAATTAAACACCCCTTGGGGGCAGCTAGCAGTGGTTAAAGCACCGGCCCTGGATTCAGGAGTACCTGAGTTCAAATCTGGCCTCAGACACTTGACACTTACTAGCTTGTGACCATGGGCAAGTCACTTAACTCCCATTGTCTAAAAAAAATAAATAAATAAAAATTAAACACCCCTTATGTACAGGCACAGTGCTAAGTGCACCTTTGTTTGGCGTGCAAAGCCTTCCATAATGCAACTCTTCATCTAGTTTTCCAGCCTGATTTACAGAACTCTGCCATCCCAACAAACTGGCCTTGTGGGTGTTCCTCACACAACAGTCATCTCCTATCTCCATGACTTTGCATGGACCAACCCCCCATGCCTGGAATACACTCTCTCCTCACCACCACCCCTCAGAATGACTAGTTTCCTTCAAAACTCAGTCCGAGGGCCATCTTCTACATGGGTCTTTTCCTCATTCCCCTTAGCTGTTCGTGCCTCACCTTCCAATTTACGCTGTATTGGTTTTGTTTCTATGCTCAGCGATGTAATAGAATGTAATTTAGCTGCTGTATTCTCATCTACATTGGCTAGCCTTGCAGTCGCTTTAACATGGAAAATGTTTCATGTTTTCTCTGCCTCACTAGGTCCCAGCACCTATTTGGCACTGAATAAATGCTTGATGGTTGATCGATTCACCCAGTGGTGTGGTTTCTGCCCCATGGGGCGCACCTTTCCAGACCTTTCTTCATTCGTCTGTCATAACTCTCTTCCTATCAGGAGTTCCCCAGTCATGATGTATGCAAGCATCATGCACTTGCATAAGGCTGGCTCCCAAGCACTCACTGCTGTGCTTTAACATACCCATTCTCAGAGAGGTACCAGTTAGGAGAAAATGTGGGAGAGAAGCAGAGGGTGTCCTTTCCACTCTCTGATCAGCCCAGAAGTTCTGCAGCATGGAGGGGAGAATGGAGCAGATCTTCAAGGTTCTCCTGAGTCAGTCACAATGCCTATGAAACTTCAGATCAATATCTCTGAAGTGTGCGCTAATGGTGAAATGGAGCTATCATTAAACATTAATTGCCTAGCATATGCTAGGCTCTTAATAGATTATAAGACATACAGTTCTGGCCTAGATGCAGAGGAAAGCATGGACTATGTCAGGGCCAATCTGTTTAGTTTGACTGGCTTGCTGAATGAAGACAACAGCCACACCTAGCTATAATGTATAGAATTCTAGAATACAGGAATGGGAAGAGATCTCACAGTGCAGAATTCGTAAAGCTCTACTTCCAACATAGTACCTTTATTTATTTATTTTTCCTGATTTATTTAATTTTTTTTTTTGTGGGGCAGTGAGGGTTAAGTGACTTGCCCAGGGTCACAGCTAGTAAGTGTCAAGTGTCTAAGGCTGGATTTGAACTCAGGTCCTCCTGAATCCAGGGCCGGTGCTTTATCCACTGTGCCATCTAGTACCTTTATTTTTATTGACATCTTTTGTGATAATTTTTTGAAGCATTGCCTTCATTTTTGACTACGGTCTTCCCCCACACAGAGAGCTATCCCTTATAACAAAGAATTTTTTAAAAAAGAGAAAAAAACAAACAGTTCAGCAAAATTAACCAACACAATGACTGAGTCATACAGTTGTAACGACTGGAATGACGCCCCCTGCTGGAGACTTACTGTAGAAAAGCTCAGCCATGAAGTGAAGGTCTTTGAGGAGTCTTTTCTTTGGCGTCAGGAAGTGACGTTTGCTTGTGGGAGGAAAAAGGGGGGATCCTGGCACTCTGACTCGTCCTGTTTCCTGAGGACGCTGGTGAAGGGAGCTAGAAATGCACTCTCCCTTTAATAGATAGGAATCTAGGCCTTTCTCTCTCTCTTTACCAAATTCTTATTCTCCTTAATAAATGCTTAAAAATCTAACTCTTGATAAAGCTTATAATTTATTGGCGACCACTCATTAGATATTTTAGACAGACCAGCTAGAATTTTAGCCCCTTTATCACAATATATGTAGTATTGCATAGTCATCATTACCCATGTCTGCTAAGAAGGGAGGTGTGTCCTTACATCTCTTCCTTAGAGGTAAGCTTACAATTACACAGCATTCATTGCTTATTGTAGTCATTGTACATAGTCTTCTGATTCTGCTTATTTTGCACCAGCTTGTATAAGACCTCTCAGTAAGTGACACAGCCTTACCTGGGAGCTGCAACTTGAGAATGAGAAAGCCAGTGAGTAAAGATGGAGCATTCTTGGAATAAGCCAATTCTTTCTTCATGTACATCATTTCTTACTAGGAGGTAATATAACTATTATATTCATGTACACAACTCATTTAGCCATTCAGCAAACAATGGGCACCCGTGGTGTTTTCAGTTCTTTGTTACTACAAAAAATGCTGCTATAAATATTTTGGCATACATGGGAGTTTTTTTCAGTCTCTGACCTTCAAGGATGGAACTTTAACAAAATGTGCAATATAAAAAGTGTTAGGAGGCTAAGCAAAAAGAGATATGTCCTCTATTCTAATAACATGTTTGCTACAGGCCCAGATTATGGCTATAATTTTGAATCACTGGTATTGATTCAAAACTAAGATACCAGTAAAAATTTAGAATGTGAATAAAAGTAATTTTGTGGTCTTTCTTTCTATAATAGAACAGCCCTTTTGTTAAAATTTTTAACACTAAGTGAAATTGGACCTAGGAGATGAAGAGCTTATATTATTGTTGTTATTGTTCACCCTGCTGAAGAGGATGAATGATATCAAGGGGTGTGACTTACTGTGAATTAGAGTCAGTGGCAAAAGGACTGGCAATGGCCCAGGATGCAGTGAATGACCTTGGATGACCTGGGATGCAGTGAATGACTTTAGCATCTTTAATGGCTGAGCAAACTCTGAGTGCTCAGCTGTAACCCTCAAAAACTCATTCCTGTTATAGTCACCTCAATGGAATGTGAAGGAGTAATGTATGTTAACATAATATTAAGATAGCTATTAAGTGTCTGAACTAGGGATTCAAATCTGGGTTTTCTGACTCCATATTGAATTCTCTTACTACTGTTCCACATTGCCATCCCTCATATTTGGAGTGTGCTCTCCAAATTGAATTCTTGAAGAATTCAAGAAGCATCCTTCATTTATTCGTTTTTAACAGATTGAGAACAAGCACCAAATAATTCCCATTCACTTCTTGAGCCAAGATTGAAAAAAGAGGTTAAAAGCACATGGGGGATAGATGGCCTATAATTTGTAGGATCTACTCCAGGAGAGCAGGACCAGAGAGATGAGTGAGGTAAGAGAGCAAGCAGCTGCTGATTGGGCCAGAGCATGCAGATCTTCAGGGAAGGGTGAAAGAGGCACCATTGCCTGAGAAGGGGAGAGAGGTAGGACTTGAGACCCAGAGAGGCAAGAGTCAGTTCTTACTGGAGGTTTGGTGGGAACAGGAGAGACTTGTTCAACTTTTAAAGGGCCAGAGGAACTGCCCTGAAGGAGTTTTCTAAAAGGAAAGACAATATATACAGATAGAAGTACATATGTATGTGCAAAATACATATAAGCAAAATTAATTTAAAAAAAGTTTTGGGGAGGGCTCTGGCTGCTGAGCAGAATCAGGAAATGCTTCCTGTAGAAGGTGGTAATTGAGCTGAATCTTGAAGGAAACCAAATATTTCAAGAGACAGGGATGTTAGAAGCAAGTATGCATTCCTGATAGGGATTGTATACCAAATGCACAAAAGCATAGATATGGGATATGGAACATTTTGTGTGCAGAATAGGAAGTAGGGCAGTATTTAGACAGCATAAAATCCATGGAGGGGAATAATGTGTAAGAAGACTGGAAGGGTAGGAAGAGACCACATTGTGAAGAGATTTAGACACTAAATATTGGAATTTATATTTAATAGCAATTTATTGAGTAGGGGGTAACAGAAATAACTTTAAGACCTAGGTAGAGAAGGTCCATTTGGTTACAAATAATCCACTAAGTGCTTTCTAGTCAATTTCATATCCATGGGACTGGGCAGCTAGGCAGCGCAGTGGATAAAACACCGGCCCTGGATTCATGAAGATCCGAGTTCAAATTTGACCTCAGACACTTGACACTTACTAGCTGTGTGACCATGGGCAAGTCACTTAACCTTCATTGTCCCACAAAAAAACCAAAACATATCCATGGAACTAAACATTCATATAAAAACCTAAATGGGGGGGGAGGGGGATTTAATGGCAGGAGGGAGCTGGTGGAAGACCAAAATGAAACGGTTAACAACTTTTAGAAATATTGAGTATTTTTTTTAAAGGTTGAGTATTTTTAAAAAGAGTGTTGAGTATTAAGATGTTCATTCTCATAAACCAAACTTCAGTGTTCTCCATTCTCATCCTTGTTGTATTTTCCAACCAACTTCATATTGTAATATTTATGATGTTGGTGTGTTGTCATCAGAGAGCAGGGCACATAGTTTGTTAAAGAAAATTTAATCATCTTTACCCTGCCTGGGACTTGCAGTTTGGGGACCCTGGTAAAAAAGGAGTAATGGTGGCAGCTTGAAACCTGAAGTGGGGGCACCGTAATCAGAGGCCTGAGAAGGCTGATGGGAAACAAAGTTATGTGGCAGGGGTGGTTTAGGATACAACAATGAATGTATTTCCTTGTGTTTGTGTCAGCATAATAGCTAATAAGAGAAAGAGCTTAGTCCTTTGTAATAAGGGATTTTATAATAAGGCAACCTTGGAGGTGGAAGGGGGGGAATGTAGGTGATATAATAACAAAAGATATCAATAAAATTTTATTTAAGAAATAATTGTAATTTCTAAGCACTTTAAGGTTTGCAAAGAGCTTTACAACTATAATCTTTGATCCTCACAACCAGCCTTTATTTTATTTTCTCCTTATCAGCTTGCTAGCAGGTATTACCTATATATACACTGGGCCTACCTTTTGGACTTTTCCTCTCTGACCTCCCACGCCCAACTGGCTTAACTGATGATGCAACTGAGGATTCTGCTGAATTCAACTGGTGGTTTGACTGAGTTGGCCAAATTAACTGGTTGTTTTGATGCTGCCTTGCATTCATATTATATAAGTTTCAGTTGAAGGAAATAGGATTGTTTAGCCTGAAGAAAACTGGGGTATGGTGTGGAAGAAATAATCGTTGTTATTGTTCAGTTATTTCAATCGTGTCTGATTCTGTGACCTCATTTGGGGTTTTCTTGGCAAAGATACTGAATGGTTTACTGTTTCCTTCTCCATCTCATTTTACAGATGAGGAACTGAAGCAAACAGGGTTAAGTGTCTTGCCCAGGGTCACCCAGCTAGTAAGTGTCTGAGGCCAGATTTGAACTCGGGAAGATGAGTCTTCTTGACTCCAGGATCAGTACTCTACCCACTTCACCACCTAACAAGTATTTGAAGGTCTGTCATGTGGACTTTTGTTATACGTGCCCCCAGAGGGAAGAATTAGAGTTACAGGTAGATGTGGCAATGAGACACACCTCATTGTAGGCTCAATACAAGAAAAGCTTTCTTAATGTTTAGAGTTGTCCTAAAGGAAATGGGTTGCCTTAGGAGGTGTTATGAAGGTTTCTTCCCCTACTCATTGGAGTTCTTCCAATTTATCCTGCATATAGCTTTTCCTAGGCCCTCAGGGCCTCTTCTGTGTGGGAGGTGCTGGTGCCCCTCCCCCTCCGCTTCAGCTGAGCCAAAAAGCCCCCAGCTCCCTCTGCCCTGAGCAGAGCTATCCGAGAGATCCTGGGCTTGTCCAGGATGGGCTCTGGTGTGGCATGTGAGGCTCGAGCGCACCCCCCCCCCCAACAGCCGCAGCCCTGGCTGGAGGATTAGCTTGGTCTGTGGGGGCGCAGGAAGCCCCGAGATTTGAGTGGAGAGAAGAAAAGGTATATATAGACCCGGGGGTTAGACAAGAGAAGTGGGGCTGAGAAGAGGACTGGAGGTGGCAGAGGGGGAAGATGAGAAATGGGGGCTACAGGGATGAGATGAACAGTAATGCAGGACTAGGAGCAAGGAAGAAAGGCTAGCGGACAAGATTAGAGGGGCGGCAAAGGCGGCAGAGGGCAGACTGACGGAGTAGACAGACAGACAGACTGACCAGGAGGCAGCGGAGAGCACAGAAGCAGGTCA
Organism: Dromiciops gliroides; assembly: GCF_019393635.1. Taxonomy (NCBI): domain Eukaryota; kingdom Metazoa; phylum Chordata; class Mammalia; order Microbiotheria; family Microbiotheriidae; genus Dromiciops; species Dromiciops gliroides. Next base: position 133,388,814 of record NC_057864.1, read on the forward strand.
GCACAGGGTACCGGTTGGAGAAAGTGAAGATTAAGAGGAGTTAGAAGAAAGTAGCTGAGCAGGGAAAGTGTAACATACTCTGAGGTGAGAGGTGGCTAAGGCCCTTATTGTATTTTTTTTTTTTTGCAGGGCAATGAGGGTTAAGTGACTTGCCCAGGGTCACACAAGCTAGTTAAGTGTCAAGTGTCTGAGGATGGATTTGAACTCAGGTCCTCCTGAATCCAAGGTCAGAGCTTTATCCACTGCGCCACCTAGCTGCCCCAGGCCCTTATTGTATTAAAAAGGTTCCAGGCTCAGCAGGTGAAAGGAAGAACTGGAAAGCAGTCAGGTTGTACATTTTATTTCCCTGTATCCTTAATTTTAAATAGTATCTCATAAATAAACTGCTTTGATTATTTAGTTAAGAGGCTTCTTAATATTTTGCTTATCAATTTGGGAGTGGAGCAGGGTGGTGGAACTTTATAAATGGCCCATATTAAATTAATAGCAGTCAGATAGCCAGTTAGTCAAGAGTCCCAGATTAAGTACCCCAATCAAATTAGTCCCCCAAAATTAGGCTAGTCAGTCAAAATATTTTCACATTTGAATGGCGACCACGAAGGGACCTTACGGCCCAATTATAATTTTTCATAAATCCAATCATATAATTTTTCCAGGTTAGTTATAGTTAATAATTTTTTTTACATATTTCCTGAAATATTTTCCAATTCAGAAATTTGGTGATTCTCGAATAAGTTAGAATAAGAGAGACAGAAGGGGACTGAAAAAAACTCCACAACAGTCTGTAGAGGGTTAGGGTTGGTTGAGTGCTCTCAAGAATTGCCTTATTGGGGGCAGCTAGGTGGCCTTGAATTCAGGAGGACCTAAGTTCAAATCCAGCCCCAGACATCTGACACTCAACTAGCTGTGTGACCCTGGGCAAGTCACTTAACCCTCATTGCCCTGAAAAGAAAAAAAAAAAAGAATTGCCTTATTTTCCACTATGGGTCTGGAGGACATCTCGGGCTACAAGTCTGGTCTGGTTCTGATCCCTGCTCTCAGTGAGTGTGTGCAGGGGTTCCCCAAATATGGTGGCTATGATGACAAATACTGGTGAGCCTGTTGTCTCTGTCACTAGGAGGGTGAGGAAAAGAGGTTGGAAGAGAAACTGAGCTTTGTCAATTCTTGCTCCTTCCTTTTAAGGGTCCTGTTCTTTCATCATATTCATTCCTGTACAACCTGAGGTCAAGGACCGTTTGGATTTTGTCTTTGTGCCCCTGAGGGTCCATCACAATGTCTTAAATATAGCAAATGTATAAGGGTGATGGTACTTAAGAACAGCAACGATGATAATTGCTAGTATTTAGATTTGTTCCTTAAAATTTGCAAAGCACTTTATAAATGTTATCTTACTTTACCTTTGTAATCACCCTGGGAGGTAAGTGCTAGTATTGTTCACATTTTAAATGAGGAAAACGAGGCAGGCAAAGGTTAAATGACTTGCCCAGGTTTGCAAAATGAGTCTGACATGGGATCTGAGCTCAGGTCTTCTTGACTCCAGGTTCAGATTGCCACCTAGATGCCAAACACATAACACAAGTCAGTTCAATTGAAAAATCACAAATTCTAAGAACTGGTTAGTCTAGTAGTGGTGCAAACTAGACATACTCATTTGGACAACCAAGTTCCGAAGCCTCCTTACTTTAAAATCACATCCCTATACAATGTTGAAAAAAACGGAATTGAAGGCAGCTAGGTGGCGCAGTGGATAAAGCACACATTAGCCCTGGATTCAGGAGGACCTGAGTTCAAATCCAACCTCAGACACTTGACACTTACTAGCTATGCGACCCTGGGCAAGTCACTTAACCCTCATTGCCCCACAAAAACAAACAAACGAAAAAGAAACAGAATTTCACTGAGATCAGGAAGAGGGTAAAAATGAGGTACAAATTGCATTGGTGGATGTTCTAAAAAATTATTTAATAAATTATAACATTCATAATCACTTAGAATTATATTTGCCAAGATTTCAAAACATATCAAGTCATCACAATGCAGTTAAATATATTACTTTCCTTCTACCTACTCATGTTATCAAAAGGATCAATCAAATGTGATAAAAATAGTTGTTCAGGCTTATGAAAATCTGTTTTGAAATGAATTGCATTATTGCACATTATTCAGGGACAAACACAGTCACAAACAATGACATCTCCTTGACTGAAACACAAGGGGCACTAGATCTCTGTCTAAATAGTTTAAAAATGATTTCTCATCACATAAAAAGCCACATGATTCTAATCCAGCGAGGTGCTTACCCACTCTCACGTGCTAAGTGTTGCTACGTTGGAAACACATATCTAGGCTCAATGGTGAGGTGGATACATATTATGACATATGGTGTGATAAGGGGTATTCCTTATTCAAGGTTCATTTTTTTTTCTTGGACTTGGGACACTCCCAGGAAATCTGGATATATGATCACTGTGGGTAGAAAACTACCTTTGAAGGGTTCTCTGTCCTTGATGTTGTTATAAGAAGAAAGGAAAGTATTATGATTCCCATACCACAGATGAGAAAACAGAAGCTCAAGAAAACTAAGGGATTTGCCAAAAATCATAGAGTTGGTAGGTATCAGGACTAAGACTCAGGTCTTCTGACACCAACACTGTACCATGATGTCTGCACTTGAGAAAATAGGATGAATAGGAGACATGAGAAGGATGACAAAGCAATGTAACCACAGTTATTAAAATGATTCAGGAAAAATTAAACACTAAAGTACTAAGGGGCAGAGGGTATAGGGAGGCAGTCTGATGACAATGAAGGAAAAGGGGGCAGCTAGGTGGCGCAGTGGATAAAGCACCAGCCCTGGATTCAGGAGTACCTGAGTTCAAATCTGGCCTCAGACACTTTACACTTACTAGCTGTGTAACCCTGGGCAATTCACTTAACCCTCATTGCCCTGAAAAAAAAAAGAAAAAGACAATGAAGGAAGAGCTGTAGGCAGATACACACATTCACTGATTTGCTTGGTAATGAGGCAATCTACCAACCAAACCCAACTCACCATCTGGAATGAAAATAAAACAAAACAACCAAAATCTGCCAGTCGATTTCTCTGTTTCTTTTCCTCCTGCTATTTTTTTTTTCTTTGAAATGTGAGAGTTCTTCCCCACAAAAATCTCCTCATTGGTTGTAACCAAGCCAGGTCTCACACCTAGCTAGCACCTAGGAGTAGGGCAGCCATTATCAGTGAGTTGAAAGGGGCCTTTGAGATTTATCTGCTTCAACTCTTTTATTTTGCTGATGGTAAAACAGGACTAGAAAGATAAAATGATTCACCCAAGGTCATGCAGTTAGTAACAGAACAAGGGTTTAAACCCAGGTCCTCTGCCTGAATCTAGCCCACTTTCCCTTACCCTATTTGGAAACAATAGAATTAGTCATAGTTATTGCCCTAATAACACATCAATTGATTGATCAAATTTTTATTAAGTGTTATTGTTGTTCAGTCATTTCAGTTGTGTCTGACTCTTCATGGGGTTTTCTTGGCAAAGATACTGGAGTGGTTTGCCATTTCCTTTTACCATACCCCATTTCTGTGTTGCATGAGTGCTAGATACAAGAAAAGTTATTATCTAAACATCATCTTAATTTAGCTGGCATCTCACTAACAGACCAGACAGGAATCATACTGAAACAGTAAAACATTTAATTGAGACAGAATTATGAAACAACACAATAGAAAAAATGTCTTGACACTCATTTCTGAATAACTCCAACAAACTCATCTTTGATTCTTATCAAAGTAAAATGGAAAACCAGTTTCTCTAGGGAGGAGAGCACGCTCGCTCTTCTCTCTCTCTCTCTCTCTCTCTCTCTCTCTCTCTCTCTCTCTCTCTCGTACTCAAATGAGGCAGGTAGAAACCTCTAAAGCAGGCATCTTTGGCTTTAAAGACCCAGTGTGCTGGCATTACGTTGGTCCATCTTTATCTTTTCCTCTCTTGGTAGCTATCTCTTCTTGCTCCACAGGGTCTCAGGAACACACCAGGAATGCTGGGTTCCTGGGCCCTGACAATACAATCACGGATAACTCCTCACTCAGATCCCATGTACTTGCTTCTTTTTTTTTTCTTCCAGGTTTCACTGAGCCACGGCCAATTCTCCAGTACCACAAATACATGGTCTGATGGGAAAGAGTAGTTGCTTTCTGGGCCCAGGCATTCTGAAAAATAAAATGAATTTTCTTCTCTACTTTTGGCCATACCTGTTGAACAATTACTGAACAATTTATTGTTATTCTGTGTGGTGCTGACTCTAAGTTTGAAAGGAGTGCAGAGAAGGAAGAGGTCATAGAAGAAGGCTTGGACAACTGGGGAAGGTTTCATGAAGGAAGGGGGGCCTTGAATGATAGACTCAATAGATGAGCAGGATTTGGTTAAGCAAAGGGGCAGAGGAAGGGTATTCTAAACAGGAGGCTCAACTTGGCCAAAGTCACAGAGATGAAGATAAAATAAACATGTCCTGAAAACCAAGAATGCTCATGTGCACGCATGCACGTTATGATGAAGAGTCCACAGAGTGTAGAAGAAAGACTACTGGATTTGGAGTCAGAAGACATGGATTCAAAGCCAAAGTCTGCTACTTATTACCTGTGTGACCTTGGGCAAATCACTTAACTCCTCTGGGCCTCAGTTTCCTCACTGAAAAGAAAGAAGATTATTTTAAAGGGTCCCTTTTAAATTCTATATCGTATGAAACTGAGATACGTGGAATGTGTATTTTGGGAAGTAATGGAAAATAAGGTAAGACAGGTACACCCAGACCATAGTTTGGTTTTAAAAGACTTTGACTTTTGCAATAGATAATGGGGGTTTGGGGTGGGGGTGGGGGAGAGAGAAGGCTGGCATAATGAAAATATTTTAGTTAGATTACCTTGAAAGGGGATGGACTGGAGATGGTGAATTAACCTCAATAAATGGGTACTGTGAGAAAATAATGGGTTTTTCCAATGCCCCAGCTTGAGGGGATTGATTTGGATCGATTGAATTGACTGACTCTGCTGACTGACTCACTTGAAGTTGACTTGACTGAAACCACACCTACCTGAGATGCTGGTTCTCAGAGGGTGAAGACTAACTTCAACACAGTGAACCAATGGATTTGGGTGATGCTAGCCAATTAGCTTGAAGCAGTGTGTAAAGACTGCCTCTTCTAGGGACGAAGGAGGGGCTTCCAGTCAGTTTGTTTCTGGAACAGGCTCATGGAGGAGGACTTGAGGAAGAATCAAGACAGGGTGGAACTCTAGGCTAGATAGGCCTTTTCTTAGCTTTTTGACCCAGGTGTTCTCTTTTTACTACTACCTGGTATGCTTTAATAAATGCTTAAATAAATGCCCCAAACTGGTGCTAAAGCTTCTAATTTATAAGTAAACCCTAGCTAATTTTCCCTACACTTGGGACAGGAATAAGGCAACCACATATTCAATTTTACTCATCGCAGTACTGATTAATTTTGTTTGTTTTGTTTTGTTTTTGCAGGGCAATGGGGGTTAAGTGACTTGCCCAAGGTCACACAGCTAGTAAGTGCCAAGTGTCTGAGGGCAGATTTGACCTCAGGAATTCCTGAATCCAGGGCCGGTGCTCTATCCACTGCGCCGCCTAGCTGCCCCAATACTGATTAATTTTAAAAAAGATTTTCAGTTTCAAGTGTTCTTCCTCACTCATTGAATAGGCAAGAAATGTGAGACCCATTTTACATACATAGTCATACATTTATATCCACATTAGTTGTGTTTGGAAAAAAGGAAGAAAAGTAAAGAAAGGGAAAAAATGCTTTAAGCTACACTGAGCGCAAACATCATGAGTCCTTTGGCGTTGTGGTGGATCATTGTATTGATCGGAGATAGTAAGTCTTTCATAGTTGATTACAATATTGTTGTTATTGTGCAATTGTTTTCCTAGTTCTGCTCCCTTCACTTTGTATTATAGACATCTTCTTTTTATGAAACCATTGCGGGGCGGGTACCAATTTGAACTGGTGCTATTTCTTTGTGTTCTTGGGATTAACAAAACAAAAAAAAAAGAGTGGTCTCCTACCCCTTTAAATTTCTGCCTTTGGCAGCACATGTTTCTTCAAATGAGTGATTCTGGAGTAAATCACTATTCATACAAGGATTGGGGAAGAAAAAAAACCCTAACTACACGAAGCTTACATTACATATTCAAGTGAAATTCACTGAAAAAAAATTCTACGGCCTTCAAGCTTTCCCCTTGTATACTTGAAAAGGTGTATTTTGGATGTGTGTTAAGTGTGCTTTGCTCACTTCCTAAATGAACTAAGACAGTGACTCGGGACGGGACAGGGTAGGGGAATAAACCATCTCTCCATTTTCCATCAGAGGCTCTCTTGGTTTTGAATCCACAACCATCATGCCTCCTGGGTGGGTAGCCTGGTGTGCCTCACTCCCCATTCAACTTGTGTATGGTTTTGTCTCCATTAGATTGCAATCTCTTTGAGGACAGGGACTGTCTTTCTTATTTGGATCCCTAGGGCTTAGCACAGTGTCTGGCATATAGTAGGCACTTAAGTATTTATTGAATTGAATTGAATTATCTGTTACTTCTGCTCCCAAATCTAACCTTTATGAGCTCTGAACTTTGGAAAGGGTTGATGGGGTAAAAGGCTGGAGAAAGGGAAGGGAAAGAAAGAAAGACTGCATCCTATGGCTGATTTGGGGCTACCTCTCATAGAGATAGAAATCTGCTCTTCCTGGCTTTGGCTGGACTGTAGCAACTCTCTCCTGAGTTCACACAAACAAAGGTGCCAAAATTTATGACCTGAATTTATGATTTAACTCAACTCTCTTCAGTCAAGCTTCAGACTCTAAAGCATGCCAGAATACAGTGAACATTCATAGTGATTGAGGGCCTTTTGTTAAGTACTTCATCTACTAGAGGGTCTTCCATCTATAAAATGTGCCAGTGGAAAATTGCTCAGGATTAGACTAGACCCTAATGTAGATGTGTAAACTCCTTAAGGGCAGGGGCTATTTCTTTGTATCTCCAGAGCTTTGAATATATGAGGCAGCTAAAAATAAATGTTGAATGAGTCAGGTGGGAGAGATTAAAGTCAGTTAAGATCATCTTGGAGGCTACTGCAGTAATTGAAGAGAGGGGGGATATAAGGGGCTAGACAAATGTGGTGGCAGTGGGGAGAAAAAAGAAGGGAGAAAGAGAAGAGAGAGGAGAGAAAGAAAGGGAGAGGAGAGAAGAAAAAGAGGAGAAAAAAGAAAAGAGAGGGGAAAGAGAGAGGAGAGAAAAAGAAGAGAGGAAGAGGAAAGAAAAAGAGGAGAAAGGAGAGAGAGAAAAAGGGAAGAGAAGGAAGGAGGGAGAGAAAAAGAGGAGAGAAAGGAGATAGAGGAGAAAAAAGGAGAGAAAAGAGAAAGGCGAGAGAGGAAGAGAAGAAAGAGGAGAGAGAAAAACAGGGGAGAGGAAAAAGTTGGGGATGGGCTGGAGGCAGGAGGATAGGAAATGAGAGGAAAAAGAGAAATGATGGATCTGACAGCTGATTGTTAGTGTAGGGGATAAAAGAGGGAAGATGGCCCAACAGAACTGATGTGCTCTACTCAGGACCAAGGAGGTATTTGGGTTGGGGAATTGGGTGGGCTGTCCTCAAAGGCTTCTGTACATTTTGTTCCTCTTCCTTGTTGCTACCATCCTCCCTCTTGTTTCGCACTTTGGCCTTTTAAAATTTTTACCATGAAAGTTACTTGGGGTTCATTCAGCTCCTCAGGAGAGAGACGGGAGGAATCAAAGAGAGGAGTAGATAAAGCAGTAAATGAAGAAAATGTGAAGACTCCAGAGAATTATGGGAAGACAGAGGCAGCATGATATTGTGGATAGGAAAATGGACCAGTCAGGAACACCTGGGTTGAAATCCTGCCTCATCACTTACCAGCTGGGTGACCTTGGCCAAGCTGCTTACCCCTCTGTGCCTTAGTTTCCTTCTCTGCAAAATGACAGATTTGATGGCCTCTAAGTTCTCTTCCTGCTCTAAATCTATTTAACTGATGCTGGTTGATATAAGAAGAACCAGGAGAACAATATACATGATTAGCCTAATGAAAATGGGTGAACTAAACCATAAGAAAACATTGTGTAATTAGAACAACCAAGCTGGGTATGAAAAGAAGAGGGGAAAAAAGGAAAAGAAAGAATTAAGAAAATGTACCTACCTTTTTTTTTGGGTGGGGTAGAGGTGGGGACCTATGGAAGTGAAATGTTGCATAAGCAGGGCTTCCTAAAAGTCTTACTGCCGTTGTAAGTTTCTAAAGCTTAAAACTGCAATAAAACTTTTGGGACACCCCGTACCACTGGGCACCAGCTGATGCTTTTCTTCTCTTCTTTCTTTTTTTCTTCTTGTTGTGAGGTTTTCTGAGTAGGGGGAGGGATTTTTTGGAAATGAAGTTGATTTAAAAACAAAAGATGTCAGTGAAAAATAGGAAATGAAGGAAAAACACAGGGAGTAGTACAAAGAAAATGCTGGATGTGAAATTAGGAAGACCTGGGGGAGGGGAGACATTTGACCCCAGGCAAGTTATTTAACTTCTATGGGCCTCAATTTCTTCAAATGAAAATAAAGGGAGTTGGAATTGAGGACTTGTAAGGTCCTTTCTAGCTTGAAATTTATTACCTTAGGCCATTAGTTAGTCAATAAACATTTATTAAGTGCCTACTCTGTGTCGGGCACTGTGCTTAGCACCCAGGGGTACAAAGAGGCAAGACACAGTCTGCCCTCAAGGAAGCTCACAATCGAATCAACAGATCTATACAAACCAATAACATACAGAATAATGAGGAAATGATTCTGAGAAGCAAGTTACCAGAATTAAGAGGGGTTGGAAAAGGTTCCCTTAGAAGGGCAGATTTTAGTTGGGACTTGTGAAGGTGGGCAGCCTACCTGGGGCGTTTAGCAGCTGAGGACGCACTGATGGAGCTGTCCGTCAGAAGACCTGTTGCCAGAGATCAAGTGACTTGAGTTTGAGAATGAATGGACCTTTGGATAAAGTCTTTGTTGTTTGTGGTGAATAAATGTCGATTTCAAGTGCGGTGATCAAAAGCCCTGCCAAAACATGCAACTAGATGGGAGGTGGTTGCCTGGCAACTACAGCCAAATGGATTGTGACCTTAAAAAATTGCGCCAGGGCCCTGCAAGAAAGAGGCTGGGTGGGCTTCCCCCTCTGCTCCCACCTCCTCCACAGAGATTGCATCACGGGGACACAGAGGCTCTGGAGAGGCTGATGATGCACGGTCTGCATCGTTGGCGGGTGTAGCACAGTGCTCGACACCCAGCAGACATTTAATAGGTGTTTCTCAGATGACTGACTGCTCGGGCTGACTGCCTAGCAGCTGTAGAGGAGGGGTAGGTGTGTGCCTCCTCCTCACTTGCTGGCTGGGGAATGGACACAAAGTGAAATCATAAGCATAAGGAACAATAGATGTTTACTGAGTGCCTATAGACACGGTTGGAGGTCGTATAGGTAGGCTTTCTTCTGTAATTGATGATAATAACTGCAATACCACCACTACCAATAGTAGCTCTCAGATTTATAAGGTGTTTTCCTGGCAACGACCCTGTGGAGTAGGTGGGGCAGGCAGTGTTATGTTCACTTTATAGAGGAGACTGAGGCCCGTGGCCATACACCTCGCAAGAATCGTGGCCAGGGGGCAACTAGGTGGCACAGTGGATAAAGCACCAGGCCTGGATTCAGGAGGACCTGAGTTCAAATCCGACCTCAGACACTTGACACTCACTAGCTGTGTGACCTCGGGCACGTCACTTAACCCCCATTGCCCTGCAAAACCCCCCCACCAAAAAGCAACAGCAAAAAAAAAAAAAAAAAGAATCGTGGCCGGGACTTGAAATAGGGTTTCCTGACTCTGATCCTTGTGATTCTACCACTAGGCCACAGTCGCTCTCACTATTACAATCAGGATGTATTAATAACACAGGGTGCTTTTTTAGACATGGGTCAAGCTGTTGACTCCCTGCCCCTCCCCTCCCCCCATCCATCTGTAGCATGGGGCAAAAATCGTTGTCCTGTCTTATCAGTGCCTCCTTGGAACCAGAGACAGAGGTGTGTGGAGGCTGGCCGTGGTTAGGGGTATGGTTTATGACGCTGGAAAGAAATTTTTCTCTTACTTTCTAGGGATTCTGGCCTAGTGTTTCTGTAGCTGTAACACTATGGAGTAGACTGTTTGGTCAGGACAGAGAGCAAAGAGCTAGATGAGAATCTCACTACCTGAATGAGTTTCCCTGTGCTTACATAGAGATGTGAGTACCCCTATATTGTTTGGATCCCTGAGGAGGCGCACCTCGGGCAATGGTCTTTGCTGTGGGCTGCTGGACGTCATAGGACCCAGGTCTGGGTAGTGAAGACAATGTCTTTGAACAGAGCTTGTGGGCCCTTCTCTTCCCTCAGGCATGTCTGTGCCAGAGGTCATGGGACTCTGACAATATTTATTTTATTTATAAGATCTAGTATATAAGGCACTCTGGGGCAGCTCGTGGATAAGTAGTTCAGTGGATAGAGTATCAGCCCTGGAGTCAGGAGGATTTGAGTTCAAATCTGGCCTTAGACACTTACTAGCTGTGTGACCCTGGGCAAGTCACTTAACCCTGCTTGCCTCAGTTTCCTCATCTGTAAAATGAACTGGAGAAAGAAATGGCAAACCACTCCAGCATCTTTGCCAAAAAAATCTCCAAATGGGGTCTCAGTGAGACCCATTCAACAACAACAATAAATAATCCACTCGACTATCATGTTTGAAGTCCTCTAGAGTCTCGGGGAGCCTTTTTCCTCTCACTACAATGTAACTTCTGGGGAAATTTTGTATCCCCTGTGCTTACCACAGTACCTGGTGTACAGCAGGTGCTTAATAAATGTTAGCTGAGGGGGCAGCTAGGTGGCGGAGTGGATAGAGCACCGGTCCTGGAGTCAGGAGGACCTGAGTTCAAATCCAGCCTCAGACACTTAACACTTACTAGCTGTGTGACCCTGGGCAAGTCACTTAACCCCAATTGCCTCACTAAAAAAAAAAATATAATAATGATAAAGGTTAGCTGACTGATTGAAACCGATGCCCAGAGAAGTTAAGGGACAAAACAGGATTCCAATCCATAGAGGAGGAGTTGAACATTCCTAAGTTGAACAGTTAGCCGTTTTACCTCTCCTTGTACATTTATTCATTCAGTTGCATTCTAGGCACTGGAACTAAGCTACTGAACTGAATCTCCTCGTTCACAGAGTAACCGAATTCTGGAAGGGGCCTTGAGAGATCACCTGGTCCAGCCATCTGCCTTCATAAATTATTAGAGCCAGAAAGAAATATAGATGTCATTTAGGCTAACCTCTTCATTTTCCTGAAGCCTGTGGGGGTCAGGTGACATTTCCAAGGTCACATAATTACCCAGCAACTTTTTATTAAGCTTCTGTTAGGTGTCAGGAACTGGGCTAGATGCTGGGGAGGTGAAGAGCAAAAAACAAACCCCAAGATGAAACAAAAACTCCAAACCAAGCCAATCCATGCCCTCAAAGAGCTTAAATTCTATCCAGGGAGATATGTACATATATAAACATATGCAAAATAGGTACATACACCACAAGATAATTTTGTGGGAGAAGAGGAGGGAGGATCTGGGAAGGGTTTCATGCTGATGGGGACATCTGAGCTCAGCTTTAAAGGACACTAGAGTGGAGGTAAGGAGGGAGTGGATTCCAGGCATGGGGGACTGCCTGCAGGAGAAAGATAGAATGCCATATTCAAACCAGATCTCCTGACTCCCTTGTCCAGTTCTCCTTCTACCATATCATGCTGTTATAAACATTTGGGACAGTCGGTATCTTTTCTTTCTTTCTTTTTGTTTTTTAGCGGGGCAATGAGGGTTAAGTGACTTGCCCAGGGTCACAAAGCTTGTAAGTGTCAAGTGTCTGAGGCCAGATTTGAACTCAGATCCTCCTGAATCCAGGGCCAGTGCTCTTTTGAGCAAGCACTTCAGAGGAAGCTAGGAGGTGGGGTAACAGAATAATACAGCTGTTTAGTGTGTGCCTGTGGCTGCTAACTGCAGTCTTCCTGTGTGCAGGCTAGGAAGGGGTTCTGTACCCCACAGGCTAGGTTGGGCTGCTCCTTGAAAAATGAATCTTTTCACAGGAAAAGAAATGTACTGTCTCATATCCAGAAACCAACTGCCCAACTAGACATCCCATCCTGGAAATTTAAGTCTGTCACTTGGAGGATTTGTTTTTGGTTTTTTTGCGGGGCAATGGGGGTTAAGTGACTTGCCCAGGGTCACACAGCTAGTAAATGTCAAGTGTCTGAGGTCGGATTTGAACTCAGGTCCTCCTGAATCCAGGGCGGGGTGCTTTATCCACTGCGCCACCTAGCCACCCTGGAGGATTTTTTTTTAAATGAAGGATTTCAAAGACACTCTGATCCTACTTTTGACTTACCCCAGTGGACCACAGTGCTTTGAGAGTTGGGGCTGTTTCTACATTTCATCTTTTCTCTCTAGGGCCTAGCCCAGTGTCTACATAGTAGGTACTTAAAACAAATGTTGAATTGTTGAGGGAATGTTCCGTTCTTCACGGACAATGTTAGAAACACACACACATCTCCATGAAAGAGTGAATGCTTAAAAAAAAGATTATGTTTGCTTCCTTTCAGAACTGCAAAGAAAAAAAACACACCACACCACACTCCCCTTGGGCATCACTGCTATTTCTGCCTCTGAAACACTTGGTTAGCAGTTTTCATAGCACAGATCCGAAGCCGTCAGTGAGATTTCCTCAGTCTGTACCCAAGCTCTGAGGAGTCAGAGCTGGAAGGAACCCGGACACATCATCTGGGACCTAAAAATAGTCACCTCTTGAGAGGGCTACTCAGCACAAAGAGCAGAAGCACTGGCGATTTTCTCATGAATTTGGCCTCTGTTGCTAAGTCTGGAAGACTCAGGCTCTAAATGTGCTTTTCCTTAATTAACACCAGCAGCTTGGGTTTTTTTTTTTTTAATTGGGGGAGGGGAGAGGCAGGGCAGGATGAAGAGCAATTTCTCTGGATCATTTTAACCATATAACTGGGGACTGGGAGAAGCAGCCAGGCCTTTTGTGAGGGTAGAATAAAAACAAGACTGGAAAACCCAAGTCCAAGCCACACCTATCTATTCTGCTGAGTTGCTTTGTGAACTCAGGTAAATTGCTTACTTTCTCTTTGCCTGCCTTTGTTCTCTTCAAAAGGAGAGAATAACTGACGCCTGAGATCTGAAGGAGTTTTGAACACTTAAAAGGAAAGGAAAAAAGTCTATTTGTTTCTATATATTAACAAAACCAAATATGAGACACAAAATGCATACATACATATGTGCGTGCGCACGCGTACACACACACACACACACACACACACACACACACACACACCCCTTCCTTCAGCCCTCACATAGTTGTACGGCAGGAGATGGCCTTGAGGAAAACGGAAGACTGGTCCAGGCATGAATGGGGCAGAGCTAATTATAGAAAAATTCTGGTTCTGGCCAGATCCAGAGGAGCTGGGTCAGAGGGTCACAGCAGAAGTAAGTGTAGAAGCTTCCTTTCTCTGATCTACCTTGCTTGGTCTAGGATCAACCCCCAAATGAGCTGTACAGTGCCGAAATCAAGGTCTAGTCTCCTGACTAGGTTTCCTAGCACACAGAGACAGCATCTGTTTCTTTCCAACAACTTCCCTTTCCCCTCCTCATCCCCAAGCCTCTCAGGTGTTAGAATAGCTTGGAAGTATTCCCCTATAAAAGATATTTAGGGAGGGAGGGGAGCATCCCCAAATAAACGTTTATTTTTCCATGGAGTTGCAACTCAGTTTCCTTATGGAAATATTTGCCACCCACGCAAATGTTTTCTTTTGGAAGTGTGTTGGTTGTCAAAAAACGTTAAATAAAATATGTTTGCTAAATTTTGTTGGGGTTTCTTTGAGAAAATGTATGTATGACAAACTTGTTTCTTTGCCATTTTTTTTTTGTATGTAAAGAAGCTTTTACATTTATTTTTTGCAATGTTTCTCAAACCTTTTTGCTCACAGAATTTCACACAGTATTATTTGTGGTTGTGGGGAATTATGACACACTCGGGGAGTCTCACATGCACATATGATTTTGCAGTTACAAGTTCCACACCATTGGAGGTACTCGGGCAGGTGCCTGAAAGTGTAAGCTTAATATAATTCTCCCCTTAGCTCACCTAGGGAGAACTCAGGGCCAGTAGTGAGTTCTGGGCAAACTCTTTGAGAATCGATGATGTTGGGGAAAGAGGACTGAACTTGGAATCAAAGGACCTGGGTCCAGGCTCTGGCTCTGCCTCTAATTGGGGTGTGACTTTGGCTTCTCTGAATCTGTTTCTTGATCTGTAAAGTAGGGGCAAAAATCCTAGTCTACACCACAAGATGGTTGTGTTGATTAAGGATATCATAGGATTATGGACTCGAGTCAGAAGAGATCCCAGAGTTCTACATGGCTGTCGGAGTAAGGGATAGAGGAAAGGTCATTACATAGCAGCCCTTGTGAAAAAGAGCTGGGGGTTTTAGTGGATTGCAAGCTCCAAGAGTCAACAGTGTGGCATGGCTGGAAAGCTAATCTGGACTTCGCCTGCTCAGTGTCACTGTTGACTCATGTAGGGTCATATGATTTAGAGCTGGGAGAAACCTTAAAAAGGCCAACCATGTCATTTTCACAGGTGAAGAAGCTAAGACCCAGGAAGGTCCAGTGATTTGCCCAAAGGTACACAAGTACTAAGTGGCCAGGGCAGGATTCTAGGGCCAATGCTCTTTCTACTGATGTTTGGTAAACATTAAAGTATTCTACAGAGATAACATTACTATTATTACCTATGTAATTGAGGTCCTGGTTTGCACACATTCTTACACAATAAATCAGTTGAAAGTGGGTTTTCCATTTAATTTGTTGTATTTCAGTCGTGTTGACTCTCTGTGATCCTAGCTGGGTTTTTTTTTTCTTTCTATTTTTCACTTTATTTCTTTCATTTTTTTCTTTTATTCGAGTACAAAATGAATAATATAGTAATGTTTTACATAATTACCATATTAGTGGAGTTTTCTTGGCAGATATACTGGAATGGTTTGCCATTTCCTTCTCCAGCTCACTGTACAAAACAGGAAACTGAGGCAAACAGGGCGAAGTGACTTGCCCGGGGCCATACAGCTATTAAGTGTCAGAGGCTGGATTTGAACTCATGAAGATTAGTCTTCCTGACTCCAGGCCTGCTACTCTATCCACTGTACCACCTAGCTGCTCCAATGGTACCTTCTATGAGAAGTCTTTTATAATCCACCCACATCTGAGCATCTTCTCCCTTTTGAAATTATTTTGCATACCTTGTATTCACTTATTTGTGTGAATGACGTATCCCAACAATAGAATGGAAGCCTCTTGAAGAGAGGGTTTATTTTTGGCCTTTGTATCCCCAGCCTCCCAACACCTTGCTCAACAAAAACATTTGTTGAATTGAATTCTCCATAGCAGGTACTTAATAAATGGGTGGCTTGATTTGCTTATTGAACCCAACATCATTTTCTCAATTCAGGATGTCACTTTGCATAGGGGAGCCGCTGTCAGGTCTGCACAGCAACGAGTGTTTGTGATCTAGGCTGCTGGATTTTCTGAGAATTCTCCAGCTTGAGTCCCAAGGGAGAATCTCATCCACACAAAATCTACAAGACTGGGGCAGGGGAATCAAAAAGGGAACAGCCAAACTGGGGCAGGGGGAGGGACACGGATTAGAACGCTATGGAAGATGGCCCAGGCTAGGAGATGCTTCAGCTTCTTGGAAGTATCAACTGGGTTTTCAGAGCTTTTTAGGTTCCCCTACAGCACACAGCCAATTGGTGACATCCCATGACAGAAAGGAAAGTGGGGAAGGATGCCAGCCTTGCAGTCCTAAGAGATGATAAGGATCAAGTGGGATCTTCAGGTGGAAAAATGCATTTCTCTGAGGTCCATCATGTCTAAGATGGCAGAGGCTCCCTTCAAGAAAGAATCTCTCTGACTGATCCTCTTCTTGCCAGGAAAGGGGAATATAAAAGAGTGCTGAAGGGTTTTTATTAACACAATGGCATATCTCTGTTTCTTTGGCCTAGGAGGGCTTTTTTTTTTTAAGGGAGAAATATTTCCCCTAAACTCTCAGTCCTCCTCCTCCTCCTCCTCCTGTTCATAT